>NC_090398.1:44102585-44405654 GCF_036365525.1 Heterodontus francisci
TTACCCCGGTAACAGGGCAGTCAGTTAACTTGGAAACAGGGCAGTCAGTTATCCCGGAAACAGGGCAGTCAGTTATCCCGGAAACAGGGTGATCAGTTATCCTGTAAACAGGGCAGTCAGTTATCCCAGAAACAGGGCAGTCAGTTATCCCGGAAACAGGGTGATCAGTTACCCTGGAAACTGGGCAGTCAGTTATCCCGGAAACAGGATGATCAGTTACTCTGGAAACAGGGCAATCAGTTATCCTGGAAACAGGGCGGTCAGTTACCCCGGAAACAGGGTGATCAGTTACCCTGGAAACTGGGCAGTCAGTTATCCTGGAAATAGGGCGATCGTTTACCCTGGAAAATGGGCAGTCAGTTACCCTGGAAACAGGGCAGTCAGTTATCCCTGAAACAGGGCAGTCAGTTATCCCGGAAACAGGGCGGTCAGTTACCCTTGAAGCTGGGCAGTCAGTTACCCTGGAAACAGGGAGATCAGTTACCCCGTTTACAGGGCAGTCAGTTACCTTGGAAACAGGGCAGTCAGTTATCCTGGAAACAGGGTGGTCAGTGACCCTGGAAACAGGGTGATCAGTTACCCCGGAAATTGGGTGATCTGTTATCCTCGAAACTGGGCGGTCAGTTACCCCGGAAACAGGGCAGTCAGTTACCCCGGAAACAGGGTGATCAGTTATCCTGGAAACACGGCAGTCAGTTAGCCTGGAAAAAGGGCAGTCAGTTACGCCGGAAGCAGGGCAGTCAGTTACCCTGGAAACAGGGCAGTCAGTTACCCTGGAAACAAGTGAGTCAGTTACCCCGGAAACAGGGTGATCAGTTACCCCGGAAACAGGGAGATCAGTTACCCCGAAAACAGGGCGATCAGTTACCCTGGAAACAGGGCAGTCAGTTACCCTGGAAACAGGGCAGTCAGTTATCCCAGAAACAGGGTGATCAGCTTCCCTGGAAACAGGGCAGTCAGTTATCCCGGAAACAGGGCAGTCAGTTATCCCGGAAAAAGTGTGATCAGTTACCCTGGAAACTGGGCAGTCAGTTACCCTGGAAACAGGGCAGTCAGTTACGCCGGAAGCAGGGCAGTCAGTTACCCTGGAAACAGGCCAGTCAATTACCCCAGAAACTGGGCAGTCAGTTACCCTGGAAACAGGGCAGTCAGTTATCCCGGAAACAGGGCAGTCAGTTATCCCGGAAACAGGGTGATCAGTTACCCTGGAAACAGGGCAGTCAGTTATCCCGGAAACAGGGCAGTCAGTTATCCCAGAAACAGGGTGATCAGTTACTCTGGAAACAGTGCAATCAGTTATCCTGGAAACAGGGCCGTCAGTTACCCTGGAAATAGGGCGATCAGTTACCCTGGAAACAGGGCAGTCAGTTACCCCGGAAACAGGGCTGTCAGTTACCCTGGAAGCAGGGCAGTCAGTTACCCTTGAAAATGGGCAGTCAGTTACCCTGGAAACAGGGCAGTCATTTACCCCAGAAACCGGGAAGTCAGTTATCCCAGAAAGAGGGCAGTCATTTACCCCGGCAACCGGGCAGTCAGTTATCCCGGAAACAGGGCAGTCAGTTATCCCGGAAACAGGGCAGTCAGTTTCCCTGGAAACAGGGCAGTCAGTCACCCTGGAAATAGGTTAGTCAGTTATCCCGGAAACAGGGCAGTCAGTTAACCCGGAAACAGGGTGATCAGTTACCCTGGAAACAGGTCAGTCAGTTACCCTGGAAACTGGGCAGTCAGTTACCCTGGAAACTGGGCATGTCAGTTACCCTGGAAACAGGCAGCCAGTTATTCCGGAAACAGGGTGATCAGTTACCCTGGAAACAGGTCAGTCAGTTATCCCGGAAACAGGGCAATCAGTTATCCCGGAAAAAGGGTGATCAGTTACCCTGGAAACTGGGCAGTCAGTTACCCTGGAAACAGGGCAGTCAGTTACCCCAGAAGCAGGTCAGTCAGTTACCCTGGAAACAGGGCAGTCAGTTACCCCGGAAAATGGGCCGTCAGTTACCCTGGAAACAGGGCAGTCAGTCACCCTGGGAACAGGTTAGTCAGTTACCCCGGAATCAGGGTGGTCAGTTACCCTGGAAACAGGGAGATCAGTTACCCCGGAAACAGGGCGATCAGTTACCCTGGAAACAGGGCAGTCAGTTACCCTGGAAACAGGGCAGTCAGTTACCCCGGAAACAGGGTGATCGGCTACCCTGGAAACAGGGCAGTCAGTTGTCCCGGAAACAGGGCAGTCAGTTATCCCGGAAAAAGGGTGATCAGTTACCCTGGAAACTGGGCAGTCAGTTACCCTGGAAACAGGGCAGTCAGTTACGCCGGAAGCAGGGCAGTCAGTTACCCTGGAAACAGGGCAGTCAGTTACCCCAGAAACTGGGCAGTCAGTTACCCTGGAAACAGGGCAGTCAGTTATCCCGTAAACAGGGCAGTCAGTTATCCCGGCAACAGGGTGATCAGTTACCCTGGAAACTGGGCAGTCAGTTACTCTGGAAACAGGGCAATCAGTTATCCTGTAAACAGGGCGGTCAGTTAACCTGGAAATAGGGCGATCAGTTACCCTGGAAACAGGGCAGTCAGTTACCCCGGAAACAGGGCGGTCAGTTAGCCTGGAAGCAGGGCAATCAGTTACCCTGGAAACAGGGCAGTCAGTTATCCCGGATACAGGGCAGTCAGTTAACCCGGAAACAGGGTGATCAGTTACCCTGGAAACAGGTCAGTCAGTTACCCTGGAAACTGGGCAGTCAGTTACCCTGGAAACTGGGCATGTCAGTTACCCTGGAAACAGGGCAGCCAGTTATTCCGGAAACAGGGTGATCAGTTACCCTGGAAACAGGTCAGTCAGTTATCCCGGAAACAGGGCAATCAGTTATCCCGGAAAAAGGGTGATCAGTTACCCTGGAAACTGGGCAGTCAGTTACCCTGGAAACAGGGCAGTCAGTTACCCCAGAAGCAGGTCAGTCAGTTACCCTGGAAACAGGGCAGTCAGTTACCCCGGAAAATGGGCTGTCAGTTACCCTGGAAACAGGGCAGTCAGTCACCCTGGGAACAGGTTAGTCAGTTACCCCGGAAACAGGGTGGTCAGTTACCCTGGAAACAGGGAGATCAGTTACCCCGGAAACAGGGCGATCAGTTACCCTGGAAATAGGACAGTCAGTTACCCTGGAAACAGGGCAGTCAGTTATCCCAGAAACAGGGTGATCAGCTTCCCTGGAAACAGGGCAGTCAGTTATCCCGGAAACAGGGCAGTCAGTTATCCCGGAAAAAGTGTGATCAGTTACCCTGGAAACTGGGCAGTCAGTTACCCTGGAAACAGGGCAGTCAGTTACGCCGGAAGCAGGGCAGTCAGTTACCCTGGAAACAGGCCAGTCAATTACCCCAGAAACTGGGCAGTCAGTTACCCTGGAAACAGGGCAGTCAGTTATCCCGGAAACAGGGCAGTCAGTTATCCCGGAAACAGGGCAGTCAGTTTCCCTGGAAACAGGGCAGTCAGTCACCCTGGAAATAGGTTAGTCAGTTATCCCGGAAACAGGGCAGTCAGTTAACCCGGAAACAGGGTGATCAGTTACCCTGGAAACAGGTCAGTCAGTTACCCTGGAAACAGGGAGATCAGTTATCCCGGTAACAGGGCAGTCAGTTAACTTGGAAACAGGGCAGTCAGTTATCCCGGAAACAGGGCAGTCAGTTATCCCGGAAACAGGGTGATCAGTTATCCTGTAAACAGGGCAGTCAGTTATCCCGGAAACAGGGCAGTCAGTTATCCCGGAAACAGGGCAGTCAGTTATCCCGGAAACAGGATGATCAGTTATCCTGTAACAGGGCAGTCAGTTATCCCGTTAACAGGGCAGTCAGTTATCCTGGAAACAGGGCGGTCAGTTAACCTGGAAATAGGGCGATCAGTTACCCTGGAAACAGGGCAGTCAGTTACCCCGGAAACAGAGCGGTCAGTTACCCTGGAAGCAGGGCAGTCAGTTACCCTGGAAACAGGGCAGTCAGTTATCCCGGAAACAGGGCGGTCATTTACCCCGGAAACCGGGCAGTCAGTTATCCTGGAAACAGGGCAGTCAGTTATCCCGCAAACAGGGCGGTCAGTTACCCTGGAAACAGGGCAGCCAGTTATTCCGGAAACAGGATGAACAGTCACCCGGGAAACTGGGCAGTCAGTTACCCCGGAAACAGGGCAGTCAGTTATCCCGGACAAAGGGTGATCAGTTACCCTGGAAACTGGGCAGTCAGTTACCCTGGAAATAGGGCAGTCAGTTACCCCGGAAGCAGGTCAGTCAGTTACCCTGGAAACAGGGCAGTCAGTTACCCCGGAAACTGGGCTGTCAGTTACCTGGAAACAGGGCAGACAGTCACCCTGGGAACAGGTTAGTCAGTTACCCCGGAAACAGGGTGATCAGTTACCCTGGAAACAGGGAGATCAGTTACCCCGGAAACAGGGCGATCAGTTACCCTGGAAACAGGGCAGTCAGTTACCCTGGAAACAGGGCAGTCAGTTATCCCGGAAACAGGGTGATCGGCTACCCTGGAAACAGGGCAGTCAGTTATCCCGGAAACAGGGCAGTCAGTTATCCCGGAAAAAGGGTGATCAGTTACCCTGGAAACTGGGCAGTCAGTTACCCTGGAAACAGGGCAGTCAGTTACGCCGGAAGCAGGGCAGTCAGTTACCCTGGAAACAGGGCAGTCAGTTACCCCGGAAACTGGGCAGTCAGTTACCCTGGAAACTGGGCAGTCAGTTATCCCGTAAACAGGGCAGTCAGTTATCCCGGAAACAGGGTGATCAGTTACCCTGGAAACTGGGCAGTCAGTTGCTCTGGAAACAGGGCAATCAGTTATCCTGTAAACAGGGCGGTCAGTTAACCTGGAAATAGGGCGATCAGTTACCCTGGAAACAGGGCAGTCAGTTACCCCGGAAACAGAGCGGTCAGTTACCCTGGAAGCAGGGCAGTCAGTTACCCTGGAAACAGGGCAGTCAGTTATCCCGGAAACTGGGCAGTCAGTTATCCCGGAAACCGGGCAGTCAGTTATCCTGGAAACAGGGTGATCAGTTATCCTGGAAACTGGGCAGTCAGTTGCTCTGGAAACAGGGCAATCAGTTATCCTGTAAACAGGGCGGTCAGTTAACCTGGAAATAGGGCGATCAGTTACCCTGGAAACAGGGCAGTCAGTTACCCCGGAAACAGAGCGGTCAGTTACCCTGGAAGCAGGGCGGTCAGTTACCCCGGAAACCGGGCAGTCAGTTATCCCGGAAACAGGGCAGTCATTTACCCCGGAAAACGGGCAGTCAGTTATCCCGGAAACAGGGCAGTCAGTTATCCCGGAAACAGGGCACTCAGTTACCCTGGAAACAGGGCAGTCAGTCACCCTGTATTTAGGTTAGTCAGTTACCCCGGAAACAGGGTGATCTGTTACCCCGGACACAGGACAGTCAGTTCCCCTGGAAACAGGGCAGTCAGTTAACCTGGAAACAGGGCAGTGAGCTGTCCCGGTAACAGGGCAGTCAGCTATCCCAGAAACAGGGTGAACAGTCACCCGGGAAACTGGGCAGTCAGTTACCCTGGAAACAGGGCAGTCAGTTACCCCGGAAGCAGGGCAGTCAGTTACCCTGGAAACTGGGCAGTCAGTTAGCCTGGAAACAGGGCAGTCAGTTACTCTGTAAACAGGGCAATCACTTATCCTGGAAATAAGGCGATCGGTTACCCTGGAAAATGGGCAGTCAGTTACCCCGGAAACAGGGCAGTCAGTTATCCCGGAAACAGGGCAGTCAGTTATCCCGGAAACAGGGCGGTCAGTTACCCTTGAAACTGGGCAGTCAGTTACCCTGGAAACAGGGAGATCAGTTACCCCGGTAACAGGGCAGTCAGTTAACTTGGAAACAGGGCAGTCAGTTATCCCGGAAACAGGGCAGTCAGTTATCCCGGAAACAGGGTGATCAGTTATCCTGTAAACAGGGCAGTCAGTTATCCCAGAAACAGGGCAGTCAGTTATCCCGGAAACAGGGTGATCAGTTACCCTGGAAACTGGGCAGTCAGTTATCCCGGAAACAGGATGATCAGTTACTCTGGAAACAGGGCAATCAGTTATCCTGGAAACAGGGCGGTCAGTTACCCCGGAAACAGGGTGATCAGTTACCCTGGAAACTGGGCAGTCAGTTATCCTGGAAATAGGGCGATCGTTTACCCTGGAAAATGGGCAGTCAGTTACCCTGGAAACAGGGCAGTCAGTTATCCCTGAAACAGGGCAGTCAGTTATCCCGGAAACAGGGCGGTCAGTTACCCTTGAAGCTGGGCAGTCAGTTACCCTGGAAACAGGGAGATCAGTTACCCCGTTTACAGGGCAGTCAGTTACCTTGGAAACAGGGCAGTCAGTTATCCTGGAAACAGGGTGGTCAGTGACCCTGGAAACAGGGTGATCAGTTACCCCGGAAACAGGGTGATCTGTTATCCTCGAAACTGGGCGGTCAGTTACCCCGGAAACAGGGCAGTCAGTTACCCCGGAAACAGGGTGATCAGTTATCCTGGAAACACGGCAGTCAGTTAGCCTGGAAAAAGGGCAGTCAGTTACGCCGGAAGCAGGGCAGTCAGTTACCCTGGAAACAGGGCAGTCAGTTACCCTGGAAACAAGTTAGTCAGTTACCCCGGAAACAGGGTGATCAGTTACCCCGGAAACAGGGAGATCAGTTACCCCGAAAACAGGGCGATCAGTTACCCTGGAAACAGGGCAGTCAGTTACCCTGGAAACAGGGCAGTCAGTTATCCCAGAAACAGGGTGATCAGCTTCCCTGGAAACAGGGCAGTCAGTTATCCCGGAAACAGGGCAGTCAGTTATCCCGGAAAAAGTGTGATCAGTTACCCTGGAAACTGGGCAGTCAGTTACCCTGGAAACAGGGCAGTCAGTTACGCCGGAAGCAGGGCAGTCAGTTACCCTGGAAACAGGCCAGTCAATTACCCCAGAAACTGGGCAGTCAGTTACCCTGGAAACAGGGCAGTCAGTTATCCCGGAAACAGGGCAGTCAGTTATCCCGGAAACAGGGTGATCAGTTACCCTGGAAACAGGGCAGTCAGTTATCCCGGAAACAGGGCAGTCAGTTATCCCAGAAACAGGGTGATCAGTTACTCTGGAAACAGTGCAATCAGTTATCCTGGAAACAGGGCCGTCAGTTACCCTGGAAATAGGGCGATCAGTTACCCTGGAAACAGGGCAGTCAGTTACCCCGGAAACAGGGCTGTCAGTTACCCTGGAAGCAGGGCAGTCAGTTACCCTGGAAAATGGGCAGTCAGTTACCCTGGAAACAGGGCAGTCATTTACCCCAGAAACCGGGAAGTCAGTTATCCCAGAAAGAGGGCAGTCATTTACCCCGGCAACCGGGCAGTCAGTTATCCCGGAAACAGGGCAGTCAGTTATCCCGGAAACAGGGCAGTCAGTTTCCCTGGAAACAGGGCAGTCAGTCACCCTGGAAATAGGTTAGTCAGTTATCCCGGAAACAGGGCAGTCAGTTAACCCGGAAACAGGGTGATCAGGTACCCTGGAAACAGGTCAGTCAGTTACCCTGGAAACTGGGCAGTCAGTTACCCTGGAAACTGGGCATGTCAGTTACCCTGGAAACAGGGCAGCCAGTTATTCCGGAAACAGGGTGATCAGTTACCCTGGAAACAGGTCAGTCAGTTATCCCGGAAACAGGGCAATCAGTTATCCCGGAAAAAGGGTGATCAGTTACCCTGGAAACTGGGCAGTCAGTTACCCTGGAAACAGGGCAGTCAGTTACCCCAGAAGCAGGTCAGTCAGTTACCCTGGAAACAGGGCAGTCAGTTACCCCGGAAAATGGGCCGTCAGTTACCCTGGAAACAGGGCAGTCAGTCACCCTGGGAACAGGTTAGTCAGTTACCCCGGAATCAGGGTGGTCAGTTACCCTGGAAACAGGGAGATCAGTTACCCCGGAAACAGGGCGATCAGTTACCCTGGAAACAGGGCAGTCAGTTACCCTGGAAACAGGGCAGTCAGTTACCCCGGAAACAGGGTGATCGGCTACCCTGGAAACAGGGCAGTCAGTTGTCCCGGAAACAGGGCAGTCAGTTATCCCGGAAAAAGGGTGATCAGTTACCCTGGAAACTGGGCAGTCAGTTACCCTGGAAACAGGGCAGTCAGTTACGCCGGAAGCAGGGCAGTCAGTTACCCTGGAAACAGGGCAGTCAGTTACCCCAGAAACTGGGCAGTCAGTTACCCTGGAAACAGGGCAGTCAGTTATCCCGTAAACAGGGCAGTCAGTTATCCCGGCAACAGGGTGATCAGTTACCCTGGAAACTGGGCAGTCAGTTACTCTGGAAACAGGGCAATCAGTTATCCTGGAAACAGGGCGGTCAGTTAACCTGGAAATAGGGCGATCAGTTACCCTGGAAACAGGGCAGTCAGTTACCCCGGAAACAGGGCGGTCAGTTAGCCTGGAAGCAGGGCAATCAGTTACCCTGGAAACAGGGCAGTCAGTTATCCCGGATACAGGGCAGTCAGTTAACCCGGAAACAGGGTGATCAGTTACCCTGGAAACAGGTCAGTCAGTTACCCTGGAAACTGGGCAGTCAGTTACCCTGGAAACTGGGCATGTCAGTTACCCTGGAAACAGGGCAGCCAGTTATTCCGGAAACAGGGTGATCAGTTACCCTGGAAACAGGTCAGTCAGTTATCCCGGAAACAGGGCAATCAGTTATCCCGGAAAAAGGGTGATCAGTTACCCTGGAAACTGGGCAGTCAGTTACCCTGGAAACAGGGCAGTCAGTTACCCCAGAAGCAGGTCAGTCAGTTACCCTGGAAACAGGGCAGTCAGTTACCCCGGAAAATGGGCTGTCAGTTACCCTGGAAACAGGGCAGTCAGTCACCCTGGGAACAGGTTAGTCAGTTACCCCGGAAACAGGGTGGTCAGTTACCCTGGAAACAGGGAGATCAGTTACCCCGGAAACAGGGCGATCAGTTACCCTGGAAATAGGACAGTCAGTTACCCTGGAAACAGGGCAGTCAGTTATCCCAGAAACAGGGTGATCAGCTTCCCTGGAAACAGGGCAGTCAGTTATCCCGGAAACAGGGCAGTCAGTTATCCCGGAAAAAGTGTGATCAGTTACCCTGGAAACTGGGCAGTCAGTTACCCTGGAAACAGGGCAGTCAGTTACGCCGGAAGCAGGGCAGTCAGTTACCCTGGAAACAGGCCAGTCAATTACCCCAGAAACTGGGCAGTCAGTTACCCTGGAAACAGGGCAGTCAGTTATCCCGGAAACAGGGCAGTCAGTTATCCCGGAAACAGGGTGATCAGTTACCCTGGAAACAGGGCAGTCAGTTATCCCGGAAACAGGGCAGTCAGTTATCCCAGAAACAGGGTGATCAGTTACTCTGGAAACAGTGCAATCAGTTATCCTGGAAACAGGGCCGTCAGTTACCCTGGAAATAGGGCGATCAGTTACCCTGGAAACAGGGCAGTCAGTTACCCCGGAAACAGGGCTGTCAGTTACCCTGGAAGCAGGGCAGTCAGTTACCCTGGAAAATGGGCAGTCAGTTACCCTGGAAACAGGGCAGTCATTTACCCCAGAAACCGGGAAGTCAGTTATCCCAGAAAGAGGGCAGTCATTTACCCCGGCAACCGGGCAGTCAGTTATCCCGGAAACAGGGCAGTCAGTTATCCCGGAAACAGGGCAGTCAGTTTCCCTGGAAACAGGGCAGTCAGTCACCCTGGAAATAGGTTAGTCAGTTATCCCGGAAACAGGGCAGTCAGTTAACCCGGAAACAGGGTGATCAGTTACCCTGGAAACAGGTCAGTCAGTTACCCTGGAAACTGGGCAGTCAGTTACCCTGGAAACTGGGCATGTCAGTTACCCTGGAAACAGGGCAGCCAGTTATTCCGGAAACAGGGTGATCAGTTACCCTGGAAACAGGTCAGTCAGTTATCCCGGAAACAGGGCAATCAGTTATCCCGGAAAAAGGGTGATCAGTTACCCTGGAAACTGGGCAGTCAGTTACCCTGGAAACAGGGCAGTCAGTTACCCCAGAAGCAGGTCAGTCAGTTACCCTGGAAACAGGGCAGTCAGTTACCCCGGAAAATGGGCCGTCAGTTACCCTGGAAACAGGGCAGTCAGTCACCCTGGGAACAGGTTAGTCAGTTACCCCGGAATCAGGGTGGTCAGTTACCCTGGAAACAGGGAGATCAGTTACCCCGGAAACAGGGCGATCAGTTACCCTGGAAACAGGGCAGTCAGTTACCCTGGAAACAGGGCAGTCAGTTACCCCGGAAACAGGGTGATCGGCTACCCTGGAAACAGGGCAGTCAGTTGTCCCGGAAACAGGGCAGTCAGTTATCCCGGAAAAAGGGTGATCAGTTACCCTGGAAACTGGGCAGTCAGTTACCCTGGAAACAGGGCAGTCAGTTACGCCGGAAGCAGGGCAGTCAGTTACCCTGGAAACAGGGCAGTCAGTTACCCCAGAAACTGGGCAGTCAGTTACCCTGGAAACAGGGCAGTCAGTTATCCCGTAAACAGGGCAGTCAGTTATCCCGGCAACAGGGTGATCAGTTACCCTGGAAACTGGGCAGTCAGTTACTCTGGAAACAGGGCAATCAGTTATCCTGGAAACAGGGCGGTCAGTTAACCTGGAAATAGGGCGATCAGTTACCCTGGAAACAGGGCAGTCAGTTACCCCGGAAACAGGGCGGTCAGTTAGCCTGGAAGCAGGGCAATCAGTTACCCTGGAAACAGGGCAGTCAGTTATCCCGGATACAGGGCAGTCAGTTAACCCGGAAACAGGGTGATCAGTTACCCTGGAAACAGGTCATTCAGTTACCCTGGAAACTGGGCAGTCAGTTACCCTGGAAACTGGGCATGTCAGTTACCCTGGAAACAGGGCAGCCAGTTATTCCGGAAACAGGGTGATCAGTTACCCTGGAAACAGGTCAGTCAGTTATCCCGGAAACAGGGCAATCAGTTATCCCGGAAAAAGGGTGATCAGTTACCCTGGAAACTGGGCAGTCAGTTACCCTGGAAACAGGGCAGTCAGTTACCCCAGAAGCAGGTCAGTCAGTTACCCTGGAAACAGGGCAGTCAGTTACCCCGGAAAATGGGCTGTCAGTTACCCTGGAAACAGGGCAGTCAGTCACCCTGGGAACAGGTTAGTCAGTTACCCCGGAAACAGGGTGGTCAGTTACCCTGGAAACAGGGAGATCAGTTACCCCGGAAACAGGGCGATCAGTTACCCTGGAAATAGGACAGTCAGTTACCCTGGAAACAGGGCAGTCAGTTTCCCGGAAACAGGGTGATCGGCTACCCTGGAAACAGGGCCGTCAGTTGTCCCGGAAACAGGGCAGTCAGTTATCCCGGAAAAAGGGTGATCAGTTACCCTGGAAACTGGGCAGTCAGTTACCCTGGAAACAGGGCAGTCAGTTACGCCGGAAGCAGGGCAGTCAGTTACCCTGGAAACAGGGCAGTCAGTTACCCCGGAAACTGGGCAGTCAGTAATCCCGGAAAAAGGGTGTCAGTCACCCTGGAAACAGGGAGATCAGTTACCCCGTTTACAGGGCAGTCAGTTACCTTGGAAACAGGGCAGTCAGTTATCCTGGAAACAGGTTAGTGAGTGACCCTGGAAACAGGGTGATCAGTTTCCCCGGAAACAGGGTGATCTGTTATCCTGGAAACAGGTCGGTCAGTTACCCCGGAAACAGGGCAGTCAGTTACCCCGGAAACAGGGTGATCAGTTATCCTGGAAACACGGCAGTCAGTTAGCCTGGAAACAGAGCAGTCAGTTACGCCGGAAGCAGGGCAGTCAGTTACCCTGGAAACAGGGCAGTCAGTTACCCTGGAAACAGGTTCGTCAGTTACCCTGGAAACTGGGCAGTCAGTTATCCCGTAAACAGTGCAGTCAGTTATCCCGGAAACAGGGTGATCAGTTACCCTGGAAACTGGGCAGTCAGTTGCTCTGGAAACAGGGCAATCAGTTATCCTGGAAACAGGGCGGTCAGTTAACCTGGAAATAGGGCGATCAGTTACCCTGGAAACAGGGCAGTCAGTTACCCCGGAAACAGAGCGGTCAGTTACCCTGGAAGCAGGGCAGTCAGTTACCCTGGAAACAGGGCAGTCAGTTATCCCGGAAACAGGGCGGTCATTTACCCCGGAAACCGGGCAGTCAGTTATCCCGGAAACAGGGCAGTCATTTACCCCGGAAACCGGGCAGTCAGTTATCCCGGAAACAGGGCAGTCAGTTATCCCGGAAACAGGGCACTCAGTTACCCTGGAAACAGGGCAGTCAGTCACCCTGGATTTAGGTTAGTCAGTTACCCCGGAAACAGGGTGATCAGTTACCCTGGAAACTGGGCAGTCAGTTATCCTGGAAATAGGGCGATTGTTTACCCTGGAAAATGGGCAGTCAGTTACCCTGGAAACAGGGCAGTCAGTTATCCCTGAAACAGGGCAGTCAGTTGTCCCGGAAACAGGGCGGTCAGTTACCCTTGAAACTGGGCAGTCAGTTACCCTGGAAACAGGGAGTACAGTTACCCCGTTTACAGGGCAGTCAGTTACCTTGGAAACAGGGCAGTCAGTTATCCTGGAAACAGGGTGGTCAGTGACCATGGAAACAGGGTGATCAGTTACCCCGGAAACAGGGTGATCTGTTATCCTCGAAACTGGGCGGTCAGTTACCCCGGAAACAGGGCAGTCAGTTACCCCGGAAACAGGGTGATCAGTTATCCTGGAAACACGGCAGTCAGTTAGCCTGGAAACAGGGCAGTCAGTTACGCCGGAAGCAGGGCAGTCAGTTACCCTGGAAACAGGGCAGTCAGTTACCCTGGAAACAGGGCGGTCAGTTACCCCGGAAACAGGGTGATCAGTTACCCCGGAAACAGGGAGATCAGTTACCCCGAAAACAGGGCGATCAGTTACCCTGGAAACAAGGCAGTCAGTTACTCTGGAAACAGGGCAGTCAGTTATCCCGGAAACAGGGTGATCAGCTTCCCTGGAAACAGGGCAGTCAGTTATCCCGGAAACAGGGCAGTCAGTTATCCCGGAAAAAGTGTGATCAGTTACCCTGGAAACTGGGCAGTCAGTTACCCTGGAAACAGGGCAGTCAGTTATCCCTGAAACAGGGCAGTCAGTTGTCCCGGAAACAGGGCGGTCAGTTACCCTTGAAACTGGGCAGTCAGTTACCCTGGAAACAGGGCGGTCAGTTACCCCGGAAACAGGGTGATCAGTTACCCCGAAAACAGGGCGATCAGTTACCCTGGAAACAGGGCAGTCAGTTACTCTGGAAACAGGGCAGTCAGTTATCCCGGAAACAGGGTGATCAGCTTCCCTGGAAACAGGGCGGTCAGTTATCCCGGAAACAGGGCAGTCAGTTATCCCGGAAAAAGTGTGATCAGTTACCCTGGAAACTGGGCAGTCAGTTACCCTGGAAACAGGGCAGTCAGTTACGCCGGAAGCAGGGCAGTCAGTTACCCTGGAAACAGGCCAGTCAATTACCCCGGAAACTGGGCAGTCAGTTACCCTGGAAACAGGGCAGTCAGTTATCCCGGAAACAGGGCAGTCAGTTATCCCGGAAACAGCGTGATCAGTTACCCTGGAAACAGGGCAGTCAGTTATCCCGGAAACAGGGCAGTCAGATATCCCAGAAACAGGGTGATCAGTTACTCTGGAAACAGGGCAATCAGTTATCCTGGAAACAGGGCCGTCAGTTACCCTGGAAATAGGGCGATCAGTTACCCTGGAAACAGGGCAGTCAGTTACCCCGGAAACAGGGCTGTCGGTTACCCTGGAAGCAGGGCAGTCAGTTACCCTGGAAAATGGGCAGTCAGTTACCCTGGAAACAGGGCAGTCATTTACCCCAGAAACCGGGATGTCAGTTATCCCGGAAAGAGGGCAGTCATTTACCCCGGAAACCGGGCAGTCAGTTATCCCGGAAACAGGGCAGTCAGTTATCCCGGAAACAGGGCAGTCAGTTTCCCTGGAAACAGGGCAGTCAGTCACCCTGTAAATAGGTTAGTCAGTTATCCCGGAAACAGGGCAGTCAGTTAACCCGGAAACAGGGTGATCAGTTACCCTGGAAACAGGTCAGTCAGTTACCCTGGAAACTGGGCAGTCAGTTACCCTGGAAACTGGGCATGTCAGTTACCCTGGAAACAGGGCAGCCAGTTATTCCGGAAACAGGGTGATCAGTTACCCTGGAAACAGGTCAGTCAGTTATCCCGGAAACAGGGCAATCAGTTATCCCGGAAAAAGGGTGATCAGTTACCCTGGAAACTGGGCAGTCAGTTACCCTGGAAACAGGGCAGTCAGTTACCCCGGAAGCAGGTCAGTCAGTTACCCTGGAAACAGGGCAGTCAGTTACCCCGGAAAATGGGCTGTCAGTTACCCTGGAAACAGGGCAGTCAGTCACCCTGGGAACAGGTTAGTCAGTTACCCCGGAAACAGGGTGGTCAGTTACCCTGGAAACAGGGAGATCAGTTACCCCGGAAACAGGGCGATCAGTTACCCTGGAAACAGGGCAGTCAGTTACCCTGGAAACAGGGCAATCAGTTATCCCGGAAACAGGGTGATTGGCTACCCTGGAAACAGGGCAGTCAGTTGTCCCGGAAACAGGGCAGTCAGTTATCCCGGAAAAGGGGTGATCAGTTACCCTGGAAACTGGGCAGTCAGTTACCCTGGAAACAGGGCAGTCAGTTACGCCGGAAGCAGGGCAGTCAGTTACCCTGGAAACATGGCAGTCAGTTCCCCCAGAAACTGGGCAGTCAGTTACCCTGGAAACAGGGCAGTCATTTATCCCGTAAACAGGGCAGTCAGTTATCCCGGCAACAGGGTGATCAGTTACCCTGGAAACTGGGCAGTCAGTTACTCTGGAAACAGGGCAATCAGTTATCCTGGAAACAGGGCGGTCAGTTAACCTGGAAATAGGGCGATCAGTTACCCTGGAAACAGGGCAGTCAGTTACCCCGGAAACAGGGCGGTCAGTTACCCTGGAAGCAGGGCAATCAGTTACCCTGGAAACAGGGCAGTCAGTTATCCCGGAAACAGGGCAGTCAGTTATCCCGGAAACAGGGTGATCAGTTATCCTGTAAACAGGGCAGTCAGTTACCCCGGAAAAAGGGCAGTCAGTTACCCTGGAAACAGGGCAGTCAGTTATCCCGGAAACAGGGTAGTCAGTTAACTCGGAAACAGGGAGATCAGTTACCCTGGAAACAGGGCGATCAGTTACCCTGGAAACAGGGCAGTCAGTTACCCTGGAAACAGGGCAGTCAGTTATCCCGGAAACAGGGTGATCAGCTACCCTGGAAACAGGGCAGTCAGTTATCCCGGAAACAGGGCAGTCAGTTAACCCGGAAACAGGGAGATCAGTTACCCCGGAAACAGGGCGATCAGTTACCCTGGAAACAGGGCAGTCAGTTACCCTGGAAACAGGGCAGTCAGTTATCCTGGAAACAGGGTGATCAGTTACCTTGGAAACTGGGCAGTCAGTTTCCCTGGAAACAGGGCAGTCAGTTATCCTGGAAACAGGGCAGTCAATTATCCTGGAAACAGGGCGGACCGATACCCCGGAATAAGGGCGGTCAGTTAACCAGGAAAAAGGGCGCTCAGTGACCCTGGAAACTGGGTCATCAGTTACCCCGGAAAATGGGCAGTCAGTTACCCCGGAAACAGGGCAGTCAGTTTTCCCGGAAACAGGGCAGTCATTTACCCCGGAAACAGGGCAGTCAGTTAACCCGGAAAAAGGGTGATCAGTTTCCCTGGAAACAGGGCTGTCAGTTACCCTGGAAACAGGGCAGTCAGTTTCCCCTGAAACAGGGCAGTCAGTTAGCCTGGAAGCAGGGCAGTCAGTTACATCGGAAATTGGGCAGTCTGTTACCCTGGAAACAGGGCATTCAGTTATCCCGGAAACAGGGCAGTCAGTTATCCCGGAAAAAGTGTGGTCATTTACCCTGGAAACTGGGCCGTCAGTTACCCTGGAAACAGGGCAGTCAGTCACCCTGGAAACAGGTTAGTCAGTTCCCCCGGAAACAGGGTATTCAGTTACCCCGGAAACAGGGCAGTCAGTTCCCCTGGAAACAGGGCAGTCAGTTACCCTGGAAACAGGGCAGTGAGCTATCCCGGAAAGAGGGCAGTCAGTTATCCCGGAAACAGGGTGAACAGTTACCGTGGAAACTGGGCAGTCAGTTACCCTGGAAACAGGGCGGTCAGTTACCCTGGAAACAGGGCAGTCAGTTATCCTGGAAACAGGGTGATCAGTTACCCAGGAAACTGGGCAGTCAGTTACCCTGGAACAGGGCAGTCAGTTATCCTGGAAACAGGGCAGTCAGTTATACTGGAAATAGGGTGGTCAGTTACCCCGGATATAGGGCGGTCAGTTACCCTGGAAACAGGGCAGTCAGTTTTCCTGGAAACAGAGCAGTCAGTTACCCTGGAAACAGGGCGGACAGTTACCCCGGAAATAGGGAGGTCAATTATCCTGGAAACAGCGCGGTCAGTTACCCCGGAAACAGGGCAGTCAGTTATCCTGGAAACAGGGTGATCAGCTACCCTGGAAACAGGGCAGTCAGTTATCCCGGAAACAGGGCAGTCAGTAATCCTGGAAAAAGGGTGTCAGTTACCCTGGAAACAGGGAGATCAGTTACCCCGTTTACAGGGCAGTCAGTTACCTTGGAAACAGGGCAGTCAGTTATCCTGGAAACAGGTTAGTCAGTGACCCTGGAAACAGGGTGATCAGTTACCCCGGAAACAGGGTGATCTGTTATCCTGGAAACAGGTCGATCAGTTACCCCGGAAACAGGACAGTCAGTTACCCCGGAAACAGGGTGATCAGTTATCCTGGAAACACGGCAGTCAGTTAGCCTGGAAACAGGGCAGTCAGTTACGCCGGAAGCAGGGCAGTCAGTTACCCTGGAAAAAGGGCAGTCAGTTACCCTGGAAACAGGTTAGTCAGTTACCCCGGAAACAGGGTGATCAGTTACCCCGGAAACAGGGAGATCAGTTACCCCGAAAACAGGGCGATCAGTTACCCTGGAAACAGGGCAGTCAGTTACCCTGGAAACAGGGCAGTCAGTTATCCCGGAAACAGGGCAGTCAGTTATCCCGGAAAAAGTGTGATCAGTTACCCTGGAAACTGGGCAGTCAGTTACCCTGGAAACAGGGCCGTCAGATACGCCGGAAGCAGGGCAGTCAGTTACCCTGGAAACAGGCCAGTCAATTACCCCAGAAACTGGGCAGTCAGTTACCCTGGAAACAGGGCAGTCAGTTATCCCGGAAACAGGGCAGTCAGTTATCCCGGAAACAGGGTGATCAGTTACCCTGGAAACAGGGCAGTCAGTTATCCCAGAAACAGGGCAGTCAGTTATCCCAGAAACAGGTTGTTCAGTTACTCTGGAAACAGGGCAATCAGTTATCCTGGTAACAGGGCCGTCAGTTACCCTGGAAATAGGGCGATCAGTTACCCTGGAAACAGGGCAGTCAGTTACCCCGGAAACAGGGCTGTCAGTTACCCTGGAAGCAGGGCAGTCAGTTACCCTGGAAAATGGGCAGTCAGTTACCCTGGAAACAGGGCAGTCATTTACCCCAGAAACCGGGCAGTCAGTTATCCCGGAAAGAGGGCAGTCATTTACCCCGGAAACCGGGCAGTCAGTTATCCCGGAAACAGGGCAGTCAGTTATCCCGGAAACAGGGCAGTCAGTTTCCCTGGAAACAGTTCAGTCAGTCACCCTGGAAATAGGTTAGTCAGTTATCCCGGAAACAGGGCAGTCAGTCAACCCGGAAACAGGGTGATCAGTTACCCTGGAAACAGGTCAGTCAGTTACCCTGGAAACTGGGCAGTCAGTTACCCTGGAAACTGGGCATGTCAGTTACCCTGGAAACAGGGCAGCCAGTTATTCCGGAAACAGGGTGATCAGTTACCCTGGAAACAGGTCAGTCAGTTATCCCGGAAACAGGGCAATCAGTTATCCCGGAAAAAGGGTGATCAGTTACCCTGGAAACAGGGCAGTCAGTTACCCCGGAAGCAGGTCAGTCAGTTACCCTGGAAACAGGGCAGTCAGTTAGCCCGGAAACTGGGCAGTCAGTCACCCTGGGAACAGGTTAGTCAGTTACCCTGGAAACAGGGTGATCAGTTACCCTGGAAACAGGAAGATCAGTTAGCCCGGAAACAGGGCGATCAGTTACCCTGGAAACAGGGCAGTCAGTTACCCTGGAAACAGGGCAGTCAGTTATCCCGGAATCAGGGTGATCGGCTACCCTGGAAACAGGGCAGTCAGTTGTCCCGGAAACAGGGCAGTCAGTTATCCCGGAAAAGGGGTGATCAGTTACCCTGGAAACAGGGCAGTCAGTTACGCCGGAAGCAGGGCAGTCAGTTACCCTGGAAACAGGGCAGTCAGTTACCCCGGAAACTGGGCAGTCAGTTACCCTGGAAACAGGGCAGTTAGTTATCCCGGAAACAGGTTGATCAGTTACCCTGGAAACTGGGCAGTCAGTTACTCTGGAAACAGGGCAATCAGTTATCCTGGAAACAGGGTGATCAGTTACCCAGGAAACTGGGCAGTCAGTTACCCTGGAACAGGGCAGTCAGTTACCCCGGGAACAGGGCGGTCAGTTACCCTGGAAGCAGGGCAGTCAGTTACCCTGGAAACAGGGCAGTCAGTTATCCCGGAAACAGGGCAGTCATTTACCCCGGAAACAGGGCAGCCAGTAATCTCGGAAACAGGGCACACAGTTTCCTTGGAAACAGGGCAGTCAGTCACCCTGGAAATAGGTTAGTCAGTTACCCCGGAAACAGGGTGATCTGTTACCCCGGACACAGGGCAGTCAGTTCCCCTGGAAACAGGGCAGTCAGTTAACCTGGAAACAGGGCAGTGAGCTGTCCCGGTAACAGGGCAGTCAGTTATCCCGGAAACATGGTGAATAGTCACCCGGGAAACTGGGCAGTCAGTTACCCCGGAAGCAGGGCGGTCAGTTAACCTGGAAACTGGGCAGTCAGTTAGCCTCTAAACAGGGCAGTCAGTTACTCTGGAAACAGGGCAATCAGTTATCCTGGAAACAGGGCAGTCAGTTATCCCGGAAACAGGGCAGTCATTTACCCCGGAAACCGGGCAGTCAGTTATCCCGGAAACAGGGCAGTCAGTTATCCCTGAAACAGGTCACTCAGTTGCCCTGGAAACAGGGCAGTCAGTCACCCTGGAAATAGGTTAGTCAGTTACCCCGGAAACAGGGTGATCTGTTACCCCGGACACAGGGCAGTCAGTTCCCCTGGAAACAGGGCAGTCAGTTAACCTGGAAACAGGGCAGTGAGCTGTCCCGGTAACAGGGCAGTCAGTTATCCCGGAAACAGGGTGAACAGTCACCCGGGAAACTGGGCAGTCAGTTACCCTGGAAACAGGGCAGTCAGTTACCCCGGAAGCAGGGCTGTCAGTTAACCTGGAAACTGGGCAGTCAGTTAGCCTGGAAACAGTGCAGTCAGTTACTCTGGAAACAGGGCAATCAGTTATCCTGGAAATAGGGCGATCGGTTACCCTGGAAAATGGGCAGTCAGTTACCCCGGAAACAAGGCAGTCAGTTATCCCGGACACAGGGCAGTCAGTTCCCCTGGAAACAGGGCAGTCAGTTAACCTGGAAACAGGGCAGTGAGCTGTCCCGGTAACAGGGCAGTCAGTTGTCCCGGAAACAGGGTGAACAGTCACCCGGGAAACTGGGCAGTCAGTTACCCTGGAAACAGGGCAGTCAGTTACCCCGGAAGCAGGGCTGTCAGTTAACCTGGAAACTGGGCAGTCAGTTAGCCTGGAAACAGGGCAATCAGTTATCCTGGAAACAGGGCAGTCAGTTATCCCGGAAACAGGGCAGTCATTTACCCCGGAAACCGGGCAGTCAGTTATACCGGAAACAGGGCAGTCAGTTATCCCGGAAACAGGGCACTCAGTTGCCCTGGAAACAGGGCAGTCAGTCACCCTGGAAATAGGTTAGTCAGTTACCCCGGAAACAGGGTGATCTGTTACCCCGGACACAGGGCAGTCAGTTCCCCTGGAAACAGGGCAGTCAGTTAACCTGGAAACAGGGCAGTGAGCTGTTCCGGTAACAGGGCAGTCAGTTATCCCGGAAACAGGGTGAACAGTCACCCGGGAAAGTGGGCAGTCAGTTACCCTGGAAACAGGGCAGTCAGTTACCCCGGAAGCAGGGCTGTCAGTTAACCTGGAAACTGGGCAGTCAGTTAGCCTGGAAACAGGGCAGTCTGTTACTCTGGAAACAGGGCAATCAGTTATCCTGGAAATAGGGCGATCGGTTACCCTGGAAAATGGGCAGTCAGTTACCCCGGAAACAGGGCAGTCAGTTATCCCGGAAACAGGGCAGTCGGTTATCGCGGAAACAGGGCGGTCAGTTACCCTTGAAACTGGGCAGTCAGTTACCCTGGAAACAGGGAGATCAGTTACCCCGGTAACAGGGCAGTCAGTTACTCTGGAAACAGGGCAGTCAGTTACCCCGGAAACAGGGCAGTCAGTTATCCCGGAAAAAGGGTGATCAGTTACCCTGGAAACTGGGCAGTCAGTTACCCTGGAAACAGGGCAGTCAGTTACGCCGGAAGCAGGGCAGTCAGTTACCCTGGAAACAGGGCAGTCAGTTACCCCGGAAACTGGGCAGTCTGTTACCCTGGAAACAGGGCAGTCAGTTATCCCGGAAACAGGGCAGTCAGTTATCCCGGAAAAAGGGTGATCAGTTACCCTGGAAACTGGGCAGTCAGTTACTCTGGAAACAGGGCAATCAGTTATCCTGCAAACAGGGCGGTCAGTTACCCTGGAAATAGGGCGATCAGTTACCCTGGAAACAGGGCAGTCAGTTACCCCGGAAACAGGGCAGTCAGTTATCCCTGAAAAAGGGTGATCAGTTACCCTGGAAACTGGGCAGTCAGTTACCCTGGAAACAGGGCAGTCAGTTACGCCAGAAGCAGGGCAGTCAGTTACCCTGGAAACAGGGCAGTCAGTTACCCCGGAAACTGGGCAGTCAGTTACCCTGGAAACAGGGCAGTCAGTTATCCCGTAAACAGGGCAGTCAGTTATCCCGGAAACAGGGTGATCAGTTACCCTGGAAACTGGGCAGTCAGTTACTCTGGAAAAAGGGCAATCAGTTATACTGGAAACAGAGCGGTCAGTTAACCTGGAAATAGGGCGATCAGTTACCCTGGAAACAGGGCAGTCAGTTACCCCGGAAACAGGGCGGCAGTTTCCCAGGAAGCAGGGCAGTCAGTTACCCTGGAAACAGGGCAGTCAGTTATCCCGGAAACAGGGCAGTCATTTACCCCGGAAACCGGGCAGTCAGTTATCCCGGAAACAGGGCAGTCATTTACCCCGGAAACCGGGCATTCAGTTATCCCGGAAACAGGGCAGTCAGTTATCCCGGAAACAGGGCACTCAGTTACCCTGGAAACAGGGCAGTCAGTCACCCTGGAAATAGGTTAGTCAGTTACCCCGGAAACAGGGTGATCTGTTACCCCGGACACAGGGCAGTCAGTTCCCCTGGAAACAGGGCAGTCAGTTAACCTGGAAACAGGGCAGTGAGCTGTCCCGGTAACAGGGCAGTCAGTTATCCCGGAAACAGGGTGAACAGTCACCCGGGAAACTGGGCAGTCAGTTACCCTGGAAACAGGGCAGTCAGTTACCCCGGAAGCAGGGCTGTCAGTTAACCTGGAAACTGGGCAGTCAGTTAGCCTGGAAACAGGGCAGTCAGTTACTCTGGAAACAGGGCAATCAGTTATCCTGGAAATAGGGCGATCGGTTACCCTGGAAAATGGGCAGTCAGTTACCCCGGAAACAGGGCAGTCAGTTATCCCGGAAACAGGGCAGTCAGTTATCCCGGAAACAGGGTGATCAGTTATCCTGTAAACAGGGCAGTCAGTTATCCCGGAAACAGGGCAGTCAGTTATCCAGGAAATAGGGCGATCGGTTACCCTGGAAACTGGGCAGTCAGTTACCCTGGAAACAGGGCAGTCAGTTACCCCGGAAGCAGGGCAGTCAGTTACCCTGGAAACTGGGCAGTCAGTTAGCCTGGAAACAGGGCAGTCAGTTACTCTGGAAACAGGGCAATCAGTTATCCTGGAAATAGGGCGATCGGTTACCCTGGAAAATGGGCAGTCAGTTACGCCGGAAACAGGGCAGTCAGTTATCCCGGAAACAGGGCAGTCAGTTATCCCGGAAACAGGGCGGTCAGTTACCCTTGAAACTGGGCAGTCAGTTACCCTGGAAACAGGGAGATCAGTTACCACGGTAACAGGGAAGTCAGTTACCTTGGAAACAGGGCAGTCAGTTATCCCGGAAACAGGGCAGTCAGTTATCCCAGAAACAGGGTGATCAGTTATCCTGTAAAAAGGGCAGTCATTTATCCCGGAAACAGGGCAGTCAGTTATCCCGGAACCAGGGTGATCCGTTTCCCTGGAAACTGGGCAGTCAGTTATCCCGGAAACAGGATGATCAGTTACTCTGGAAACAGGGCAATCAGTTATCCTGGAAAAAGGTCGGTCAGTTACCCCGGAAACAGGGTGATCAGTTACCCTGGAAACTGGGCAGTCAGTTATCCTGGAAATAGGGCGATCGTTTACCCTGGAAAATGGGCAGTCAGTTACCCTGGAAACAGGGCAGTCAGTTATCCTGGAAATAGGGCGATCGGTTACCCTGCAAACTGGGCAGTCAGTTAGCCTGGAAACAGGGCAGTCAGTTACTCTGGAAACAGGGCAATCAGTTATCCTGGAAATAGGGCTATCGGTTACCCTGGAAAATGGGCAGTCAGTTACCCCGGAAACAGGGCAGTCAGTTATCCCGGAAACAGGGCAGTCAGTTATCCCGGAAACAGGGCGGTCAGTTACCCTTGAAACTGGGCAGTCAGTTACCCTGGAAACAGGGAGATCAGTTACCACGGTAACAGGGCAGTCAGTTACCTTGGAAACAGGGCAGTCAGTTATCCCGGAAACAGGGCAGTCAGTTATCCCAGAAACAGGGTGATCAGTTATCCTGTAAACAGGGCAGTCAGTTATCCCGGAAACAGGGCAGTCAGTTATCCCGGAAACAGGGTGATCAGTTACCCTGGAAACTGGGCAGTCAGTTATCCCGGAAACAGGATGATCAGTTACTCTGGAAACAGGGCAATCAGTTATCCTGGAAAAAGGGCGGTCAGTTACCCCGGAAACAGGGTGATCAGTTACCCTGGAAACTGGGCAGTCAGTTATCCTGGAAATAGGGCGATCGTTTACCCTGGAAAATGGGCAGTCAGTTACCCTGGAAACAGGGCAGTCAGTTATCCCTGACACAGGGCAGTCAGTTATCCCGGAAACAGGGCGGTCAGTTACCCTTGAAACTGGGCAGTCAGTTACCCTGGAAACAGGGAGATCAGTTACCCCGTTTACAGGGCAGTCAGTTACCTTGGAAACAGGGCAGTCAGTTATCCTGGAAACAGGGTGGTCAGTGACCCTGGAAACAGGGTGGTCAGTTACCCCGGAAACAGGGTGATCTGTTATCCTCGAAACTGGGCGGTCAGTTACCCCGGAAACAGGGCAGTCAGTTACCCCGGAAACAGGGTGATCAGTTATCCTGGAAAAACGGCAGTCAGTTAGCCTGGGAACAGGGCAGTCAGTTACGCCGGAAGCAGGGCAGTCAGTTACCCTGGAAACAGGGCAGTCAGTTACCCTGGAAACAGGTTAGTCAGTTAACCCGGAAACAGGGTGATCAGTTACCCCGGAAACAGGGAGATCAGTTACCCCGGAAACAGGGCGATCAGTTACCCTGGAAACAGGGCAGTCAGTTACCCTGGAAACAGGGCAGTCAGTTATCCCGGAAACAGGGTGATCAGCTTCCCTGGAAACAGGGCAGTCAGTTATCCCGGAAACAGGGCAGTCAGTTATCCCGGAAAAAGTGTGATCAGTTACCCTGGAAACAGGGCAGTCAGTTACGCCGGAAGCAGGGCAGTCAGTTACCCTGGAAACAGGCCAGTCAATTACCCCGGAAACTGGGCAGTCAGTTACCCTGGAAACAGGGCAGTCAGTTATCCCAGAAACAGGGCAGTCAGTTATCCCGGAAACAGGGTGATCAGTTACCCTGGAAACAGGGCAGTCAGTCATCCCGGAAACAGGGCAGTCAGTTATCCCGGAAACAGGGTGATCAGTTACTCTGGAAACAGGGCAATCAGTTATCCTGGAAACTGGGCCGTCAGTTACCCTGGAAATAGGGCGATCAGTTACCCTGGAAACAGGGCAGTCAGTTACCCCGGAAACAGGGCTGTCAGTTACCCTGGAAGCAGGGCAGTCAGTTACCCTAGAAAATGGGCAGTCAGTTACCCTGGAAACAGGGCAGTCATTTACCCCGGAAACCGGGCAGTCAGTTATCCCGGAAAGAGGGCAGTCATTTACCCCGGAAACCGGGCAGTCAGTTATCCCGGAAACAGGGCAGTCAGTTATCCCGGAAACAGGGCAGTCAGTTTCCCTGGAAACAGGGCAGTCAGTCACCCTGGAAATAGGTTAGTCAGTTATCCCAGAAACAGGGCAGTCAGTTAACCCGGAAACAGGGTGATCAGTTACCCTGGAAACAGGTTAGTCAGTTACCCTGGAAACTGGGCAGTCAGTTACCCTGGAAACTGGGCATGTCAGTTACCCTGGAAACAGGGCAGCCAGTTATTCCGGAAACAGGGTGATCAGTTACCCTGGAAACAGGTCAGTCAGTTATCCCGGAAACAGGGCAATCAGTTATCCCGGAAAAAGGGTGATCAGTTACCCTGGAAACTGGGCAGTCAGTTACCCTGGAAACAGGGCAGTCAGTTACCCCGGAAGCAGGTCAGTCAGTTACCCTGGAAACAGGGCAGTCAGTTACCCCGGAAACTGGGCTGTCAGTTACCCTGGAAACAGGGCAGTCAGTCACCCTGGGAACAGTTTAGTCAGTTACCCCGGAAACAGGGTGATCGGTTACCCTGGAAACAGGGAGATCAGTTACCCCGGAAACAGGGCGATCAGTTACCCTGGAAACATGGCAGTCAGTTACCCTGGAAACAGGGCAGTCAGTTATCCCGGAAACAGGGTGATCGGCTACCCTGGAAACAGGGCAGTCTGTTATCCCGGAAACAGGGCAGTCAGTTATCCCGGAAAAAGTGTGATCAGTTACCCTGGAAACTGGGCAGTCAGTTACCCTGGAAACAGGGCAGTCAGTTACGCCAGAAGCAGGGCAGTCAGTTACCCTGGAAACAGGGCAGTCAGTTACCCCGGAAACTGGGCAGGCAGTTACCCTGGAAACAGGGCAGTCAGTTATCCCGAAAACAGGGCAGTCAGTTATCCCGGAAACAGGGTGATCAGTTACCCTGGAAATAGGGCGATCAGTTACCCTGGAAACAGGGCAGTCAGTTACCCTGGAAACAGGGCGGTCAGGTACCCTGGAAGCAGGGCAGTCAGTTATCCCGGAAACAGGGCTGTCATTTACCCCGGAAACCGGGCAGTCAGTTATCCCGGAAACAGGGCAGTCATTTACCACGGAAACCGGGCAGTCAGTTATCCCGGAAACAGGGCAGTCAGTTATCCCAGAAACAGGGCACTCAGTTACCCTGGAAACAGGGCAGTCACTCACCCTGGAAATAGGTTAGTCAGTTACCCCGGAAACAGGGTGATCTGTTACCCCGGACACAGGGCAGTCAGTTCCCCTGGAAACAGGGCAGTCAGTTAACCTGGAAACAGGCAGTGAGCTGTCCCGGTAACAGGGCAGTCAGTTAACCCGGAAACAGTGTGAACAGTCACCCGGGAAACTGGGCAGTCAGTTACCCTGGAAACAGGGCAGACAGTTACCCGGACGCAGGACTGTCAGTTAACCTGGAAACTGGGCAGTCAGTTAGCCTGGAAACAGGGCAGTCAGTTACTCTGGAAACAGGGCAATCAGTTATCCTGGAAATAGGGCGATCGGTTACCCTGGAAAATGGGCAGTCAGTTACCCCGGAAACAGGGCAGTCAGTTATCCCGGAAACAGGCAGTCAGTTATCCCGGAAACAGGGCGGTCAGTTACCCTTGAAACTGGGCAGTCAGTTACCCTGGAAACAGGGAGATCAGTTACCCCGGTAACAGGGCAGTCAGTTACCTTGGAAACAGGGCAGTCAGTTATCCCGGAAACAGGGCAGTCAGTTATCCCGGAAACAGGGTGATCAGTTATCCTGTAAACAGGGCAGTCAGTTATCCCGGAAACAGGGCAGTCAGTTATCCCGGAAACAGGGTGATCAGTTACCCTGGAAACTGGGCAGTCAGTTATCCCGGAAACAGGATGATCAGTTACTCTGGAAACAGGGCAATCAGTTATCCTGGAAACAGGGCGGTCAGTTACCCCGGAAACAGGGTGATCAGTTACCCTGGAAACTGGGCAGTCAGTTATCCTGGAAATAGGGCGATCGTTTACCCTGGAAAATGGGCAGTCAGTTACCCTGGAAACAGGGCAGTCAGTTATCCCTGAAACAGGGCAGTCAGTTATCCCGGAAACAGGGCGGTCAGTTACCCTTGAAACTGGGCAGTCAGTTACCCTGGAAACAGGGAGATCAGTTACCCCGTTTACAGGGCAGTCAGTTACCTTGGAAACAGGGCAGTCAGTTATCCTGGAAACAGGGTGGTCAGTGACCCTGGAAACAGGGTGGTCAGTTACCCCGGAAACAGGGTGATCTGTTATCCTGGAAACAGGTCGGTCAGTTACCCCGGAAACAGGGCAGCCAGTTACCCCGGAAACAGGGTGATCAGTTATCCTGGAAACACGGCAGTCAGTTAGCCTGGAAACAGGGCAGTCAGTTAACCCGGAAACAGGGCAGTCAGTTACCCTGGAAAGAGGGCAGTCAGTTATCCCGGAAACAGGGCAGTCAGTTATCCCGGAAACAGGGTGATCATTTATCCTGTAAACAGGGCAGTCAGTTACCCCGGAAACAGGGCAGTCAGTTACCCTGGAAACAGGGCAGTCAGTTATCCCGGAAACAGGGTAGTCAGTTAACCCGGAAATAGGGTGATCAGTTACCCTGGAAACTGGGCAGTCAGTTACCCTGGAAACTGGGCAGTCCGTTACCCTGGAAACAGGGCAGCCAGTTATCCCGGAAACAGGGTGATCAGTTACCCTGGAAACAGGTCAGTCAGTTATCCCGGAAACAGGGCAGTCAGTTATCCCGGAAAAAGGGTGATCAGTTACCCTGGAAACTGGGCAGTCAGTTACCCAAGAAACTGGGCAGTCAGTTACCCTGGAAACAGGGCAGTCAGTCACCCTGGAAACAGGTTAGTCAGTTACCCCGGAAACAGGGTGATCATTTACCCCGGAAACAGGGAGATCAGTTACCCCGGAAACAGGGCGATCAGTTACCCTGGAAACAGGGCAGTCAGTTACCCTGGAAACAGGGCAGTCAGTTATCCCGGAAACAGGGCAGTCTGTTATCCCGGAAAAGGGGTAATCAGTTACCCTGGAAACAGGGCAGTTAGTTACGCCGGAAGCAGGGCGGTCAGTTACCCCGGAAACAGGGCAGTCAGTTACCCTGGAATCAGGTTAGTCAGTTACCCCGGAAACAGGGCCGTCAGTTAACCTGGAAACAGGGCAGTGAGCTGTCCCGGTAACAGGGCAGTCAGTTAACCTGGAAACAGTGTGAACAGTCACCCGGGAAACTGGGCAGTCAGTTACCCTGGAAACAGGGCAGTCAGTTACCCCGGACGCAGGACTGTCAGTTAACCTGGAAACTGGGCAGTCAGTTAGCCTGGAAACAGGGCAGTCAGTTACTCTGGAAACAGGGCAATCAGTTATCCTGGAAATAGGGCGATCGGTTACCCTGGAAAATGGGCAGTCAGTTACCCCGGAAACAGGGCAGTCAGTTATCCCGGAAACAGGGCAGTCAGTTATCCCGGAAACAGGGCGGTCAGTTACCCTTGAAACTGGGCAGTCAGTTACCCTGGAAACAGGGAGATCAGTTACCCCGGTAACAGGGCAGTCAGTTACCTTGGAAACAGGGCAGTCAGTTATCCCGGAAACAGGGCAGTCAGTTATCCCGGAAACAGGGTGATCAGTTATCCTGTAAACAGGGCAGTCAGTTATCCCGGAAACAGGGCAGTCAGATATCCCGGAAACAGGGTGATCAGTTACCCTGGAAACTGGGCAGTCAGTTATCCCGGAAACAGGATGATCAGTTACTCTGGAAACAGGGCAATCAGTTATCCTGGAAACAGGGCGGTCAGTTACCCCGGAAACAGGGTGATCAGTTACCCTGGAAACTGGGCAGTCAGTTATCCTGGAAATAGGGCGATCGTTTACCCTGGAAAATGGGCAGTCAGTTACCCTGGAAACAGGGCAGTCAGTTATCCCTGAAACAGGGCAGTCAGTTATCCCGGAAACAGGGCGGTCAGTTACCCTTGAAACTGGGCAGTCAGTTACCCTGGAAACAGGGAGATCAGTTACCCCGTTTACAGGGCAGTCAGTTACCTTGGAAACAGGGCAGTCAGTTATCCTGGAAATAGGGTGGTCAGTGACCCTGGAAACAGGGTGGTCAGTTACCCCGGAAACAGGGTGATCTGTTATCCTGGAAACAGGGCGGTCAGTTACCCCGGAAACAGGGCAGTCAGTTACCCCGGAAACAGGGTGATCAGTTATCCTGGAAACACGGCAGTCAGTTAGCCTGGAAACAGGGCAGTCAGTTAACCCGGAAACAGGGCAGTCAGTTACCCTGGAAAGAGGGCAGTCAGTTATCCCGGAAACAGGGCAGTCAGTTATCCCGGAAACAGGGTGATCAGTTATCCTGTAAACAGGGCAGTCAGTTACCCCGGAAACAGGGCAGTCAGTTACCCTGGAAACAGGGCAGTCATTTATCCCGGAAACAGGGTAGTCAGTTAACCCGGAAATAGGGTGATCAGTTACCCTGGAAACTGGGCAGTCAGTTACCCTGGAAACTGGGCAGTCCGTTACCCTGGAAACAGGGCAGCCAGTTATCCCGGAAACAGGGTGATCAGTTACCCTGGAAACAGGTCAGTCAGTTATCCCGGAAACAGGGCAGTCAGTTATCCCGGAAAAAGGGTGATCAGTTACCCTGGAAACTGGGCAGTCAGTTACCCTGGAAACAGGGCAGTAAGTTACCCCGGAAGCAGGGCAGTCAGTTACCCTGGAAACAGGGCAGTCAGTTACCCCGGAAACTTTGCAGTCAGTTACCCTGGAAACAGGGCAGTCAGTCACCCTGGAAACAGGTTAGTCAGTTACCCCGGAAACAGGGTGATCATTTACCCCGGA
Organism: Heterodontus francisci; assembly: GCF_036365525.1. Lineage (NCBI taxonomy): Eukaryota > Metazoa > Chordata > Chondrichthyes > Heterodontiformes > Heterodontidae > Heterodontus > Heterodontus francisci. Next base: position 44,131,801 of record NC_090398.1, read on the forward strand.
AACAGGGAGATCAGTTACCCCGGAAACAGGGCGATCAGTTACCCTGGAAACAGGGCAGTCAGTTACCCTGGAAACAGGGCAGTCAGTTATCCCGGAAACAGGGCAGTCAGTTATCCCGGAAAAGGGGTAATCAGTTACCCTGGAAACTGGGCAGTCAGTTACCCTGGAAACAGGGCAGTTAGTTACGCCGGAAGCAGGGCGGTCAGTTACCCTGGAAACAGGGCAGTCAGTTACCCTGGAATCAGGTTAGTCAGTTACCCCGGAAACAGGGCCGTCAGTTACCCTGGAAACAGGGCAGTCAGTTATCCCGGAAACAGGGTAGTAAGTTAACCCGGAAACAGGGTGATCAGTTACCCTGGAAACTGGGCAGTCAGTTACCCTGGAAACTGGGCAGTCCGTTACCCTGGAAACAGGGCAGCCAACTATCCCGGAAACAGGGTGATCATTTACCCTGGAAACAGGTCAGTCAGTTATCCCGGAAACAGGGCAGTCAGTTATCCCGGAAAAAGGGTGATCAGTTACCCCGGAAACTGGGCAGTCAGTTACCCTGGAAACAGGGCAGTAAGTTACCCCGGAAGCAGGGCAGTCAGTTACCCTGGAAACAGGGCAGTCAGTTACCCCGGAAACTGGGCAGTCAGTTATCCCGGAAACAGGGCAGTCAGTTATCCCGGAAATAGGGTGATTAGTTACCCTGGAAACTGGGCAGTCAGTTACCCTGGAAACAGGGCAGTTAGTTACGCCGGAAGCATGGCAGTCAGTTACCCTGGAAACAGGGCAGTCAGTTACCCTGGAATCAGGTTAGTCAGTTACCCCGGAAACAGGGCGGTCAGTTACCCTGGAAATAGGGCGATCAGTTACCCTGGAAACAGGGCAGTCAGTTACCCTGGAAACTGGGCAGTCAGTTACCCTGGAAACAGGGCAGCCAGTTATCCCGGAAACAGGGTGATCAGTTATCCCGGAAAAAGGGTGATCAGTTACCCTGGAAACTGGGCAGTCAGTTACCCTGGAAACAGGGCAGTCAGTTACGCCGGAAGCAGGGCAGTCAGTTACCCTGGAAACAGGGCAGTCAGTTATGCCGGAAACAGGGCAGTCAGTTATCCCGGAAAAAGGGTGATCAGTTACCCTGGAAACTGGGCAGTCAGTTACTCTGGAAACAGGGCAATCAGTTATCCTGGAAACAGGGCGGTCAGTTACCCTGGAAATAGGGCGATCAATTACCCTGGAAACAGGGCAGTCAGTTACCCCGGAAACAGGGCAGTCAGTTATCCCGGAAAAAGGGTGATCAGTTACCCTGGAAACTGGGCAGTCAGTTACCCTGGAAACAGGGCCGTCAGTTACGCCAGAAGCAGGGCAGTCAGTTACCCTGGAAACAGGGCAGTCAGTTACCCCGCAAACTGGGCAATTAGTTACCCTGGAAACAGGGCAGTCAGTTATCCCGTAAACAGGGCACTCAGTTATCCCGGAAACAGGGTGATCAGTTACCCTGGAAACTGGGCAGTCAGTTACTCTGGAAACAGGGCAATCAGTTATCCTGGAAACAGGGCGGTCAGTTAACCTGGAAATAGGGCGATCAGTTACCCTGGAAACAGGGCAGTCAGTTATCCCGGAAACAGGGCAGTCATTTACCCCGGAAACCGGGCAGTCAGTTATCCCGGAAACAGGGCAGTCAGTTACCCCGGAAACCGGGCAGTCAGTTATCCCGGAAACAGGGCAGTCAGTTATCCCGGAAACAGGGCACTCAGTTACCCTGGAAACAGGGCAGTCACTCACCCTGGAAATAGGTTAGTCAGTTACCCCGGAAACAGGGTGATCTGTTACCCCGGACACAGGGCAGTCAGTTCCCCTGGAAACAGGGCAGTCAGTTTACCTGGAAACAGGGCAGTGAGCTGTCCCGGTAACAGGGCAGTCAGTTATCCCGGAAACAGGGTGAACAGTCACCCGGGAAACTGGGCAGTCAGTTACCCTGGAAACAGGGCAGTCAGTTACCCCGGAAGCAGGGCTGTCAGTTAACCTGGAAACTGGGCAGTCAGTTAGCCTGGAAACAGGGCAGTCAGTTACTCTGGAAACATTGCAAACAGTTATCCTGGAAACAGGGCGATCGGTTACCCTGGAAAATGGGCAGTCAGTTACCCCGGAAACAGGGCAGTCAGTTATCCCGGAAACAGGGCAGTCAGTTATCCCGGAAACAGGGCGGTCAGTTACCCTTGAAACTGGGCAGTCAGTTACCCTGGAAACAGGGAGATCAGTTACCCCGGTAACAGGGCAGTCAGTTAACTTGGAAACAGGGCAGTCAGTTATCCCGGAAACAGGGCAGTCAGTTATCCCGGAAACAGGGTGATCAGTTATCCTGTAAACAGGGCAGTCAGTTATCCCGGAAACAGGGCAGTCAGTTATCCCGGAAACAGGATGATCAGTTACTCTGGAAACAGGGCAAACAGATATCCTGGAAACAGGGCGGTCAGTTACCCCAGAAACAGGGCAGCCAGTTATCCCGGAAACAGGGTGATCAGTTACCCTGGAAACAGGTCAGTCAGTTATCCCAGAAACAGGGCAGTCAGTTATCCCGGAAAAAGGGTGATCAGTTCCCCTGGAAACTGGGCAGTCAGTTACCCTGGAAACAGGGCAGTAAGTTACCCCGGAAGCAGGGCAGTCAGTTACCCTGGAAACAGGGCAGTCAGTTACCCCGGAAACTGGGCAGTCAGTTACCCTGGAAACATGGCAGTCAGTCACCCTGGAAACAGGTTAGTCAGTTACCCCGGAAACAGGGTGATCATTTACCCCGGAAACAGGGAGATCAGTTACCCCGGAAAAAGGGCGATCAGTTACCCTGGAAACAGGGCAGTCAGTTACCCTGGAAACAGGGCAGTCAGTTATCCCGGAAACAGGGCAGTCAGTTATCCCGGAAAAAGGGTAATCAGTTACCCTGGAAACTGGGCAGTCAGTTACCCTGGAAACAGGGCAGTTAGTTATGCCGGAAGCAGGGCGGTCAGTTACCCTGGAAACAGGGCAGTCAGTTACCCTGGAATCAGGTTAGTCAGTTACCCCGGAAACAGGGCCGTCAGTTACCCTGGAAACAGGGCAGTCAGTTATCCCGGAAACAGGGTAGTCAGTTAACCCGGAAACAGGGTGATCAGTTACCCTGGAAACTGGGCAGTCAGTTACCCTGGAAACTAGGCAGTCCGTTACCCTGGAAACAGGGCAGCCAGCTATCCCGGAAACAGGGTGATCATTTACCCTGGAAACAGGTCAGTCAGTTATCCCGGAAACAGGGCAGTCAGTTATCCCGGAAAAAGGGTGATCAGTTACCCTGGAAACTGGGCAGTGAGTTACCCTGGAAACAGGGCAGTAAGTTACCCCGGAAGCAGGGCAGTCAGTTACCCGGGAAACAGGGCAGTCAGTTATCCCGGAAACAGGGCCATAAGTTATCCCGGAAAAAGGGTGATCAGTTACCCTTGAAACTGGGCAGTCAGTTACCCTGGAAACAGGGCAGTTAGTTACGCCGGAAGCAGGGCAGTCAGTTACCCTGGAAACAGGGCAGTCAGTTACCCTGGAATCAGGTTAGTCAGTTACCCCGGAAACAGGGCGGTCAGTTACCCTGGAAATAGGGCGATCAGTTACCCTGAAAACAGGGCAGTCAGTTACCCTGGAAACTGGGCAGTCAGTTACTCTGGAAACAGGGCAGCCAGTTATCCCGGAAACAGGGTGATCAGTTACCCTGGAAAAAGGTCATTCAGTTATCCTGGAAACAGGGCAGTCAGTTATCCTGGAAAAAGGGTGTTCAGTTACCCTGGAAACTGGGCAGTCAGCTACCCTGGAAACAGGGCAGTCAGTTACGCCGGAAGCAGGGCAGTCAGTTACCCTGGAAACAGGGCAGTCAGTTACCCTGGAAACTGGGCAGTCAGTTACCCTGGAAACAGGGCAGTCAGTTATCCCGGAAACAGGGCAGTCAGTTATCCCGGAAAAAGGGTGATCAGTTACCCTGGAAACTGGGCAGTCAGTTACTCTGGAAACAGGGCAATCAGTTATCCTGGAAACAGGGTGATCATTTACCCCGGAAACAGGGAGATCAGTTACCCCGGAAACAGGGCGATCAGTTACCCTGGAAACAGGGCAGTCAGTTACCCCGGAAACAGGGCAGTCAGTTATCCCGGAAAAAGGGTAATCAGTTACCCTGGAAACTGGGCAGTCAGTTACCCTGGAAACAGGGCAGTTAGTTATGCCGGAAGCAGGGCGGTCAGTTACCCTGGAAACAGGGCAGTCAGTTACCCTGGAATCAGGTTAGTCAGTTACCCCGGAAACAGGGCCGTCAGTTACCCTGGAAACAGGGCAGTCAGTTATCCCGGAAACAGGGTAGTCAGTTAACCCGGAAACAGGGTGATCAGTTACCCTGGAAACTGGGCAGTCAGTTACCCTGGAAACTGGGCAGTCCGTTACCCTGGAAACAGGGCAGCCAGCTATCCCGGAAACAGGGTGATCATTTACCCTGGAAACAGGTCAGTCAGTTATCCTGGAAATAGGGCGGTCAGTTACCCCGGAAACAGGGTGATCAGTTACCCTGGAAACTGGGCAGTCAGTTATCCTGGAAATAGGGCGATCGTTTACCCTGGAAAATGGGCAGTCAGTTACCCTGGAAACAGGGCAGTCAGTTATCCCTGAAACAGGGCAGTCAGTTATCCCGGAAACAGGGCGGTCAGTTACCCTTGAAACTGGGCAGTCAGTTACCCTGGAAACAGGGAGATCAGTTACCCCGTTTACAGGGCAGTCAGTTACCTTGGAAACAGGGCAGTCAGTTATCCTGGAAACAGGGTGGTCAGTGACCCTGGAAACAGGGTGGTCAGTTACCCCGGAAACAGGGTGATCTGTTATCCTGGAAACAGGTCGGTCAGTTACCCCGGAAACAGGGCAGCCAGTTACCCCGGAAACAGGGTGATCAGTTATCCTGGAAACACGGCAGTCAGTTAGCCTGGAAACAGGGCAGTCAGTTAACCCGGAAACAGGGCAGTCAGTTACCCTGGAAAGAGGGCAGTCAGTTATCCCGGAAACAGGGCAGTCAGTTATCCCGGAAACAGGGTGATCATTTATCCTGTAAACAGGGCAGTCAGTTACCCCGGAAACAGGGCAGTCAGTTACCCTGGAAACAGGGCAGTCAGTTATCCCGGAAACAGGGTAGTCAGTTAACCCGGAAATAGGGTGATCAGTTACCCTGGAAACTGGGCAGTCAGTTACCCTGGAAACTGGGCAGTCCGTTACCCTGGAAACAGGGCAGCCAGTTATCCCGGAAACAGGGTGATCAGTTACCCTGGAAACAGGTCAGTCAGTTATCCCGGAAACAGGGCAGTCAGTTATCCCGGAAAAAGGGTGATCAGTTACCCTGGAAACTGGGCAGTCAGTTACCCAAGAAACTGGGCAGTCAGTTACCCTGGAAACAGGGCAGTCAGTCACCCTGGAAACAGGTTAGTCAGTTACCCCGGAAACAGGGTGATCATTTACCCCGGAAACAGGGAGATCAGTTACCCCGGAAACAGGGCGATCAGTTACCCTGGAAACAGGGCAGTCAGTTACCCTGGAAACAGGGCAGTCAGTTATCCCGGAAACAGGGCAGTCTGTTATCCCGGAAAAGGGGTAATCAGTTACCCTGGAAACAGGGCAGTTAGTTACGCCGGAAGCAGGGCGGTCAGTTACCCCGGAAACAGGGCAGTCAGTTACCCTGGAATCAGGTTAGTCAGTTACCCCGGAAACAGGGCCGTCAGTTAACCTGGAAACAGGGCAGTGAGCTGTCCCGGTAACAGGGCAGTCAGTTAACCTGGAAACAGTGTGAACAGTCACCCGGGAAACTGGGCAGTCAGTTACCCTGGAAACAGGGCAGTCAGTTACCCCGGACGCAGGACTGTCAGTTAACCTGGAAACTGGGCAGTCAGTTAGCCTGGAAACAGGGCAGTCAGTTACTCTGGAAACAGGGTAATCAGTTATCCTGGAAATAGGGCGATCGGTTACCCTGGAAAATGGGCAGTCAGTTACCCCGGAAACAGGGCAGTCAGTTATCCCGGAAACAGGGCAGTCAGTTATCCCGGAAACAGGGCGGTCAGTTACCCTTGAAACTGGGCAGTCAGTTACCCTGGAAACAGGGAGATCAGTTACCCCGGTAACAGGGCAGTCAGTTACCTTGGAAACAGGGCAGTCAGTTATCCCGGAAACAGGGCAGTCAGTTATCCCGGAAACAGGGTGATCAGTTATCCTGTAAACAGGGCAGTCAGTTATCCCGGAAACAGGGCAGTCAGTTATCCCGGAAACAGGGTGATCAGTTACCCTGGAAACTGGGCAGTCAGTTATCCCGGAAACAGGATGATCAGTTACTCTGGAAACAGGGCAATCAGTTATCCTGGAAACAGGGCGGTCAGTTACCCCGGAAACAGGGTGATCAGTTACCCTGGAAACTGGGCAGTCAGTTATCCTGGAAATAGGGCGATCGTTTACCCTGGAAAATGGGCAGTCAGTTACCCTGGAAACAGGGCAGTCAGTTATCCCTGAAACAGGGCAGTCAGTTATCCCGGAAACAGGGCGGTCAGTTACCCTTGAAACTGGGCAGTCAGTTACCCTGGAAACAGGGAGATCAGTTACCCCGTTTACAGGGCAGTCAGTTACCTTGGAAACAGGGCAGTCAGTTATCCTGGAAATAGGGTGGTCAGTGACCCTGGAAACAGGGTGGTCAGTTACCCCGGAAACAGGGTGATCTGTTATCCTGGAAACAGGGCGGTCAGTTACCCCGGAAACAGGGCAGTCAGTTACCCCGGAAACAGGGTGATCAGTTATCCTGGAAACACGGCAGTCAGTTAGCCTGGAAACAGGGCAGTCAGTTAACCCGGAAACAGGGCAGTCAGTTACCCTGGAAAGAGGGCAGTCAGTTATCCCGGAAACAGGGCAGTCAGTTATCCCGGAAACAGGGTGATCAGTTATCCTGTAAACAGGGCAGTCAGTTACCCCGGAAACAGGGCAGTCAGTTACCCTGGAAACAGGGCAGTCATTTATCCCGGAAACAGGGTAGTCAGTTAACCCGGAAATAGGGTGATCAGTTACCCTGGAAACTGGGCAGTCAGTTACCCTGGAAACTGGGCAGTCCGTTACCCTGGAAACAGGGCAGCCAGTTATCCCGGAAACAGGGTGATCAGTTACCCTGGAAACAGGTCAGTCAGTTATCCCGGAAACAGGGCAGTCAGTTATCCCGGAAAAAGGGTGATCAGTTACCCTGGAAACTGGGCAGTCAGTTACCCTGGAAACAGGGCAGTAAGTTACCCCGGAAGCAGGGCAGTCAGTTACCCTGGAAACAGGGCAGTCAGTTACCCCGGAAACTTTGCAGTCAGTTACCCTGGAAACAGGGCAGTCAGTCACCCTGGAAACAGGTTAGTCAGTTACCCAGGAAACAGGGTGATCATTTACCCCGGAAACAGGGAGATCAGTTACCCCGGAAACAGGGCGATCAGTTACCCTGGAAACAGGGCAGTCAGTTACCCTGGAAACAGGGCAGTCAGTTATCCCGGAAACAGGGCAGTCAGTTATCCCGGAAAAGGGGTAATCAGTTACCCTGGAAACTGGGCAGTCAGTTACCCTGGAAACAGGGCAGTTAGTTACGCCGGAAGCAGGGCGGTCAGTTACCCTGGAAACAGGGCAGTCAGTTACCCTGGAATCAGGTTAGTCAGTTACCCCGGAAACAGGGCGGTCAGTTACCCTGGAAACAGGGCAGTCAGTTATCCCGGAAACAGGGTAGTAAGTTAACCCGGAAACAGGGTGATCAGTTACCCTGGAAACTGGGCAGTCAGTTACCCTGGAAACTGGGCAGTCCGTTACCCTGGAAACAGGGCAGCCAACTATCCCGGAAACAGGGTGATCATTTACCCTGGAAACAGGTCAGTCAGTTATCCCGGAAACAGGGCAGTCAGTTATCCCGGAAAAAGGGTGATCAGTTACCCCGGAAACTGGGCAGTCAGTTACCCTGGAAACAGGGCAGTAAGTTACCCCGGAAGCAGGGCAGTCAGTTACCCTGGAAACAGGGCAGTCAGTTACCCCGGAAACTGGGCAGTCAGTTATCCCGGAAACAGGGCAGTCAGTTATCCCGGAAATAGGGTGATTAGTTACCCTGGAAACTGGGCAGTCAGTTACCCTGGAAACAGGGCAGTTAGTTACGCCGGAAGCATGGCAGTCAGTTACCCTGGAAACAGGGCAGTCAGTTACCCTGGAATCAGGTTAGTCAGTTACCCCGGAAACAGGGCGGTCAGTTACCCTGGAAATAGGGCGATCAGTTACCCTGGAAACAGGGCAGTCAGTTACCCTGGAAACTGGGCAGTCAGTTACCCTGGAAACAGGGCAGCCAGTTATCCCGGAAACAGGGTGATCAGTTATCCCGGAAAAAGGGTGATCAGTTACCCTGGAAACTGGGCAGTCAGTTACCCTGGAAACAGGGCAGTCAGTTACGCCGGAAGCAGGGCAGTCAGTTACCCTGGAAACAGGGCAGTCAGTTATGCCGGAAACAGGGCAGTCAGTTATCCCGGAAAAAGGGTGATCAGTTACCCTGGAAACTGGGCAGTCAGTTACTCTGGAAACAGGGCAATCAGTTATCCTGGAAACAGGGCGGTCAGTTACCCTGGAAATAGGGCGATCAATTACCCTGGAAACAGGGCAGTCAGTTACCCCGGAAACAGGGCAGTCAGTTATCCCGGAAAAAGGGTGATCAGTTACCCTGGAAACTGGGCAGTCAGTTACCCTGGAAACAGGGCCGTCAGTTACGCCAGAAGCAGGGCAGTCAGTTACCCTGGAAACAGGGCAGTCAGTTACCCCGCAAACTGGGCAATTAGTTACCCTGGAAACAGGGCAGTCAGTTATCCCGTAAACAGGGCACTCAGTTATCCCGGAAACAGGGTGATCAGTTACCCTGGAAACTGGGCAGTCAGTTACTCTGGAAACAGGGCAATCAGTTATCCTGGAAACAGGGCGGTCAGTTAACCTGGAAATAGGGCGATCAGTTACCCTGGAAACAGGGCAGTCAGTTATCCCGGAAACAGGGCAGTCATTTACCCCGGAAACCGGGCAGTCAGTTATCCCGGAAACAGGGCAGTCATTTACCCCGGAAACCGGGCAGTCAGTTATCCCGGAAACAGGGCAGTCAGTTATCCCGGAAACAGGGCACTCAGTTACCCTGGAAACAGGGCAGTCACTCACCCTGGAAATAGGTTAGTCAGTTACCCCGGAAACAGGGTGATCTGTTACCCCGGACACAGGGCAGTCAGTTCCCCTGGAAACAGGGCAGTCAGTTTACCTGGAAACAGGGCAGTGAGCTGTCCCGGTAACAGGGCAGTCAGTTATCCCGGAAACAGGGTGAACAGTCACCCGGGAAACTGGGCAGTCAGTTACCCTGGAAACAGGGCAGTCAGTTACCCCGGAAGCAGGGCTGTCAGTTAACCTGGAAACTGGGCAGTCAGTTAGCCTGGAAACAGGGCAGTCAGTTACTCTGGAAACATTGCAAACAGTTATCCTGGAAACAGGGCGATCGGTTACCCTGGAAAATGGGCAGTCAGTTACCCCGGAAACAGGGCAGTCAGTTATCCCGGAAACAGGGCAGTCAGTTATCCCGGAAACAGGGCGGTCAGTTACCCTTGAAACTGGGCAGTCAGTTACCCTGGAAACAGGGAGATCAGTTACCCCGGTAACAGGGCAGTCAGTTAACTTGGAAACAGGGCAGTCAGTTATCCCGGAAACAGGGCAGTCAGTTATCCCGGAAACAGGGTGATCAGTTATCCTGTAAACAGGGCAGTCAGTTATCCCGGAAACAGGGCAGTCAGTTATCCCGGAAACAGGATGATCAGTTACTCTGGAAACAGGGCAAACAGATATCCTGGAAACAGGGCGGTCAGTTACCCCAGAAACAGGGCAGCCAGTTATCCCGGAAACAGGGTGATCAGTTACCCTGGAAACAGGTCAGTCAGTTATCCCAGAAACAGGGCAGTCAGTTATCCCGGAAAAAGGGTGATCAGTTCCCCTGGAAACTGGGCAGTCAGTTACCCTGGAAACAGGGCAGTAAGTTACCCCGGAAGCAGGGCAGTCAGTTACCCTGGAAACAGGGCAGTCAGTTACCCCGGAAACTGGGCAGTCAGTTACCCTGGAAACATGGCAGTCAGTCACCCTGGAAACAGGTTAGTCAGTTACCCCGGAAACAGGGTGATCATTTACCCCGGAAACAGGGAGATCAGTTACCCCGGAAAAAGGGCGATCAGTTACCCTGGAAACAGGGCAGTCAGTTACCCTGGAAACAGGGCAGTCAGTTATCCCGGAAACAGGGCAGTCAGTTATCCCGGAAAAAGGGTAATCAGTTACCCTGGAAACTGGGCAGTCAGTTACCCTGGAAACAGGGCAGTTAGTTATGCCGGAAGCAGGGCGGTCAGTTACCCTGGAAACAGGGCAGTCAGTTACCCTGGAATCAGGTTAGTCAGTTACCCCGGAAACAGGGCCGTCAGTTACCCTGGAAACAGGGCAGTCAGTTATCCCGGAAACAGGGTAGTCAGTTAACCCGGAAACAGGGTGATCAGTTACCCTGGAAACTGGGCAGTCAGTTACCCTGGAAACTAGGCAGTCCGTTACCCTGGAAACAGGGCAGCCAGCTATCCCGGAAACAGGGTGATCATTTACCCTGGAAACAGGTCAGTCAGTTATCCCGGAAACAGGGCAGTCAGTTATCCCGGAAAAAGGGTGATCAGTTACCCTGGAAACTGGGCAGTGAGTTACCCTGGAAACAGGGCAGTAAGTTACCCCGGAAGCAGGGCAGTCAGTTACCCGGGAAACAGGGCAGTCAGTTATCCCGGAAACAGGGCCATCAGTTATCCCGGAAAAAGGGTGATCAGTTACCCTGGAAACTGGGCAGTCAGTTACCCTGGAAACAGGGCAGTTAGTTACGCCGGAAGCAGGGCAGTCAGTTACCCTGGAAACAGGGCAGTCAGTTACCCTGGAATCAGGTTAGTCAGTTACCCCGGAAACAGGGCGGTCAGTTACCCTGGAAATAGGGCGATCAGTTACCCTGAAAACAGGGCAGTCAGTTACCCTGGAAACTGGGCAGTCAGTTACTCTGGAAACAGGGCAGCCAGTTATCCCGGAAACAGGGTGATCAGTTACCCTGGAAAAAGGTCATTCAGTTATCCTGGAAACAGGGCAGTCAGTTATCCTGGAAAAAGGGTGTTCAGTTACCCTGGAAACTGGGCAGTCAGCTACCCTGGAAACAGGGCAGTCAGTTACGCCGGAAGCAGGGCAGTCAGTTACCCTGGAAACAGGGCAGTCAGTTACCCTGGAAACTGGGCAGTCAGTTACCCTGGAAACAGGGCAGTCAGTTATCCCGGAAACAGGGCAGTCAGTTATCCCGGAAAAAGGGTGATCAGTTACCCTGGAAACAGGGCAGTCAGTTACCCCGGAAACAGGGCAATCAGTTATCCTGGAAACAGGGTGATCATTTACCCCGGAAACAGGGAGATCAGTTACCCCGGAAACAGGGCGATCAGTTACCCTGGAAACAGGGCAGTCAGTTACCCCGGAAACAGGGCAGTCAGTTATCCCGGAAAAAGGGTAATCAGTTACCCTGGAAACTGGGCAGTCAGTTACCCTGGAAACAGGGCAGTTAGTTATGCCGGAAGCAGGGCGGTCAGTTACCCTGGAAACAGGGCAGTCAGTTACCCTGGAATCAGGTTAGTCAGTTACCCCGGAAACAGGGCCGTCAGTTACCCTGGAAACAGGGCAGTCAGTTATCCCGGAAACAGGGTAGTCAGTTAACCCGGAAACAGGGTGATCAGTTACCCTGGAAACTGGGCAGTCAGTTACCCTGGAAACTGGGCAGTCCGTTACCCTGGAAACAGGGCAGCCAGCTATCCCGGAAACAGGGTGATCATTTACCCTGGAAACAGGTCAGTCAGTTATCCCGGAAACAGGGCAGTCAGTTATCCCGGAAAAAGGGTGATCAGTTACCCTGGAAACTGGGCAGTGAGTTACCCTGGAAACAGGGCAGTAAGTTACCCCGGAAGCAGGGCAGTCAGTTACCCTGGAAACAGGGCAATCAGTTACCCCAGAAACTGGGCAGTCAGTTACCCTGGAAACAGGGCCGTCAGTTACCCTGGAAACAGGGCAGTCAGTTATCCCGGAAACAGGGCCATCAGTTATCCCGGAAAAAGGGTGATCAGTTACCCTGGAAACTGGGCAGTCAGTTACCCTGGAAACAGGGCAGTTAGTTACGCCGGAAGCAGGGCAGTCAGTTACCCTGGAACCGGGCAGACAGTTACCCTGGAATCAGGTTAGTCAGTTACCCCGGAAACAGGGCGGTCAGTTACCCTGGAAATAGGGCGATCAGTTACCCTGAAAACAGGGCAGTCAGTTACCCTGGAAACTGGGCAGTCAGTTACCCTGGAAACAGGGCTGCCAGTTATCCCGGAAACAGGGTGATCAGTTACCCTGGAAAAAGGTCATTCAGTTATCCCGGAAACAGGGCAGTCAGTTATCCCGGAAAAAGGGTGTTCAGTTACCCTGGAAACTGGGCAGTCAGTTACCCTGGAAACAGGGCAGTCAGTTACGCCGGAAGCAGGGCAGTCAGTTACCCTGGAAACAGGGCAGTCAGTTACCCTGGAAACTGGGCAGTCAGTTACCCTGGAAACAGGGCAGTCAGTTATCCCGGAACAAGGGTGATCAGTTACCCTGGAAACTGGGCAGTCAGTTACTCTGGAAACAGGGCAATCAGTTATCCTGGAAACAGGGCGGTCAGTTACCCTAAAAATAGGGCGATCAGTTACCCTGGAAACAGTGCAGTCAGTTACCCCGGAAACAGGGCAGTCAGTTACCCTGGAAGCAGGGCAGTCAGTTACCCTGGAAAATGGGCAGTCAGTTACCCTGGAAACAGGGCTGTCAGTTATCCCGGAAACAGGGCAGTCATTTACCCCGGAAACCGGGCAGTCAGTTATCCCGGAAACAGGGCAGTCATTTACCCCGGAAACCGGGCAATCAGTTATCCCGGAAACAGGGCAGTCAGTTATCCTGGAAACAGGGCAGTCAGTTCCCCTGGAAACAGGGCAGTCAGTCATCCTGGAAATAGGTTAGTCAGTTACCCCGGAAACAGGGTGATCTGTTACCCCGGAAACAGGGCAGTCAGTTACCCTGGAAACGGGGCAGTCAGTTACCCTGGAAACAGGGCAGTGAGCTGTCCCGGTAACAGGGCAGTCAGTCATCCAGGAAACAGGGTGAACAGTCATCCGGGAAACTGGGCAGTCAGTTACCCTGGAAACAGGGCAGTCAGTTACCCCGGAAGCAGGGCAGTCAGTTACCCTGGAAACTGGGCAATCAGTTACCCTGGAAACAGGGCGGTCAGTTACCCCGGAAGCAGGGCAGTCAGTTACCCTGGAAACAGGGCAGTCAGTTACCCTGGAAACTGGGCAGTCAGTTACCCTGGAAACAGGGCAGTCAGTTATCCTGGAAACAGGTCAGTCAGTTATCCCGGAAACAGGGCAGTCAGTTACCCTGGAAACAGGGCAGTCAGTTATCCCGGAAACAGGGCAGTCAGTTATCCCGGAAAAAGGGTGATCAGTTACCCTGGAAACTGGGCAGTCAGTTACTCTGGAAACAGGGCAATCAGTTATCCTGGAAACAGGGCGGTCAGTTACCCTGGAAATAGGGCGATCAGTTACCCTGGAAACAGGGCAGTCAGTTACCCCGGAAACAGGGCAGTCAGTTACCCTGGAAGCAGGGCAGTCAGTTACCCTGGAAAATGGGCAGTCAGTTACCCTGGAAACAGGGCTGTCAGTTATCCCGGAAACAGGGCAGTCATTTACCCCGGAAACCGGGCAGTCAGTTATCCCGGAAACAGGGCAGTCATTTACCCCGGAAACCGGGCAATCAGTTATCCCGGAAACAGGGCAGTCAGTTATCCTGGAAACAGGGCAGTCAGTTCCCCTGGAAACAGGGCAGTCAGTCACCCTGGAAATAGGTTAGTCAGTTATCCCGGAAACAGGGTGATCAGTTACCCCGGAAACAGGGCAGTCAGTTCCCCTGGAAACGGGGCAGTCAGTTACCCTGGAAACTGGGCAGTGAGCTGTCCCGGTAACAGGGCAGTCAGTTATCCAGGAAACAGGGTGAACAGTCACCCGGGAAACTGGGCAGTCAGTTACCCTGGAAACAGGCAGTCAGTTACCCCGGAAGCAGGGCAGTCAGTTACCCTGGAAACTGGGCAGTCAGTTACCCTGGAAACAGGGCGGTCAGTTACCCCGGAAGCAGGGCAGTCAGTTACCCTGGAAACAGGGCAGTCAGTTACCCTGGAAACTGGGCAGTCAGTTACCCTGGAAAAAGGGCAGTCAGTTATCCTGGAAACAGGTCAGTCAGTTATCCCGGAAACAGGGCAGTCAGTTACCCCGGAAACTGGGCTGTCAGTTACCCTGGAAACAGGGCAGTCAGTCACCCTGGGAACAGGTTAGTCAGTTACACCGGAAACAGGGTGATCAGTTACCCTGGAAACGGAGATCAGTTACCCTGGAAATAGGGCGATCAGTTACCCTGGAAACAGGGCAGTCAGTTACTCTGGAAACAGGGCAATCAGTTATCCTGGAAACAGGGCGGTCAGTTACCCTGGAAATAGGGCGATCAGTTACCCTGGAAACAGGGCAGTCAGTTACCCCGGAAACAGGGCAGTCAGTTACCCTGGAAGCAGGGCAGTCAGTTACCCTGGAAAAAGGGCAGTCAGTTATCCTGGAAACAGGTCAGTCAGTTATCCCGGAAACAGGGCAGTCAGTTACCCCGGAAACTGGGCTGTCAGTTACCCTGGAAACAGGGCAGTCAGTCACCCTGGGAACAGGTTAGTCAGTTACACCGGAAACAGGGTGATCAGTTACCCTGGAAACGGAGATCAGTTACCCTGGAAAAAGGGTGATCAGTTACCCTGGAAACTGGGCAGTCAGTTACTCTGGAAACAGGGCAATCAGTTATCCTGGAAACAGGGCGGTCAGTTACCCTGGAAATAGGGCGATCAGTTACCCTGGAAACAGGGCAGTCAGTTACCCCGGAAACAGGGCAGTCAGTTACCCTGGAAGCAGGGCAGTCAGTTACCCTGGAAAATGGGCAGTCAGTTACCCTGGAAACAGGGCTGTCAGTTATCCCGGAAACAGGGCAGTCATTTACCCCGGAAACCGGGCAGTCAGTTATCCCGGAAACAGGGCAGTCATTTACCCCGGAAACCGGGCAATCAGTTATCCCGGAAACAGGGCAGTCAGTTATCCTGGAAACAGGGCAGTCAGTTCCCCTGGAAACAGGGCAGTCAGTCACCCTGGAAATAGGTTAGTCAGTTATCCCGGAAACAGGGTGATCAGTTACCCCGGAAACAGGGCAGTCAGTTCCCCTGGAAACGGGGCAGTCAGTTACCCTGGAAACTGGGCAGTGAGCTGTCCCGGTAACAGGGCAGTCAGTTATCCAGGAAACAGGGTGAACAGTCACCCGGGAAACTGGGCAGTCAGTTACCCTGGAAACAGGGCAGTCAGTTACCCCGGAAGCAGGGCAGTCAGTTACCCTGGAAACTGGGCAGTCAGTTACCCTGGAAACAGGGCGGTCAGTTACCCCGGAAGCAGGGCAGTCAGTTACCCTGGAAACAGGGCAGTCAGTTACCCTGGAAACTGGGCAGTCAGTTACCCTGGAAAAAGGGCAGTCAGTTATCCTGGAAACAGGTCAGTCAGTTATCCCGGAAACAGGGCAGTCAGTTACCCCGGAAACTGGGCTGTCAGTTACCCTGGAAACAGGGCAGTCAGTCACCCTGGGAACAGGTTAGTCAGTTACACCGGAAACAGGGTGATCAGTTACCCTGGAAACGGAGATCAGTTACCCTGGAAATAGGGCGATCAGTTACCCTGGAAACAGGGCAGTCAGTTCCCCTGGAAACAGGGCAGTCAGTCACCCTGGAAATAGGTTAGTCATTTACCCCGGAAACAGGGTGATCAGTTACCCCGGAAACAGGGCAGTTAGTTCCCCTGGAAACAGGGCAGTCAGTTACCCTGGAAACAGGGCAGTGAGCTGGCCCTTTAACAGGGCAGTCGGTTATCCAGGAAACAGGGTGAACAGTCACCCGGGAAACTGGGCAGTCAGTTACCCTGGAAACAGGGCAGTCAGTTACCCCGGAAGCAGGGCAGTCAGTTACCCTGGAAACTGGGCAGTCAGTTACCCTGTAAGCAGGGCGGTCAGTTACCCCGGAAGCAGGGCAATCAGTTACCCTGGAAACAGGGCAGTCAGTTACCCTGGAAACTGGGCAGTCAGTTACCCTGGAAACAGGGCAGTCAGTTATCCTGGAAACAGGTCAGTCAGTTATCCCGGAAACAGGGCAGTCAGTTATCCCGGAATAAGGGTGATCAGTTACCCTGGAAACTGGGCAGTCAGTTACCCTGGAAACAGGGCAGTCAGTTACCCTGGAAACTGGGCTGTCAGTTACCCTGGATACAGGGCAGTAAGTCACCCTGGGAACAGGTTAGTCAGTTACCCCGGAAACAGTTTGATCAGTTACCCTGGAAACGGAGATCAGTTACCCTGGAAATAGGGCGATCAGTTACCCTGGAAACAGGGCAGTCAGTTACTCTGGAAACAGGGCAATCAGTTATCCTGGAAACAGGGCGGTCAGTTACCCTGGAAATAGGGCGATCAGTTACCCTGGAAACAGGGCAGTCAGTTACCCCGGAAACAGGGCAGTCAGTTACCCTGGAAGCAGGGCAGTCAGTTACCCTGGAAAAAGGGCAGTCAGTTATCCTGGAAACAGGTCAGTCAGTTATCCCGGAAACAGGGCAATCAGTTACCCCGGAAACTGGGCTGTCAGTTACCCTGGAAACAGGGCAGTCAGTCACCCTGGGAACAGGTTAGTCAGTTACACCGGAAACAGGGTGATCAGTTACCCTGGAAACGGAGATCAGTTACCCTGGAAAAAGGGTGATCAGTTACCCTGGAAACTGGGCAGTCAGTTACTCTGGAAACAGGGCAATCAGTTATCCTGGAAACAGGGCGGTCAGTTACCCTGGAAATAGGGCGATCAGTTACCCTGGAAACAGGGCAGTCAGTTACCCCGGAAACAGGGCAGTCAGTTACCCTGGAAGCAGGGCAGTCAGTTACCCTGGAAAATGGGCAGTCAGTTACCCTGGAAACAGGGCTGTCAGTTATCCCGGAAACAGGGCAGTCATTTACCCCGGAAACCGGGCAGTCAGTTATCCCGGAAACAGGGCAGTCATTTACCCCGGAAACCGGGCAATCAGTTATCCCGGAAACAGGGCAGTCAGTTATCCTGGAAACAGGGCAGTCAGTTCCCCTGGAAACTGGGCAGTCAGTTACCCTGGAAACAGGGCAGTCAGTTACCCCGGAAGCAGGGCTGTCAGTTAACCTGGAAACTGGGCAGTCAGTTAGCCTGGAAACAGGGCAGTCAGTTACTCTGGAAACATTGCAAACAGTTATCCTGGAAACAGGGCGATCGGTTACCCTGGAAAATGGGCAGTCAGTTACCCCGGAAACAGGGCAGTCAGTTATCCCGGAAACAGGGCAGTCAGTTATCCCGGAAACAGGGCGGTCAGTTACCCTTGAAACTGGGCAGTCAGTTACCCTGGAAACAGGGAGATCAGTTACCCCGGTAACAGGGCAGTCAGTTAACTTGGAAACAGGGCAGTCAGTTATCCCGGAAACAGGGCAGTCAGTTATCCCGGAAACAGGGTGATCAGTTATCCTGTAAACAGGGCAGTCAGTTATCCCGGAAACAGGGCAGTCAGTTATCCCGGAAACAGGATGATCAGTTACTCTGGAAACAGGGCAAACAGATATCCTGGAAACAGGGCGGTCAGTTACCCCAGAAACAGGGCAGCCAGTTATCCCGGAAACAGGGTGATCAGTTACCCTGGAAACAGGTCAGTCAGTTATCCCAGAAACAGGGCAGTCAGTTATCCCGGAAAAAGGGTGATCAGTTCCCCTGGAAACTGGGCAGTCAGTTACCCTGGAAACAGGGCAGTAAGTTACCCCGGAAGCAGGGCAGTCAGTTACCCTGGAAACAGGGCAGTCAGTTACCCCGGAAACTGGGCAGTCAGTTACCCTGGAAACATGGCAGTCAGTCACCCTGGAAACAGGTTAGTCAGTTACCCCGGAAACAGGGTGATCATTTACCCCGGAAACAGGGAGATCAGTTACCCCGGAAAAAGGGCGATCAGTTACCCTGGAAACAGGGCAGTCAGTTACCCTGGAAACAGGGCAGTCAGTTATCCCGGAAACAGGGCAGTCAGTTATCCCGGAAAAAGGGTAATCAGTTACCCTGGAAACTGGGCAGTCAGTTACCCTGGAAACAGGGCAGTTAGTTATGCCGGAAGCAGGGCGGTCAGTTACCCTGGAAACAGGGCAGTCAGTTACCCTGGAATCAGGTTAGTCAGTTACCCCGGAAACAGGGCCGTCAGTTACCCTGGAAACAGGGCAGTCAGTTATCCCGGAAACAGGGTAGTCAGTTAACCCGGAAACAGGGTGATCAGTTACCCTGGAAACTGGGCAGTCAGTTACCCTGGAAACTAGGCAGTCCGTTACCCTGGAAACAGGGCAGCCAGCTATCCCGGAAACAGGGTGATCATTTACCCTGGAAACAGGTCAGTCAGTTATCCCGGAAACAGGGCAGTCAGTTATCCCGGAAAAAGGGTGATCAGTTACCCTGGAAACTGGGCAGTGAGTTACCCTGGAAACAGGGCAGTAAGTTACCCCGGAAGCAGGGCAGTCAGTTACCCGGGAAACAGGGCAGTCAGTTATCCCGGAAACAGGGCCATCAGTTATCCCGGAAAAAGGGTGATCAGTTACCCTGGAAACTGGGCAGTCAGTTACCCTGGAAACAGGGCAGTTAGTTACGCCGGAAGCAGGGCAGTCAGTTACCCTGGAAACAGGGCAGTCAGTTACCCTGGAATCAGGTTAGTCAGTTACCCCGGAAACAGGGCGGTCAGTTACCCTGGAAATAGGGCGATCAGTTACCCTGAAAACAGGGCAGTCAGTTACCCTGGAAACTGGGCAGTCAGTTACTCTGGAAACAGGGCAGCCAGTTATCCCGGAAACAGGGTGATCAGTTACCCTGGAAAAAGGTCATTCAGTTATCCTGGAAACAGGGCAGTCAGTTATCCTGGAAAAAGGGTGTTCAGTTACCCTGGAAACTGGGCAGTCAGCTACCCTGGAAACAGGGCAGTCAGTTACGCCGGAAGCAGGGCAGTCAGTTACCCTGGAAACAGGGCAGTCAGTTACCCTGGAAACTGGGCAGTCAGTTACCCTGGAAACAGGGCAGTCAGTTATCCCGGAAACAGGGCAGTCAGTTATCCCGGAAAAAGGGTGATCAGTTACCCTGGAAACTGGGCAGTCAGTTACTCTGGAAACAGGGCAATCAGTTATCCTGGAAACAGGGTGATCATTTACCCCGGAAACAGGGAGATCAGTTACCCCGGAAACAGGGCGATCAGTTACCCTGGAAACAGGGCAGTCAGTTACCCCGGAAACAGGGCAGTCAGTTATCCCGGAAAAAGGGTAATCAGTTACCCTGGAAACTGGGCAGTCAGTTACCCTGGAAACAGGGCAGTTAGTTATGCCGGAAGCAGGGCGGTCAGTTACCCTGGAAACAGGGCAGTCAGTTACCCTGGAATCAGGTTAGTCAGTTACCCCGGAAACAGGGCCGTCAGTTACCCTGGAAACAGGGCAGTCAGTTATCCCGGAAACAGGGTAGTCAGTTAACCCGGAAACAGGGTGATCAGTTACCCTGGAAACTGGGCAGTCAGTTACCCTGGAAACTGGGCAGTCCGTTACCCTGGAAACAGGGCAGCCAGCTATCCCGGAAACAGGGTGATCATTTACCCTGGAAACAGGTCAGTCAGTTATCCCGGAAACAGGGCAGTCAGTTATCCCGGAAAAAGGGTGATCAGTTACCCTGGAAACTGGGCAGTGAGTTACCCTGGAAACAGGGCAGTAAGTTACCCCGGAAGCAGGGCAGTCAGTTACCCTGGAAACAGGGCAATCAGTTACCCCAGAAACTGGGCAGTCAGTTACCCTGGAAACAGGGCCGTCAGTTACCCTGGAAACAGGGCAGTCAGTTATCCCGGAAACAGGGCCATCAGTTATCCCGGAAAAAGGGTGATCAGTTACCCTGGAAACTGGGCAGTCAGTTACCCTGGAAACAGGGCAGTTAGTTACGCCGGAAGCAGGGCAGTCAGTTACCCTGGAACCGGGCAGACAGTTACCCTGGAATCAGGTTAGTCAGTTACCCCGGAAACAGGGCGGTCAGTTACCCTGGAAATAGGGCGATCAGTTACCCTGAAAACAGGGCAGTCAGTTACCCTGGAAACTGGGCAGTCAGTTACCCTGGAAACAGGGCTGCCAGTTATCCCGGAAACAGGGTGATCAGTTACCCTGGAAAAAGGTCATTCAGTTATCCCGGAAACAGGGCAGTCAGTTATCCCGGAAAAAGGGTGTTCAGTTACCCTGGAAACTGGGCAGTCAGTTACCCTGGAAACAGGGCAGTCAGTTACGCCGGAAGCAGGGCAGTCAGTTACCCTGGAAACAGGGCAGTCAGTTACCCTGGAAACTGGGCAGTCAGTTACCCTGGAAACAGGGCAGTCAGTTATCCCGGAACAAGGGTGATCAGTTACCCTGGAAACTGGGCAGTCAGTTACTCTGGAAACAGGGCAATCAGTTATCCTGGAAACAGGGCGGTCAGTTACCCTAAAAATAGGGCGATCAGTTACCCTGGAAACAGTGCAGTCAGTTACCCCGGAAACAGGGCAGTCAGTTACCCTGGAAGCAGGGCAGTCAGTTACCCTGGAAAATGGGCAGTCAGTTACCCTGGAAACAGGGCTGTCAGTTATCCCGGAAACAGGGCAGTCATTTACCCCGGAAACCGGGCAGTCAGTTATCCCGGAAACAGGGCAGTCATTTACCCCGGAAACCGGGCAATCAGTTATCCCGGAAACAGGGCAGTCAGTTATCCTGGAAACAGGGCAGTCAGTTCCCCTGGAAACAGGGCAGTCAGTCATCCTGGAAATAGGTTAGTCAGTTACCCCGGAAACAGGGTGATCTGTTACCCCGGAAACAGGGCAGTCAGTTACCCTGGAAACGGGGCAGTCAGTTACCCTGGAAACAGGGCAGTGAGCTGTCCCGGTAACAGGGCAGTCAGTCATCCAGGAAACAGGGTGAACAGTCATCCGGGAAACTGGGCAGTCAGTTACCCTGGAAACAGGGCAGTCAGTTACCCCGGAAGCAGGGCAGTCAGTTACCCTGGAAACTGGGCAATCAGTTACCCTGGAAACAGGGCGGTCAGTTACCCCGGAAGCAGGGCAGTCAGTTACCCTGGAAACAGGGCAGTCAGTTACCCTGGAAACTGGGCAGTCAGTTACCCTGGAAACAGGGCAGTCAGTTATCCTGGAAACAGGTCAGTCAGTTATCCCGGAAACAGGGCAGTCAGTTACCCTGGAAACAGGGCAGTCAGTTATCCCGGAAACAGGGCAGTCAGTTATCCCGGAAAAAGGGTGATCAGTTACCCTGGAAACTGGGCAGTCAGTTACTCTGGAAACAGGGCAATCAGTTATCCTGGAAACAGGGCGGTCAGTTACCCTGGAAATAGGGCGATCAGTTACCCTGGAAACAGGGCAGTCAGTTACCCCGGAAACAGGGCAGTCAGTTACCCTGGAAGCAGGGCAGTCAGTTACCCTGGAAAATGGGCAGTCAGTTACCCTGGAAACAGGGCTGTCAGTTATCCCGGAAACAGGGCAGTCATTTACCCCGGAAACCGGGCAGTCAGTTATCCCGGAAACAGGGCAGTCATTTACCCCGGAAACCGGGCAATCAGTTATCCCGGAAACAGGGCAGTCAGTTATCCTGGAAACAGGGCAGTCAGTTCCCCTGGAAACAGGGCAGTCAGTCACCCTGGAAATAGGTTAGTCAGTTATCCCGGAAACAGGGTGATCAGTTACCCCGGAAACAGGGCAGTCAGTTCCCCTGGAAACGGGGCAGTCAGTTACCCTGGAAACTGGGCAGTGAGCTGTCCCGGTAACAGGGCAGTCAGTTATCCAGGAAACAGGGTGAACAGTCACCCGGGAAACTGGGCAGTCAGTTACCCTGGAAACAGGCAGTCAGTTACCCCGGAAGCAGGGCAGTCAGTTACCCTGGAAACTGGGCAGTCAGTTACCCTGGAAACAGGGCGGTCAGTTACCCCGGAAGCAGGGCAGTCAGTTACCCTGGAAACAGGGCAGTCAGTTACCCTGGAAACTGGGCAGTCAGTTACCCTGGAAAAAGGGCAGTCAGTTATCCTGGAAACAGGTCAGTCAGTTATCCCGGAAACAGGGCAGTCAGTTACCCCGGAAACTGGGCTGTCAGTTACCCTGGAAACAGGGCAGTCAGTCACCCTGGGAACAGGTTAGTCAGTTACACCGGAAACAGGGTGATCAGTTACCCTGGAAACGGAGATCAGTTACCCTGGAAATAGGGCGATCAGTTACCCTGGAAACAGGGCAGTCAGTTACTCTGGAAACAGGGCAATCAGTTATCCTGGAAACAGGGCGGTCAGTTACCCTGGAAATAGGGCGATCAGTTACCCTGGAAACAGGGCAGTCAGTTACCCCGGAAACAGGGCAGTCAGTTACCCTGGAAGCAGGGCAGTCAGTTACCCTGGAAAAAGGGCAGTCAGTTATCCTGGAAACAGGTCAGTCAGTTATCCCGGAAACAGGGCAGTCAGTTACCCCGGAAACTGGGCTGTCAGTTACCCTGGAAACAGGGCAGTCAGTCACCCTGGGAACAGGTTAGTCAGTTACACCGGAAACAGGGTGATCAGTTACCCTGGAAACGGAGATCAGTTACCCTGGAAAAAGGGTGATCAGTTACCCTGGAAACTGGGCAGTCAGTTACTCTGGAAACAGGGCAATCAGTTATCCTGGAAACAGGGCGGTCAGTTACCCTGGAAATAGGGCGATCAGTTACCCTGGAAACAGGGCAGTCAGTTACCCCGGAAACAGGGCAGTCAGTTACCCTGGAAGCAGGGC
This sequence comes from Heterodontus francisci, assembly GCF_036365525.1. NCBI lineage: Eukaryota > Metazoa > Chordata > Chondrichthyes > Heterodontiformes > Heterodontidae > Heterodontus > Heterodontus francisci. The sequence goes on from NC_090398.1 coordinate 44,154,855, forward strand.
AGTCAGTTACCCTGGAAAATGGGCAGTCAGTTACCCTGGAAACAGGGCTGTCAGTTATCCCGGAAACAGGGCAGTCATTTACCCCGGAAACCGGGCAGTCAGTTATCCCGGAAACAGGGCAGTCATTTACCCCGGAAACCGGGCAATCAGTTATCCCGGAAACAGGGCAGTCAGTTATCCTGGAAACAGGGCAGTCAGTTCCCCTGGAAACAGGGCAGTCAGTCACCCTGGAAATAGGTTAGTCAGTTATCCCGGAAACAGGGTGATCAGTTACCCCGGAAACAGGGCAGTCAGTTCCCCTGGAAACGGGGCAGTCAGTTACCCTGGAAACTGGGCAGTGAGCTGTCCCGGTAACAGGGCAGTCAGTTATCCAGGAAACAGGGTGAACAGTCACCCGGGAAACTGGGCAGTCAGTTACCCTGGAAACAGGGCAGTCAGTTACCCCGGAAGCAGGGCAGTCAGTTACCCTGGAAACTGGGCAGTCAGTTACCCTGGAAACAGGGCGGTCAGTTACCCCGGAAGCAGGGCAGTCAGTTACCCTGGAAACAGGGCAGTCAGTTACCCTGGAAACTGGGCAGTCAGTTACCCTGGAAAAAGGGCAGTCAGTTATCCTGGAAACAGGTCAGTCAGTTATCCCGGAAACAGGGCAGTCAGTTACCCCGGAAACTGGGCTGTCAGTTACCCTGGAAACAGGGCAGTCAGTCACCCTGGGAACAGGTTAGTCAGTTACACCGGAAACAGGGTGATCAGTTACCCTGGAAACGGAGATCAGTTACCCTGGAAATAGGGCGATCAGTTACCCTGGAAACAGGGCAGTCAGTTCCCCTGGAAACAGGGCAGTCAGTCACCCTGGAAATAGGTTAGTCATTTACCCCGGAAACAGGGTGATCAGTTACCCCGGAAACAGGGCAGTGAGTTCCCCTGGAAACAGGGCAGTCAGTTACCCTGGAAACAGGGCAGTGAGCTGGCCCTTTAACAGGGCAGTCGGTTATCCAGGAAACAGGGTGAACAGTCACCCGGGAAACTGGGCAGTCAGTTACCCTGGAAACAGGGCAGTCAGTTACCCCGGAAACAGGGCAGTCAGTTACCCTGGAAACTGGGCAGTCAGTTACCCTGTAAGCAGGGCGGTCAGTTACCCCGGAAGCAGGGCAATCAGTTACCCTGGAAACAGGGCAGTCAGTTACCCTGGAAACTGGGCAGTCAGTTACCCTGGAAACAGGGCAGTCAGTTATCCTGGAAACAGGTCAGTCAGTTATCCCGGAAACAGGGCAGTCAGTTATCCCGGAATAAGGGTGATCAGTTACCCTGGAAACTGGGCAGTCAGTTACCCTGGAAACAGGGCAGTCAGTTACCCTGGAAACTGGGCTGTCAGTTACCCTGGATACAGGGCAGTAAGTCACCCTGGGAACAGGTTAGTCAGTTACCCCGGAAACAGTTTGATCAGTTACCCTGGAAACGGAGATCAGTTACCCTGGAAATAGGGCGATCAGTTACCCTGGAAACAGGGCAGTCAGTTACTCTGGAAACAGGGCAATCAGTTATCCTGGAAACAGGGCGGTCAGTTACCCTGGAAATAGGGCGATCAGTTACCCTGGAAACAGGGCAGTCAGTTACCCCGGAAACAGGGCAGTCAGTTACCCTGGAAGCAGGGCAGTCAGTTACCCTGGAAAAAGGGCAGTCAGTTATCCTGGAAACAGGTCAGTCAGTTATCCCGGAAACAGGGCAATCAGTTACCCCGGAAACTGGGCTGTCAGTTACCCTGGAAACAGGGCAGTCAGTCACCCTGGGAACAGGTTAGTCAGTTACACCGGAAACAGGGTGATCAGTTACCCTGGAAACGGAGATCAGTTACCCTGGAAAAAGGGTGATCAGTTACCCTGGAAACTGGGCAGTCAGTTACTCTGGAAACAGGGCAATCAGTTATCCTGGAAACAGGGCGGTCAGTTACCCTGGAAATAGGGCGATCAGTTACCCTGGAAACAGGGCAGTCAGTTACCCCGGAAACAGGGCAGTCAGTTACCCTGGAAGCAGGGCAGTCAGTTACCCTGGAAAATGGGCAGTCAGTTACCCTGGAAACAGGGCTGTCAGTTATCCCGGAAACAGGGCAGTCATTTACCCCGGAAACCGGGCAGTCAGTTATCCCGGAAACAGGGCAGTCATTTACCCCGGAAACCGGGCAATCAGTTATCCCGGAAACAGGGCAGTCAGTTATCCTGGAAACAGGGCAGTCAGTTCCCCTGGAAACAGGGCAGTCAGTCACCCTGGAAATAGGTTAGTCAGTTATCCCGGAAACAGGGTGATCAGTTACCCCGGAAACAGGGCAGTCAGTTCCCCTGGAAACGGGGCAGTCAGTTACCCTGGAAACTGGGCAGTGAGCTGTCCCGGTAACAGGGCAGTCAGTTATCCAGGAAACAGGGTGAACAGTCACCCGGGAAACTGGGCAGTCAGTTACCCTGGAAACAGGGCAGTCAGTTACCCCGGAAGCAGGGCAGTCAGTTACCCTGGAAACTGGGCAGTCAGTTACCCTGGAAACAGGGCGGTCAGTTACCCCGGAAGCAGGGCAGTCAGTTACCCTGGAAACAGGGCAGTCAGTTACCCTGGAAACTGGGCAGTCAGTTACCCTGGAAAAAGGGCAGTCAGTTATCCTGGAAACAGGTCAGTCAGTTATCCCGGAAACAGGGCAGTCAGTTACCCCGGAAACTGGGCTGTCAGTTACCCTGGAAACAGGGCAGTCAGTCACCCTGGGAACAGGTTAGTCAGTTACACCGGAAACAGGGTGATCAGTTACCCTGGAAACGGAGATCAGTTACCCTGGAAATAGGGCGATCAGTTACCCTGGAAACAGGGCAGTCAGCTCCCCTGGAAACAGGGCAGTCAGTCACCCTGGAAATAGGTTAGTCATTTACCCCGGAAACAGGGTGATCAGTTACCCCGGAAACAGGGCAGTTAGTTCCCCTGGAAACAGGGCAGTCAGTTACCCTGGAAACAGGGCAGTGAGCTGGCCCGGTAACAGGGCAGTCGGTTATCCAGGAAACAGGGTGAACAGTCACCCGGGAAACTGGGCAGTCAGTTACCCTGGAAACAGGGCAGTCAGTTACCCCGGAAGCAGGGCAGTCAGTTACCCTGGAAACTGGGCAGTCAGTTACCCTGTAAGCAGGGCGGTCAGTTACCCCGGAAGCAGGGCAATCAGTTACCCTGGAAACAGGGCAGTCAGTTACCCTGGAAACTGGGCAGTCAGTTACCCTGGAAACAGGGCAGTCAGTTATCCTGGAAACAGGTCAGTCAGTTATCCCGGAAACAGGGCAGTCAGTTATCCCGGAATAAGGGTGATCAGTTACCCTGGAAACTGGGCAGTCAGTTACCCTGGAAACAGGGCAGTCAGTTACCCTGGAAACTGGGCTGTCAGTTACCCTGGATACAGGGCAGTAAGTCACCCTGGGAACAGGTTAGTCAGTTACCCCGGAAACATGGTGATCAGTTACCCTGGAAACAGGGAGATCAGTTACCCTGGAAATAGGGCGGTCAGTTACCCTGGAAAAAGGGCAGTCAGTTACCCTGGGAACAGGGCAGTCAGTTAACCCGGAAACAGGGTGATCAGTTACCCTGGAAACTGGGCAGTCAGTTACCCTGGAAACTGGGCAGTCCGTTACCCTGGAAACAGGGCAGCCAGCTATCCCGGAATCAGGGTGATCATTTACCCTGGAAACAGGTCAGTCAGTTATCCCGGAAACAGGGCAGTCAGTTATCCCGGAAAAAGGGTGATCAGTTACCCTGGAAACTGGGCAGTGAGTTACCCTGGAAACAGGGCAGTAAGTTACCCCGGAAGCAGGGCAGTCAGTTATCCCGGAAAAGGGGTAATCAGTTACCCTGGAAACAGGGCGGTCAGTTACAGTGGAAACAGGGCAGTTAGTTACGCCGGAAGCAGGGCGGTCAGTTACCCTGGAAACAGGGCAGTCAGTTACCCTGGAATCAGGTTAGTCTGTTACCCCGGAAACAGGGCCGTCAGTTACCCTGGAAACAGGGCAGTCAGTTATCCCGGAAACAGGGTAGTCAGTTAACCCGGAAACAGGGTGATCAGTTACCCTGGAAACTGGGCAGTCAGTTACCCTGGAAACTGGGCAGTCCGTTACCCTGGAAACAGGGCAGCCAACTATCCCGGAAACAGGGTGATCATTTACCCTGGAAACAGGTCAGTCAGTTATCCCGGAAACAGGGCAGTCAGTTATCCCGGAAAAAGGGTGATCAGTTACCCTGGAAACTGGGCAGTCAGTTACCCTGGAAACAGGGCAGTAAGTTACCCCGGAAGCAGGGCAGTCAGTTACCCTGGAAACAGGGCAGTCAGTTACCACGGAAACTGGGCAGTCAGTTATCCCGGAAAAAGGGTGATCAGTTACTCTGGAAACTGGGCAGTCAGTTACCCTGGAAACAGGGCAGTTAGTTACGCCGGAAGCATGGCAGTCAGTTACCCTGGAAACAGGGCAGTCAGTTACCCTGGAAACAGGGCAGTCAGTTATCCCGGAAACAGGGCAGTCAGTTACCCTGGAAACAGGGCCGTCAGTTACCCTGGAAACAGGGCAGTCAGTTATCCCGGAAACAGGGCAGTCAGTTATCCCGGAAAAAGGGTGATCAGTTACTCTGGAAACTGGGCAGTCAGTTACCCTGGAAACAGGGCAGTTAGTTACGCCGGAAGCATGGCAGTCAGTTACCCTGGAAACAGGGCAGTCAGTTACCCTGGAATCAGGTTAGTCAGTTACCCCGGAAACAGGGTGTTCAGTTACCCTGGAAACAGGGCCGTCAGTTACCCCGGAAACTGGGCAGTCAGTTACCCTGGAAACAGGGCAGTCAGTTATCCCGGAAACAGGGCAGTCAGTTATCCCGGAAAAAGGGTGATCAGTTACCCTGGAAACTGGGCAGTCAGTTACTCTGGAAACAGGGCAATCAGTTATCCTGGAAACAGGGCGGTCAGTTTCCCTGGAAATAGGGCGATCAGTTACCCTGGAAACAGGGCAGTCAGTTACCCCGGAAACAGGGCAGTCAGTTATCCCGGAAAAAGTGTGATCAGTTACCCTGGAAACTGGGCAGTCAGTTACCCTGGAAACAGGGCAGTCAGTTACGCCAGAAGCAGGGCAGTCAGTTACCCTGGAAACAGGGCAGTCAGTTACCCCAGAAACTGGGCAGTCAGTTACCCTGGAAACAGGGCAGTCAGTTATCCCGTAAACAGGGCAGTCAGTTATCCCGGAAACAGGGTGATCAGTTACCCTGGAAACTGGGCAGTCAGTTACTCTGGAAACAGGGCAATCAGTTATCCTGGAAACAGGGCGGTCAGTTAACCTGGAAATAGGGCGATCAGTTACCCTGGAAACAGGGCAGTCAGTTACCCCGGAAACAGGGCGGCAGTTACCCTGGAAGCAGGGCAGTCAGTTACCCTGGAAACAGGGCAGTCAGTTATCCCGGAAACAGGGCAGTCATTTACCCCGGAAACAGGGCAGTCAGTTATCCCGGAAACAGGGCAGTCATTTACCCCGGAAACCGGGCAGTCAGTTATCCCGGAAACAGGGCAGTCAGTTATCCCGGAAACAGGGCACTCAGTTACCCTGGAAACAGGGCAGTCAGTCACCCTGGAAATAGGTTTGTCAGTTACCCCGGAAACAGGGTGATCTGTTACCCCGGACACAGGGCAGTCAGTTCCCCTGGAAACAGGGCAGTCAGTTAACCTGGAAACAGGGCAGTGAGCTGTCCCGGTAACAGGGCAGTCAGTTATCCCGGAAACAGGGTGAACAGTCACCCGGGAAACTGGGCAGTCAGTTACCCTGGAAACAGGGCAGTCAGTTACCCCGGAAGCAGGGCTGTCAGTTAACCTGGAAACTGGGCAGTCAGTTAGCCTGGAAACAGGGCAGTCAGTTACTCTGGAAACAGGGCAATCAGTTATCCTGGAAATAGGGCGATCGGTTACCCTGGAAAATGGGCAGTCAGTTACCCCGGAAACAGGGCAGTCAGTTATCCCGGAAACAGGGCAGTCAGTTATCCCGGAAACAGGGCGGTCAGTTACCCTTGAAACTGGGCAGTCAGTTACCCTGGAAACAGGGAGATCAGTTACCCCGGTAACAGGGCAGTCAGTTACCTTGGAAACAGGGCAGTTAGTTATCCCGGAAACAGGGCAGTCAGTTATCCCGGAAACAGGGTGATCAGTTATCCTGTAAACAGGGCAGTCAGTTATCCCGGAAACAGGGCAGTCAGTTATCCCGGAAACAGGGTGATCAGTTACCCTGGAAACTGGGCAGTCAGTTATCCCGGAAACAGGATGATCAGTTACTCTGGAAACAGGTCAATCAGTTATCCTGGAAACAGGGCGGTCAGTTACCCCGGAAACAGGGCAGCCAGTTATCCCGGAAACAGGGTGATCAGTTACCCTGGAAACAGGTCATTCAGTTATCCAGGAAACAGGGCAGTCAGTTATCCCGGAAAAAGGGTGATCAGTTACCCTGGAAACTGGGCAGTCAGTTACCCTGGAAACAGGGCAGTAAGTTACCCCGGAAACTGGGCAGTCAGTTACCCTGGAAACAGGGCAGTCAGTCACCCTGGAAACAGGTTAGTCAGTTACCCCGGAAACAGGGTGATCATTTACCCCGGAAACAGGGAGATCAGTTACCCCGGAAACAGGGCGATCAGTTACCCTGGAAACAGGGCAGTCAGTTACCCTGAAAACAGGGCAGTCATTTATCCCGGAAACAGGGCAGTCAGTTATCCCGGAAAAAAGGTAATCAGTTACCCTGGAAACTGGGCAGTCAGTTACCCTGGAAACAGGGCAGTTAGTTACGCCGGAAGCAGGGCGGTCAGTTATCCTGGAAACAGGGCAGTCAGTTACCCTGGAATCAGGTTTGTCAGTTACCCCGGAAACAGGGCCGTCAGTTACCCTGGAAACAGGGCAGTCAGTTATCCCGGAAACAGGGTAGTCAGTTAACCCGGAAACAGGGCGTTCAGTTACCCTGGAAACAGGGCAGTCAGTTACCCTGGAAACTGGGCAGTCCGTTACCCTGGAAACAGGGCAGCCAGCTATCCCGGAAACAGGGTGATCATTTACCCTGGAAACAGGTCAGTCAGTTATCCCGGAAACATGGCAGTCAGTTATCCCGGAAAAAGGGTGATCAGTTACCCTGGAAACTGGGCAGTGAGTTACCCTGGAAACAGGGCAGTAAGTTACCCCGGAAGCAGGGCAGTCAGTTACCCTGGAAACAGGGCAGTCAGTTATCCCGGAAACAGGGCAGTCATTTACCCCGGAAACCGGGCAGTCAGTTATCCCGGAAACAGGGCAGTCAGTTATCCCGGAAACAGGGCACTCAGTTACCCTGGAAACAGGGCAGTCAGTCACCCTGGAAATAGGTTTGTCAGTTACCCCGGAAACAGGGTGATCTGTTACCCCGGACACAGGGCAGTCAGTTCCCCTGGAAACAGGGCAGTCAGTTAACCTGGAAACAGGGCAGTGAGCTGTCCCGGTAACAGGGTAGTCAGTTATCCCGGAAACAGGGTGAACAGTCACCCGGGAAACTGGGCAGTCAGTTACCCTGGAAACAGGGCAGTCAGTTACCCCGGAAGCAGGGCTGTCAGTTAACCTGGAAACTGGGCAGTCAGTTAGCCTGGAAACAGGGCAGTCAGTTACTCTGGAAACAGGGCAATCAGTTATCCTGGAAATAGGGCGATCGGTTACCCTGGAAAATGGGCAGTCAGTTACCCCGGAAACAGGGCAGTCAGTTATCCCGGAAACAGGGCAGTCAGTTATCCCGGAAACAGGGCGGTCAGTTACCCTTGAAACTGGGCAGTCAGTTACCCTGGAAACAGGGAGATCAGTTACCCCGGTAACAGGGCAGTCAGTTACCTTGGAAACAGGGCAGTTAGTTATCCCGGAAACAGGGCAGTCAGTTATCCCGGAAACAGGGTGATCAGTTATCCTGTAAACAGGGCAGTCAGTTATCCCGGAAACAGGGCAGTCAGTTATCCCGGAAACAGGGTGATCAGTTACCCTGGAAACTGGGCAGTCAGTTATCCCGGAAACAGGATGATCAGTTACTCTGGAAACAGGTCAATCAGTTATCCTGGAAACAGGGCGGTCAGTTACCCCGGAAACAGGGCAGCCAGTTATCCCGGAAACAGGGTGATCAGTTACCCTGGAAACAGGTCAGTCAGTTATCCAGGAAACAGGGCAGTCAGTTATCCCGGAAAAAGGGTGATCAGTTACCCTGGAAACTGGGCAGTCAGTTACCCTGGAAACAGGGCAGTCAGTTACCCCAGAAGCAGGTCAGTCAGTTACCCTGGAAACTGGGCAGTCCGTTACCCTGGAAACAGGGCAGCCAGCTATCCCGGAAACAGGGTGATCATTTACCCTGGAAACAGGTCAGTCAGTTATCCCGGAAACATGGCAGTCAGTTATCCCGGAAAAAGGGTGATCAGTTACCCTGGAAACTGGGCAGTGAGTTACCCTGGAAACAGGGCAGTAAGTTACCCCGGAAGCAGGGCAGTCAGTTACCCTGGAAGCAGGGCAGTCAGTTACCCCAGAAACTGGGCAGTCAGTTACACTGGAAGCAGGGCCGTCAGTTACCCTGGAAACAGGGCAGTCATTTATCCCGGAAACAGGGCAGTCAGTTATCCCGGAAAAAGGGTGATCAGTTACCCTGGAAACTGGGCAGTCAGTTACCCTGGAAACAGGGCAGTTAGTTACGCCGGAAGCAGGGCAGTCAGTTACCCTGGAAACAGGGCAGTCAGTTACCCTGGAATCAGGTTAGTCAGTTACCCCGGAAACAGGGCGGTCAGTTACCCTGGAAATAGGGCGATCAGTTACCCTGGAAACAGGGCAGTCAGTTACCCTGGAAACTGGGCAGTCAGTTAAACTGGAAACAGGGCAGCCAGTTATCCCGGAAACAGGGTGATCAGTTGCCCTGGAAAAAGGTCATTCAGTTATCCCGGAAACAGGGCAGTCAGTTATCCCGGAAAAAGGGTGTTCAGTTACCCTGGAAACAGGGCAGTCAGTTACGCCGGAAACAGGGCAATCAGTTATCCTGGAAACAGGGCGGTCAGTTACCCTGGAAATAGGACGATCAGTTACCCTGGAAACAGGGCAGTCAGTTACCCCAGAAACAGGGCAGTCAGTTACCCTGGAAGCAGGGCAGTCAGTTACCCTGGAAAATGGGCAGTCAGTTACCCTGGAAACAGGGCTGTCAGTTATCCCGGAAACAGGGCAGTCATTTACCCCGGAAACCGGGCAGTCAGTTATCCCGGAAACAGGGCAGTCATTTACCCCGGAAACCGGGCAGTCAGTTATCCCGGAAACAGGGCAGTCAGTTATCCTGGAAACAGGGCAGTCAGTTATCCCGGAAAAAGGATGATCAGTTACCCTGGAAACTGGGCAGTCAGTTACTCTGGAAACAGGGCAATCAGTTATCCTGGAAACAGGGCGGTCAGTTACCCTGGAAATAGGGCGATCAGTTACCCTGGAAACAGGGCAGTCAGTTACCCCGGAAACAGGGCAGTCAGTTACCCTGGAAGCAGGGCAGTCAGTTACCCTGGAAAATGGGCAGTCAGTTACCCTGGAAACAGGGCTGTCAGTTATCCCGGAAACAGGGCAGTCATTTACCCCGGAAACCGGGCAGTCAGTTATCCCGGAAACAGGGCAGTCATTTACCCCGGAAACCGGGCAGTCAGTTATCCCGGAAACAGGGCAGTCAGTTATCCTGGAAACAGGGCAGTCAGTTCCCCTGGAAACAGGGCAGTCAGTCACCCTGGAAATAGGTTGGTCAGTTACCCCGGAAGCAGGGTGATCAGTTACCCTGGAAACAGGGAGATCAGTTACCCTGGAAATAGGGCGATCAGTTACCCTGGAAACAGGGCAGTCAGTTACCCTGGGAACAGGGATGTCAGTTATCCCGGAAACAGGGCAGTCAGTTATCCCGGAAACAGGGCAGTCAATTCCCCTGGAAACAGGGCAGTCAGTCACTCTGGAAATAGGTTAGTCAGTTACCCCGGAAACAGGGTGATCAGTTACCCCGGAAACAGGGCAGTCAGTTCCCCTGAGTCAATGATACAGTGACAAGGGGCGGTCTACTCACCCCCTGAGTCTATGATAGAGAGACAGGGGGCAGTCATCTCATCCCCTGAGTCGATGATCCAGAGAAAGGGGGTGGTCTGCACATCCCTTGAGTCTGTGATGCAGAGACAGGAGGCGGTCTACTCATCACCTGAGTCTGTGGCACAGAGACAAGTGGCAGTTTACTCATCCCCTGAGTCTGTGATGCAGAGACAGGGGGCTGTCTACTCATCCCCAAATTCTGTGTTACAGAGATAGGAGGTGGACTACTCATCCCCTGAGTCTGTGATACAAATACAGGGGGCCGTCTACTCATTCCCTAAATTTGAGGTACAGAGACAGGGGGCAGTCTACTTAGCCCCAAAGTCCCTGATATACAGAGACAGGGGGCGGTCTACTCAGCCACTGAGTCTGTGATACAGAGACAGGGGTGGCTCTCCTCATCCACTGAGTCTGTGATACAGAGAGAGGGGGCGGTCTACTCACCCCCTGAGTCTGTGATACAGAGACAGGGGGCGGTGTACTCATCCCCTGAGTCTGTGATACAGGGACAGGGGGCGGTCTGCTCCTCCCCTGAGTCTGTGATGCAGAGACAGGGGCCGGTCTACTCATCCCCGAGTGTGTGATACAGAGACAGGGGGCGCTCTACTCATCCCCAGACTCTGTGACACAGTGAAAGGGGGCAGTCTACTCATCCCCTGAATCAATGATACAGAAACAGGGGGCGGTGTACTCATCCCCTGAGTCTGTGATCCAGAGACAGGGGGCGGTCTACTCATCCCCTGAGTCTGTGATACAGAGACAGGGGGCAGTGTGCTCATCCACTGAGTGAGTGATACAAAGACAGGGGGCGGTCTACTCATTCACTGAGTCTGTGATACAGAGACAGGGGGCGGTGTACTCATCCCCTGAGTCTGTGATACAGAGACAGGGGGCAGTCTACTCATCCCCCGAGAGCGTGATAAAGAGAAAGTGGACAGTCTGCTCAGACCCTGAGTCTGAGACACAGAGACAAGGGGCAGTTTACCCATCCCCTGGGTATGTGATACAGAGGAAGGGGGCGGTCAAATCATCCCCTGAGTCTGTGATACAGAGACAGGGGGCGGTCTACTCATCCCCTGTGTCTGTGATGCAGAGACAGGGGGCAGTCTGCTCATCCACTGAGTGTGTGATACAAAGACAGGGGTTGGTCTACTCATCTCCTGAGTCTGTGACACAGAGACAGGGGGCGGACTACTCATCCCATGACTCTGTGACACAAAGACAGGGGGCGGTCTACTTATCCCCTGAGTTTGTGATACAGAGACAGGGAGCGGTCTACTCATCCCCTGAGTCTGTGATTCAATTACCGGGGGCAGTCTACTCATCCCCTGAGTTTGTGATACAGAGACAGGGAGCGGTCTACTCATCCCCTGAGTCTGTTACACAGAGACAGGGGGCGGTCTACTCATTCACTGAGTCTGTGATACAGAGAAAGGGGGCGGTCTACTCATCCCCTGAGTCTGTGATACAGAGACAGGGGGCGGTCTACTCATTCCCCGAGTGCGTGATACAGAGAAAGTGGACAGTCTACTCATACCCTGAGTCTGAGATGCAGAGACAAGGGGCAGTTTCCCCATCCACTGGGTCTGCGATGCAGCGGAAGGGGGTGGTCTAATCATCCCCTGAGTCTGTGATGCAGAGACAGGGGGCAGTCAGTTCATCCACTGAGTGTGTGATACAAAGACAGGGGACGGTCTACTCATCCCCTGAGTCTGTGATACAAAGACAGGGTGGGGTCTACTCATCTCCTGAGTCTGTGATACAGAGACAGGGGGCGGTCGACTCATCCCCTGAGTCGGTGATACAAAGACAGGGGGCGATCTACTCTTCCCCTGAGTTTGTGAAACAGAGACAGGGAGCGGTCTACTCATCCCCTGAGTCGGTGCTACAAAGACAGGGGGCGGTTTACTCATCCCCTAAATTTGTGATACCGAGAGAAGGGGCGGTCTACTCATGCCCTAAATTTGTGAAACCGAGACAGGGGGCGGTCTACTCTTTCCCTAAATTTGTGATACACAGACAGGGGGCGGTCTACTCATCCCCAGAGTTTGTGAAACAGAGACAGGGAGCGGTCTACTCATCCCCTGAGTCGGTGATGCAGTGACAGCGGGCGGTTGGAGCGGTCTACTCATCCTCTGAGTCTGTGATGCAGAGACAGGGGGCAGTCTGCTCATCCACTGAGTGTGTGATACAAAGACAGGGGACGGTCTACTCATCCCCTGAGTCTGTGATACAAAGACAGGGTGGGGTCTACTCATCTCCTGAGTCTGTGATGCAGAGACAGGGGGCGGTCTACTCATCCCCTGAGTCGGTGATACAAAGACAGGGGCGGTCTACTCATCCCCTGAGTCTGTGAAACAGAGACAGGGATCGGTCGACTCATCCCCTGAGTCTGTGATACAGAGACATGGGGCGGTCTACTCATCCCCTGAGTCGGTGATACAAAGACAGGGGGCGGTTTACTCACCCCTGAGTCTGTGAAACAGAGACAGGGGGCGGTCTACTCATCCCCTGAGTTTGTGATACAGAGACAGGGAGCGGTCGACTCATCCCCTGAGTCTGTGATACAGAGACATGGGGCGGTCTACTCATCCCCTGAGTCGGTGATACAAAGACAGGGGGCGGTTTACTCATCCCCTAAATTAGTGATAGCGAGAGAAGGGACGGTCTACTCATGCCCTAAACTTGTGAAACCGAGACAGGGGGCAGTCTACTCTTTCCCTAAATTTGTGATACAGAGACAGGGGGCGGTCCACTCATCCCCAGAGTTTGTGATACAGAGACAGGGAGCGGTCTACTCATCCCCTGAGTCGGTGATACAAAGACAGGGGGCGGTCTACTCATCTCCTGAGACCGTGATCCGGACCCAGGGGGCGGTCTACTCATCCCCTGAGTCGGTGATGCGGTGACAGGGGGCGGTTGGAGCGGTCTACTCATCCCCTGAGTCTGTGATACAAAGACAGGGTGGGGTCTACTCATCTCCTGAGTCTGTGATGCAGAGACAGGGGGCGGTCTACTCATGCCCTGAGTCGGTGATACAAAGACAGGGGGCGGTCTACTCATCCCCTGAGTCTGTGAAACAGAGACAGGGGGCGGTCTACTCATCCCCTGAGTTTGTGATACAGAGACAGGGGGCGGTCTACTCATCCCCTGAGTCTGTGAAACAGAGACAGGGGGCGGTCTACTCATCCCCAGAGTTTGTGATACAGAGACAAGGAGCGGTCTACTCATCCCCTGAGTCGGTGATACAAAGACAGGGGGCGGTTCACTCATCCCCTGAGTCTGTGATACAGAGACAGGGGGCGGTCTACTCATCTCATGAGACCGTGATCCGGACCCAGGGGGCGGTCCACTCATCCCCTGAGTCTGAGATGCGGTGACAGGGGGCGGTTGGAGCGGTCTACTCATCCCCTGAGTCGGTGATGCAGAGATAGGGGGCGGGCTACTCATCCACAGAGTTTGTGAAACAGAGACGGGGAGCGGTCTACTCATCCCCTGCGTCTGTTATACAGAGACAGGGGGCGGTCTACTCATTCCCTGAGTCTGTTATACAGAGACAGAGGGCGGTCTACTCATCCCCTGAGTCTGTTATACAGAGACAGGGGGTGGTCTACTCATCTCCTGAGTCTGTGATGCAGAGACAGGGGGCGGTCTACTCATCTCCTGAGACCGTGATCCGGACCCAGGGGGCGGTCCACTCATCCCCTGAGTCGGAGATGCGGTGACAGGGGGCGGTTGGAGCGGTCTACTCATCCCCTGAGTCGGTGATGCAGAGATAGGGGGCGGGCTACTCATCCACAGAGTTTGTGAAACAGAGACGGGGAGCGGTCTACTCATCCCCTGCGTCTGTGATGCAGAGACAGGGGGCGGTCTACTCATCCACTGAGTGTGTGATACAAAGACAGGGGTTGGTCTACTCATCTCCTGAGTCTGTGATACAGAGACAGGGGGCGGTCTACTCATCCCCTGAGTTTGTGAAACAGAGACAGGGGGCGGTCTACTCATCCCGAGTTTGTGATACAGAGACAGGGGGCGGTCTACTCATCCCCCGAAAGCGTGATACAGAGAAAGTGGACAGTCTACTCATACCCTGAGTCTGAGATGCAGAGACAAGGGGCAGTTTCCCCATCCACTGGGTCTGCGATGCAGAGGAAGGGGGCGGTCTAATCATCCCCTGAATCTGTGATACAGAGACAAGGGGTGGTCTACTCATCCTCTGAGTCTGTGATGCAGAGACAGGGGGCAGTCTGCTCATCCACTGAGTGTGTGATACAAAGACAGGGGACGGTCTACTCATCCCCTGAGTCTGTGATACAAAGACAGGGTGGGGTCTACTCATCTCCTGAGTCTGTGATACAGAGACAGGGGGCGGTCGACTCATACCCTGAGTCGGTGATACAAAGACAGGGGGCGGTCTACTCTTCCCCTGAGTTTGTGAAACAGAGACAGGGGGCGGTCTACTCATCCCCTGAGTCTGTGATACAGAGACAGGGGGTGGTCCACTCATCCCCTGAGTCGGTGCTACAAAGACAGGGGGCGGTTTACTCATCCCCTAAATTTGTGATACCGAGAGAAGGGGCGGTCTAATCATGCCCTACATTTGTGAAACCGAGACAGGGGGCGGTCTACTCTTTCCCTAAATTTGTGATACACAGACAGGGGGCGGTCTACTCATCCCCAGAGTTTGTGAAACAGAGACAGGGAGCTGTCTACTCATCCCCTGAGTCGGTGATGCAGTGACAGGGGGCGGTTGGAGCGGTCCACTCATCCTTTGAGTCTGTGATGCAGAGACAGGGGGCAGTCTGCTCATCCACTGAGTGTGTGATACAAAGACATGGGACGGTCTACTCATCCCCTGAGTCTGTGATACAAAGACAGGGTGGGGTCTACTCATCTCCTGAGTCTGTGATACAGAGACAGGGGGCGGTCTACTCATCCCCTGAGTCGGTGATACAAAGACAGGGGGCGGTCTACTCATCCCCTGAGTCTGTGAACCAGAGACAGGGGGCGTTCTACTCATCCCCTGAGTTTGTGACACAGAGACAGGGGGCGGTCTACTCATCCCCTGAGTTTGTGATACAGAGACAGGGGGCGGTCTACTCATCCCCTGAGTCTGTGAAACAGAGACAGGGGGCGGTCTACTCATCCCCTGAGTTTGTGATACAGAGACAGTGAGCGGTCTACTCATCCCCTGGGTCTGTGATACAGAGACAGGGGGCTGTCTACTCATCCCCTGAGTCGGTTATACAGAGACAGGGGGCGGTCTACTCATTCCCTGAGTCTGTGATACAGAGACAGGGGGCGGTCTACTCATCCACTGAGTGTGTGATACAAAGACAGGGGTTGGTCTACTCATCTCATGAGTCTGTGATACAGAGACAGGGGACGGTCTACTCATCCCCTGAGTCTGTGATACAAAGACAGGGTGGGGTCTACTCATCTACTGACACTGTGATACAGAGACAGGGGGCGGTCTACTCATCCCCTGAGTCTGTGTAACAGAGACATGGGGCTGTCTACTCATCCCCTGAGTTTGTGATACAGAGACAGGGAGCGGTCTACTCATCCCCTGAGTCTGTGATACAGAGACAGGGGGTGGTCTACTCATCCCCTGAGTCGGTGATACAAAGACAGGGGGCGGTTTACTCATCCCCTAAATTTGTGATAGCGAGAGAAGGGGCGGTCTACTCATGCCCTAAATTTGTGAAACCGAGACAGGGAGCGGTCTACTCATCCCCTGAGTCGGTGATGCAGAGACAGGGGGCGGTCTAATCATCCCCTGAGTCTGTGATACAGAGACAGGGGGCGGTTAACTCATTCCCTGAGTCTGAGATACAGAGACAGGGGGCGGTCTACTCATCCTCTGAGCCTGTGATACTAAGACAGGGGGCGGTCTACTCATCCCCGGAGTCTTTGATGCAGAGACAGTGGGCGGTCCACTCATCCCTTGAGTTTGTGGTACAGAGACAGGAGGCGGTCTAATCATCACCTGAGTCTGTGGTACAGAGTGAACGGGCAGTTTACTCATCCCCTGAGTCTGTGATGCAGAGACAGGGGGTGGTCTACTCATCCTCTGAGTTTGTGATACAGAGACAGGGTAGGTCTACTCATCCCCTGAGTCTGTGATACAGAGACAGGGGGCGGTCTACTCATCCACTGAGTCTGTGATGCCGATACGGGGGGCGGTCTACTCATCCACTGAGTCTGTGATACAGAGAAAGGGGACGGTCCACTCATCCGCTGACTATGGGAGGCAGAGACAGGGGGCGGTCCACTCATCCACTGAGGTTGTGATACAGAGACAGGGGGCGCTCTACTCATCCCCTGAGTCTGTGATGCAGAGACAGGAGGCGGTCTTCTCATCCCCTGAGTCTGTGATACAGAGTCAGTGGGTGCTCTACTCCACCCCTGAGTACATGATAGAGAGACAGGGGGCCCTCTACTCATTCCCTGAGTCTGTGATAGAGAGACAGGGAGCGCTCTACTCATCCCCTGCACGATGATAGAGAGAAAGGGGGCGGTCTACTTATCCCCTGAGTCTGTGATGCAGAGACAGGAGGCGGTCAACTCATCCCTTGTGTCTGTGATACAGAGACAGGAGGCTGTCTAATCATCCACTCAGTCTGTGATGCAGAGACAGGGGGCGGTCTACTCATCCCCTGAGTCTGTGATACAAAGACAGGGGACGGTGTACTCATCCCCTGATTCTGTGATACAAAGACAGGGTACGGTCTACTCATCCCCTGAGTCTGTGATACAGAGACAGGGGGCGGTCTACTCATCCCCTGAGTCGGTGATACAAAGACAGGGGGCGGTCGACTCATCCCCTGAGTTTGTGATACAGAGACAGGGAGCGGTCTACTCATCCCCTGAGTCTGTTATACAGAGACAGGGGGCGGTCTACTCATCCCCTGAGTCGGTGATACAAAGACAGGGGCGGTTTACTCATCCCCTAAATTAATGATAGCGAGAGAAGGGGCTGTCTACTCTTTCCCTAAATTTGTGATACAGAGACAGGGGGCGGTCTACTCATCCCCAGAGTTTGTGATACAGAGACAGGGAGCGGTCTACTCATCCCCAGAGTTTGTGATACAGAGACAGGGAGCGGTCTACTCATCCCCTGAGTCGGTGATACAAAGACAGGGGGCGGTTTACTCATCCCCTGAGTCTGCGATACAGAGACAGGGGGCGGTCTACTCATCTCCTGAGTCCGTGATCCAGAGACAGGGGGTGGTCTACTCATTCCCTGAGTCGGTGATGCAGAGACAGGGGGCGGTTGGAGCGGTCTACTCATCTCCTGAGTCGGTGATGCAGAGACAGGGGGCCGTTTACTCATCTCCTGAGGTCGTGATCCAGAGACAGGGGGCGGTCTACTCATCCCCTGAGTTTGTGATGCAGAGACAGGGAGCGGTCTAATCATCCCCTGAGTCTGTGATCCAAAGACAGGGGGTTGGTCTACTCATCCACTGAGTCTGTGATACAGAGACAGGGGGCGGTCTACTCATCCACTGCGTCTGTGATACAGAGACAGCGGGCGGTCTACTCATCCACTGAGTCTGTGAAACAGAGACAGCGGGCGGTCTACTCATCCACTGAGTCTGTGAAACAGAGACAGTGGGCGGTCTGCTCTTCCACTGAGTCTGTGATACAGAGACAGGGTGCGCTCTACACAACCCCTGAGTATCAGAGACAGAAACAGGGGGCGGTCTACTCATCCACTGAGTCTGTGATACAGAGACAAGGGGGCGGTCTACTCATTCCTTGAGTCTGTGATGCAGAGACAGGAGGCTGTCTTCTCATCCCCTGAGTCTTTGATCCAGAGACACTGGGCGCACTACTCCACCCCTGAGTCCATGATCGAGAGACAGCGGGACCTCTACTCATCCCCTGACTCTCTGATAGAGAGACAGGGAGCGCTCTACTCATCCCCTGCACAATGATAGAGAGAAAGGGGGCGGTCTACTCATCCCCTGAGTCTGTGATACAGAGACAGGAGGCGGTCAACTCATCCCTTGTGTCTGTGATACAGAGACAGGAGGCTGTCTAATCATCCCCTGAGTCTGTGATGCAGAGACAGGGGGCACTCTACACATCCCCTGAGTCTGTGATACAGAGACAGGGGCCGGTTAACTCATTCCCTGAGTATGAGATACAGAGACAGGGGGCGGTCTACTCATCCCCTGAGTCTGTGATAGAGAGACAGGGAGCGCTCTACTCATCCCCTGCACGATGATAGAGAGAAAGGGGGAGTTCTACTCATCCCCTGAGTCTGTGATGCAGAGACAGGAGGCGGTCAACTCATCCCTTGTGTCTGTGATACAGAGACAGGAGGCTGTCTAATCATCCACTGAGTCTGTGATGCAGAGACAGGGGGCGGTCTACTCATCCCCTGACTCTGTGATACAAAGACAGGGGACGGTGTACTCATCCCCTGATTCTGTGATACAGAGACAGGGGGCGATCTACTCATCCCCTGAGTCTGTGATACAGAGACAGGGGGCGGTCTCCTCATTCCCTGAGTCTGTGATACAGAGACAGGGGGCCGTCTACTCATCCCCTGAGTCTGTTATGCAGAGATAGGGGGCGGTCTACTCATCCCCTGAATCTGTGATACAAAGACAGGGGACGGTCTACTCATCTCCTGAGTCTGTGATACAGAGACAGGGGGCGGTCGACTCATCCCCTGAGTCGGTGATACAAAGACAGGGGGCGGTCTACTCTTCCCCTGAGTTTGTGAAACAGAGACAGGGAGCTGTCTACTCATCCCCTGAGTCTGTGATACAGAGACAGGGGGTGGTCTACTCATCCCCTGAGTAGGTGCTACAAAGACACGGGGCGGTTTACTCATCCCTTAAATTTGTGATACCGAGAGAAGGGGCGGTCTACTCATGCCCTAAATTTGTGAAACCGAGACAGGGGGCGGTCTACTCATCCCCAGAGTTTGTGAAACAGAGACAGGGAGCGGTCTAGTCATCCCCTGAGTCGGTGATGCAGTGACAGGGGGCGGTTGGAGCGGTCTACTCATCCTCTGAGTCTGTGATGCAGAGACAGGGGGCAGTCTGCTCATCCACTGAGTGTGTGATACAAAGACAGGGTGGGGTCTACTCATCTCCTGAGTCTGTGATACAGAGACAGGGGGAGGTCTACTCATCCGCTGAGTCGGTGATACAAAGACAGGGGGCGGTCTACTCATCCCCTGAGACTGTGAAACAGAGACAGGGGGCGGTCTACTCATCCCCTGAGTCGGTGATACAAAGACAGGGGGCTGTTTACACATCCCCTAAATTGGTGATAGCGAGAGAAGGGACGGTCTACTCATGCCCTAAACTTGTGAAACCGCGACAGGGGGCAGTCTACTCTTTCCCTAAATTTGTGATACAGAGACAGGGTGCGGTCTCCTCATTCCCTGAGTCTGTGATACAGAGACAGGGGGCCGTCTACTCATCCCCTGAGTCTGTTATGCAGAGATAGGGGGCGGTCTACTCATCCCCTGAGTCTGTGATACAAAGACAGGGGACGGTCGACTCATCTCCTGAGTCTGTGATACAGAGACAGGGGGCGGTCGACTCATCCCCTGAGTCGGTGATACAAAGACAGGGGGCGGTCTACTCTTCCCCTGAGTTTGTGAAACAGAGACAGGGAGCTGTCTACTCATCCCCTGAGTCTGTGATACAGAGACAGGGGGTGGTCTACTCATCCCCTGAGTAGGTGCTACAAAGACACGGGGCGGTTTACTCATCCCTTAAATTTGTGATACCGAGAGAAGGGGCGGTCTACTCATGCCCTAAATTTGTGAAACCGAGACAGGGGGCGGTCTACTCATCCCCAGAGTTTGTGAAACAGAGACAGGGAGCGGTCTAGTCATCCCCTGAGTCGGTGATGCAGTGACAGGGGGCGGTTGGAGCGGTCTACTCATCCTCTGAGTCTGTGATGCAGAGACAGGGGGCAGTCTGCTCATCCACTGAGTGTGTGATACAAAGACAGGGTGGGGTCTACTCATCTCCTGAGTCTGTGATACAGAGACAGGGGGCGGTCTACTCATCCCCTGAGTCGGTGATACAAAGACAGGGGGCGGTCTACTCATCCCCTGAGACTGTGAAACAGAGACAGGGGGCGGTCTACTCATCCCCTGAGTCGGTGATACAAAGACAGGGGGCGGTTTACACATCCCCTAAATTGGTGATAGCGAGAGAAGGGACGGTCTACTCATGCCCTAAACTTGTGAAACCGCGACAGGGGGCAGTCTACTCTTTCCCTAAATTTGTGATACAGAGACAGGGGGCGGTCCACTCATCCCCAGAGTTTGTGATACAGAGACAAGGAGCGGTCTACTCATCCCCTGAGTCGGTGATACAAAGACAGGGGGCGGTTCACTCATCCCCTGAGTCTGTGATACAGAGACAGGGGGCGGTCTACTCATCTCCTGAGACCGTGATCCGGACCCAGGGGGCGGTCCACTCATCCCCTGAGTCGGAGATGCGGTGACAGGGGGCGGTTGGAGCGGTCTACTCATCCCCTGAGTCGGTGATGCAGAGATAGGGGGCGGGCTACTCATCCACAGAGTTTGTGAAACGGAGACGGGGAGCGGTCTACTCATCCCCTGCGTCTGTTATACAGAGACAGGGGGCGGTCTACTCATTCCCTGAGTCTGTTATACAGAGACAGAGGGCGGTCTACTCATCCCCTGAGTCTGTTATACAGAGACAGGGGGCGGTCTACTCATTCCCTGAGTCTGTGATGCAGAGACAGGGGGCGGTCTACTCATCCACTGAGTGTGTGATACAAAGACAGGGGTTGGTCTACTCATCTCCTGAGTCTGTGATACAGAGACAGGGGGCGGTCTACTCATCCCCTGAGTTTGTGAAACAGAGACAGGGGGCGGTCTACACATCCCGAGTTTGTGATACAGAGACAGGGGGCGGTCTACTCATCCCCCGAAAGCGTGATACAGAGAAAGTGGACAGTCTACTCATACCCTGAGTCTGAGATGCAGAGACAAGGGGCAGTTTCCCCATCCACTGGGTCTGCGATGCAGAGGAAGGGGGCGGTCTAATCATCCCCTGAATCTGTGATACAGAGACACGGGGTGGTCTACTCATCCTCTGAGTCTGTGATGCAGAGACAGGGGGCAGTCTGCTCATCCACTGAGTGTGTGATACAAAGACAGGGGACGTTCTACTCATCCCCTGAGTTTGTGACACAGAGACAGGGGGCGGTCTACTCATCCCCTGAGTTTGTGATACAGAGACAGGGGGCGGTCTACTCATCCCCTGAGTCTGTGAAACAGAGACAGGGGGCGGTCTACTCATCCCCTGAGTTTGTGATACAGAGACAGGGAGCGGTCTACTCATCCCCTGGGTCTGTGATACAGAGACAGGGGGCGGTCTACTCATCCCCTGAGTCGGTTATACAGAGACAGGGGGCGGTCTACTCATTCCCTGAGTCTGTGATACAGAGACAGGGGGCGGTCTACTCATCCACTGAGTGTGTGATACAAAGACAGGGGTTGGTCTACTCATCTCCTGAGTCTGTGATACAGAGACAGGGGACGGTCTACTCATCCCCTGAGTCTGTGATACAAAGACAGGGTGGGGTCTACTCATCTACTGACACTGTGATACAGAGACAGGGGGCGGTCTACTCATCCCCTGAGTCTGTGTAACAGAGACATGGGGCTGTCTACTCATCCCGAGTTTGTGATACAGAGACAGGGAGCGGTCTACTCATCCCCTGAGTCTGTGATACAGAGACAGGGAGCGGTCTACTCATCCCCTGAGTCTGTGATGCAGAGACAGGGAGCGGTCTACTCATCCCCTGAGTCTGTGATACAGAGACAGGGGGTGGTCTACTCATCCCCTGAGTCGGTGATACAAAGACAGGGGGCGGTTTACTCATCCCCTAAATTTGTGATAGCGAGAGAAGGGGCGGTCTACTCATGCCCTAAATTTGTGAAACCGAGACAGGGAGCGGTCTACCCATCCCCTGAGTCTGTGATGCAGAGACAGGGGGCGGTTAACTCATTCCCTGAGTCTGAGATACAGAGACAGGGGGCGGTCTACTCATCCTCTGAGCCTGTGATACTAAGACAGGGGGCGGTCTACTCATCCCCGGAGTCTTTGATGCAGAGACAGTGGGCGGTCCACTCATCCCTTGAGTTTGTGGTACAGAGACAGGAGGCGGTCTAATCATCACCTGAGTCTGTGGTACAGAGTGAACGGGCAGTTTACTCATCCCTTGAGTCTGTGATGCAGAGACAGGGGGTGGTCTACTCATCCTCTGAGTTTGTGATACAGAGACAGGGTAGGTCTACTCATCCCCTGAGTCTGTGATACAGAGACAGGGGGCGGTCTACTCATCCACTGAGTCTGTGATGCCGATACGGGGGGCGGTCTACTCATCCACTGAGTCTGTGATACAGAGAAAGGGGACGGTCCACTCATCCGCTGACTATGGGAGGCAGAGACAGGGGGCGGTCCACTCATCCACTGAGGTTGTGATACAGAGACAGGGGGCGCTCTACTCATCCCCTGAGTCTGTGATGCAGAGACAGGAGGCGCTCTTCTCATCCCCTGAGTCTATGATACAGAGTCAGTGGGTGCTCTACTCCACCCCTGAGTACATGATAGAGAGACAGGGGGCCCTCTACTCATTCCCTGAGTCTGTGATAGAGAGACAGGGAGCGCTCTACTCATCCCCTGCACGATGATAGAGAGAAAGGGGGCGGTCTACTCATCCCCTGAGTCTGTGATGCAGAGACAGGAGGCGGTCAACTCATCCCTTGTGTCTGTGATACAGAGACAGGAGGCTGTCTAATCATCCACTCAGTCTGTGATGCAGAGACAGGGGGCGGTCGACTCATCCCCTGAGTCTGTGATACAAAGACAGAGGACGGTGTACTCATCCCCTGATTCTGTGATACAAAGACAGGGTACGGTCTACTCATCCCCTGAGTCTGTGATACAGAGACAGGGGGCGGTCTACTCATCCCCTGAGTCGGTGATACAAAGACAGGGGGCGGTCGACTCATCCCCTGAGTTTGTGATACAGAGACAGGGAGCGGTCTACTCATCCCTTGAGTCTGTTATACAGAGACAGGGGGCGGTCTACTCATCCCCTGAGTCGGTGATACAAAGACAGGGGCGGTTTACTCATCCCCTAAATTAATGATAGCGAGAGAAGGGGCTGTCTACTCTTTCCCTAAATTTGTGATACAGAGACAGGGGGCGGTCTACTCATCCCCAGAGTTTGTGATACAGAGACAGGGAGCGGTCTACTCATCCCCAGAGTTTGTGATACAGAGACAGGGAGCGGTCTACTCATCCCCTGAGTCGGTGATACAAAGACAGGGGGCGGTTTACTCATCCCCTGAGTCTGCGATACAGAGACAGGGGGCGGTCTACTCATCTCCTGAGTCCGTGATCCAGAGACAGGGGGTGGTCTACTCATTCCCTGAGTCGGTGATGCAGAGACAGGGGGCGGTTGGAGCGGTCTACTCATCTCCTGAGTCGGTGATGCAGAGACAGGGGGCCGTTTACTCATCTCCTGAGGTCGTGATCCAGAGACAGGGGGCGGTCTACTCATCCCCTGAGTTTGTGATACAGAGACAGGGAGCGGTCTAATCATCCCCTGAGTCTGTGATCCAAAGACAGGGGGGGGGGGTCTACTCATCCACTGAGTCTGTGATACAGAGACAGGGGGCGGTCTACTCATCCACTGAGTCTGTGATACAGAGACAGCGGGCGGTCTACTCATCCACTGAGTCTGTGAAACAGAGACAGCGGGCGGTCTACTCATCCACTGAGTCTGTGAAACAGAGACAGTGGGCGGTCTGCTCTTCCACTGAGTCTGTGATACAGAGACAGGGTGCGCTCTACACAACCCCTGAGTATCAGAGACAGAAACAGGGGGCGGTCTACTCATCCACTGAGTCTGTGATACAGAGACAAGGGGGCGGTCTACTCATTCCTTGAGTCTGTGATGCAGAGACAGGAGGCTGTCTTCTCATCCCCTGAGTCTTTGATCCAGAGACACTGGGCGCACTACTCCACCCCTGAGTCCATGATCGAGAGACAGCGGGACCTCTACTCATCCCCTGACTCTCTGATAGAGAGACAGGGAGCGCTCTACTCATCCCCTGCACATGATAGAGAGAAAGGGGGCGGTCTACTCATCCCCTGAGTCTGTGATACAGAGACAGGAGGCGGTCAACTCATCCCTTGTGTCTGTGATACAGAGACAGGAGGCTGTCTAATCATCCCCTGAGTCTGTGATGCAGAGACAGGGGGCACTCTACACATCCCCTGAGTCTGTGATACAGAGACAGGGGCCGGTTAACTCATTCCCTGAGTATGAGATACAGAGACAGGGGGCGGTCTACTCATCCCCTGAGTCTGTGATAGAGAGACAGGGAGCGCTCTACTCATCCCCTGCACGATGATAGAGAGAAAGGGGGAGTTCTACTCATCCCCTGAGTCTGTGATGCAGAGACAGGAGGCGGTCATCTCATCCCTTGTGTCTGTGATACAGAGACAGGAGGCTGTCTAATCATCCACTGAGTCTGTGATGCAGAGACAGGGGGCGGTCTACTCATCCCCTGACTCTGTGATACAAAGACAGGGGACGGTGTACTCATCCCCTGATTCTGTGATACAAAGACAGGGTACGGTCTACTCATCCCCTGAGTCTGTGATACAGAGACAGGGGGCCGTCTACTCATCCCCTGAGTCTGTGATACAAAGACAGGGGACGGTCTACTCATCCCCTGAGTCTGTGATACAGAGACAGGGGGCGATCTACTCATCCCCTGAGTCTGTGATACAGAGACAGGGGGCGGTCTCCTCATTCCCTGAGTCTGTGATACAGAGACAGGGGGCCGTCTACTCATCCCCTGAGTCTGTTATGCAGAGATAGGGGGCGGTCTACTCATCCCCTGAGTCTGTGATACAAAGACAGGGGACGGTCTACTCATCTCCTGAGTCTGTGATACAGAGACAGGGTAGGTCTACTCATCCCCTGAGTCTGTGATACAGAGACAGGGGGCGGTCTACTCATCCACTGAGTCTGTGATGCCGATACGGGGGGCGGTCTACTCATCCACTGAGTCTGTGATACAGAGAAAGGGGACGGTCCACTCATCCGCTGACTATGGGAGGCAGAGACAGGGGGCGGTCCACTCATCCACTGAGGTTGTGATACAGAGACAGGGGGCGCTCTACTCATCCCCTGAGTCTGTGATGCAGAGACAGGAGGCGGTCTTCTCATCCCCTGAGTCTATGATACAGAGTCAGTGGGTGCTCTACTCCACCCCTGAGTACATGATAGAGAGACAGGGGGCCCTCTACTCATTCCCTGAGTCTGTGATAGAGAGACAGGGAGCGCTCTACTCATCCCCTGCACGATGATAGAGAGAAAGGGGGCGGTCCACTCATCCCCTGAGTCTGTGATGCAGAGACAGGAGGCGGTCAACTCATCCCTTGTGTCTGTGATACAGAGACAGGAGGCTGTCTAATCATCCACTCAGTCTGTGATGCAGAGACAGGGGGCGGTCTACTCATCTCCTGAGGTCGTGATCCAGAGACAGGGGGCGGTCTACTCATCCCCTGAGTTTGTGATACAGAGACAGGGAGCGGTCTAATCATCCCCTGAGTCTGTGATCCAAAGACAGGGGGGGGTCTACTCATCCACTGAGTCTGTGATACAGAGACAGGGGGCGGTCTACGCATCCACTGAGTCTGTGATACAGAGACAGCGGGCGGTCTACTCATCCACTGAGTCTGTGAAACAGAGACAGCGGGCGGTCTACTCATCCACTGAGTCTGTGAAACAGAGACAGTGGGCGGTCTGCTCTTCCACTGAGTCTGTGATACAGAGACAGGGTGCGCTCTACACAACCCCTGAGTATCAGAGACAGAAACAGGGGGCGGTCTACTCATCCACTGAGTCTGTGATACAGAGACAAGGGGGCGGTCTACTCATTCCTTGAGTCTGTGATGCAGAGACAGGAGGCTGTCTTCTCATCCCCTGAGTCTTTGATCCAGAGACACTGGGCGCACTACTCCACCCCTGAGTCCATGATCGAGAGACAGCGGGCCCTCTACTCATCCCCTGACTCTCTGATAGAGAGACAGGGAGCGCTCTACTCATCCCCTGCACATGATAGAGAGAAAGGGGGCGGTCTACTCATCCCCTGAGTCTGTGATACAGAGACAGGAGGCGGTCAACTCATCCCTTGTGTCTGTGATACAGAGACAGGAGGCTGTCTAATCATCCCCTGAGTCTGTGATGCAGAGACAGGGGGCACTCTACACATCCCCTGAGTCTGTGATACAGAGACAGGGGCCGGTTAACTCATTCCCTGAGTATGAGATACAGAGACAGGGGGCGGTCTACTCATCCCCTGAGTCTGTGATAGAGAGACAGGGAGCGCTCTACTCATCCCCTGCACGATGATAGAGAGAAAGGGGGAGTTCTACTCATCCCCTGAGTCTGTGATGCAGAGACAGGAGGCGGTCAACTCATCCCTTGTGTCTGTGATACAGAGACAGGAGGCTGTCTAATCATCCACTGAGTCTGTGATGCAGAGACAGGGGGCGGTCTACTCATCCCCTGACTCTGTGATACAAAGACAGGGGACGGTGTACTCATCCCCTGATTCTGTGATACAAAGACAGGGTACGGTCTACTCATCCCCTGAGTCTGTGATACAGAGACAGGGGGCCGTCTACTCATCCCCTGAGTCTGTGATACAAAGACAGGGGACGGTCTACTCATCCCCTGAGTCTGTGATACAGAGACAGGGGGCGATCTACTCATCCCCTGAGTCTGTGATACAGAGACAGGGGGCGGTCTCCTCATTCCCTGAGTCTGTGATACAGAGACAGGGGGCCGTCTACTCATCCCCTGAGTCTGTTATGCAGAGATAGGGGGCGGTCTACTCATCCCCTGAGTCTGTGATACAAAGACAGGGGACGGTGTACTCATCCCCTGATTCTGTGATACAAAGACAGGGTACGGTCTACTCATCCCCTGAGTCTGTGATACAGAGACAGGGGGCGGTCTACTCATCCCCTGAGTCGGTGATACAAAGACAGGGGGCGGTCGACTCATCCCCTGAGTTTGTGATACAGAGACAGGGAGCGGTCTACTCATCCCCTGAGTCTGTTATACAGAGACAGGGGGCGGTCTACTCATCCCCTGAGTAGGTGATACAAAGACAGGGGCGGTTTACTCATCCCCTAAATTAATGATAGCGAGAGAAGGGGCTGTCTACTCTTTCCCTAAATTTGTGATACAGAGACAGGGGGCGGTCTACTCATCCCCAGAGTTTGTGATACAGAGACAGGGAGCGGTCTACTCATCCCCAGAGTTTGTGATACAGAGACAGGGAGCGGTCTACTCATCCCCTGAGTCGGTGATACAAAGACAGGGGGCGGTTTACTCATCCCCTGAGTCTGCGATACAGAGACAGGGGGCGGTCTACTCATCTCCTGAGTCCGTGATCCAGAGACAGGGGGTGGTCTACTCATTCCCTGAGTCGGTGATGCAGAGACAGGGGGCGGTTGGAGCGGTCTACTCATCTCCTGAGTCGGTGATGCAGAGACAGGGGGCCGTTTACTCATCTCCTGAGGTCGTGATCCAGAGACAGGGGGAGGTCTACTCATCCCCTGAGTTTGTGATACAGAGACAGGGAGCGGTCTAATCATCCCCTGAGTCTGTGATCCAAAGACAGGGGGGGGGGTCTACTCATCCACTGAGTCTGTGATACAGAGACAGGGGGCGGTCTACTCATCCACTGAGTCTGTGATACAGAGACAGCGGGCGGTCTACTCATTTACTGAGTCTGTGAAACAGAGACAGCGGGCGGTCTACTCATCCACTGAGTCTGTGAAACAGAGACAGTGGGCGGTCTGCTCTTCCACTGAGTCTGTGATACAGAGACAGGGTGCGCTCTACACAACCCCTGAGTATCAGAGACAGAAACAGGGGGCGGTCTACTCATCCACTGAGTCTGTGATACAGAGACAAGGGGGCGGTCTACTCATTCCTTGAGTCTGTGATGCAGAGACAGGAGGCTGTCTTCTCATCCCCTGAGTCTTTGATCCAGAGACACTGGGCGCACTACTCCACCCCTGAGTCCATGATCGAGAGACAGCGGGCCCTCTACTCATCCCCTGACTCTCTGATAGAGAGACAGGGAGCGCTCTACTCATCCCCTGCACAATGATAGAGAGAAAGGGGGCGGTCTACTCATCCCCTGAGTCTGTGATACAGAGACAGGAGGCGGTCAACTCATCCCTTGTGTCTGTGATACAGAGACAGGAGGCTGTCTAATCATCCCCTGAGTCTGTGATGCAGAGACAGGGGGCACTCTACACATCCCCTGAGTCTGTGATACAGAGACAGGGGCCGGTTAACTCATTCCCTGAGTATGAGATACAGAGACAGGGGGCGGTCTACTCATCCCCTGAGTCTGTGATAGAGAGACAGGGAGCGCTCTACTCATCCCCTGCACGATGATAGAGAGAAAGGGGGAGTTCTACTCATCCCCTGAGTCTGTGATGCAGAGACAGGAGGCGGTCAAGTCATCCCTTGTGTCTGTGATACAGAGACAGGAGGCTGTCTAATCATCCACTGAGTCTGTGATGCAGAGACAGGGGGCGGTCTACTCATCCCCTGACTCTGTGATACAAAGACAGGGGACGGTGTACTCATCCCCTGATTCTGTGATACAAAGACAGGGTACGGTCTACTCATCCCCTGAGTCTGTGATACAGAGACAGGGGTCCGTCTACTCATCCCCTGAGTCTGTGATACAAAGACAGGGGACGGTCTACTCATCCCCTGAGTCTGTGATACAGAGACAGGGGGCGATCTACTCATCCCCTGAGTCTGTGATACAGAGACAGGGGGCGGTCTCCTCATTCCCTGAGTCTGTGATACAGAGACAGGGGGCCGTCTACTCATCCCCTGAGTCTGTTATGCAGAGATAGGGGGCGGTCTACTCATCCCCTGAGTCTGTGATACAAAGACAGGGGACGGTCTACTCATCTCCTGAGTCTGTGATACAGAGACAGGGGGCGGTCGACTCATCCCCTGAGTCGGTGATACAAAGACAGGGGGCGGTCTACTCTTCCCCTGAGTTTGTGAAACAGAGACAGGGAGCTGTCTACTCATCCCCTGAGTCTGTGATACAGAGACAGGGGGTGGTCTACTCATCCCCTGAGTAGGTGCTACAAAGACACGGGGCGGTTTACTCATCCCTTAAATTTGTGATACCGAGAGAAGGGGCGGTCTACGCATGCCCTAAATTTGTGAAACCGAGACAGGGGGCGGTCTACTCATCCCCAGAGTTTGTGAAACAGAGACAGGGAGCGGTCTAGTCATCTCCTGAGTCTGTGATGCAGAGACAGGGGGCAGTCTGCTCATCCACTGAGTGTGTGATACAAAGACAGGGTGGGGTCTACTCATCTCCTGAGTCTGTGATACAGAGACAGGGGGCGGTCTACTCATCCCCTGAGTCCGTGATACAAAGACAGGGGGCGGTCTACTCATCCCCTGAGACTGTGAATCAGAGACAGGGGGCGTTCTACTCATCCCCTGAGTTTGTGATACAAAGACAGGGAGCGGTCTACTCATCCTCTAAGTCTGTGAAACAGAGACAGGGGGCGGTCTACTCATCCACTGAGTCTGTGAAACAGAGACAAGGGGCGGTCTACTCATCCCCTGAGTTTGTGATACAGAGACAGGGAGCGGTCTACTCATCCCCTGAGTCTGTTATACAGAGACAGGGGGCGGTCTACTCATCCCCTGAGTCGGTGATACAAAGACAGGGGGCGGTTTACTCATCCCCTAAATTAATGATAGGGAGAGAAGGGGCTGTCTACTCTTTCCCTAAATTTGTGATACAGAGACAGGGGGCGGTCTACTCATCCCCAGAGTTTGTGATACAGAGACAGGGAGCGGTCTACTCATCCCCAGAGTTTGTGATACAGAGACAGGGAGCGGTCTACTCATCCCCTGAGTCTGTGATACAAAGACAGGGGGCGGTTTACTCTACCCCTGAGTCTGCGATACAGAGACAGGGGGCGGTCTACTCATCTCCTGAGTCCGTGATCCAGAGACAGGGGGTGGTCTACTCATTCCCTGAGTCGGTGATGCAGAGACAGGGGGCGGTTGGAGCGGTCTACTCATCCCGTGAGTCGGTGATGCAGAGACAGGGGGCCGTTTACTCATCTCCTGAGGTCGTGATCCAGAGACAGGGGGCGGTCTACTCATCCCCTGAGTTTGTGATACAGAGACAGGGAGCGGTCTAATCATCCCCTGAGTCTGTGATCCAAAGACAGGGGGGGGGGTCTACTCATCCCCTGAGTCTGTGATACAGAGACAGGGGCCAGTCTACTCATCCACTGACTCTGTGATACGGAGACAGGGGCCAGTCTACTCATCCACTGAGTCTGTGATACAGAGACAGGGGGCGGTCTACTCATCCACTGAGTCTGTGATACAGAGACAGCGGGCGGTCTACTCATCCACTGAGTCTGTGAAACAGAGACAGTGGGCGGTCTACTCATCCACTGAGTCTGTGATGCAGAGACAGGGGACGGTCCACTCATCCGCTGACTCTGGGAGACAGAGACAGGGGGCGGTCTGCTCTTCCACTGAGTCTGTGATACAGAGACAGGGTGCGCTCTACACAACCCCTGAGTATCAGAGACAGAAACACGGGGC
Organism: Heterodontus francisci; assembly: GCF_036365525.1. Lineage (NCBI taxonomy): Eukaryota > Metazoa > Chordata > Chondrichthyes > Heterodontiformes > Heterodontidae > Heterodontus > Heterodontus francisci. Next base: position 44,185,699 of record NC_090398.1, read on the forward strand.
GGTCTACTCATCCACTGAGTCTGTGATACAGAGACAAGGGGGCGACCTACTCATTCCTTGAGTCTGTGATGCAGAGACAGGAGGCGGTCTACTCATTCCCTGAGTCTATGATCCAGAGACACTGGGCGCACTACTCCACCCCTGAGTCCATGATCGAGAGACAGCGGGCCCTCTACTCATCCCCTGACTCTCTGATAGAGAGACAGGGAGCGCTCTACTCATCCCCTGCACAATGATAGAGAGAAAGGGGGCGGTCTACTCATCCCCTGAGTCTGTGATACAGAGACAGGAGGCGGTCAACTCATCCCTTGTGTCTGTGATACAGAGACAGGAGGCTGTCTAATCATCCCCTGAGTCTGTGATGCAGAGACAGGGGGCACTCTACACATCCCCTGAGTCTGTGATACAGAGACAGGGGAAGGTTAACTCATTCCCTGAGTATGAGATACAGAGACAGGGGGCGGTCTACTCATCCCCTGAGTCTGTGATACAGAGACAGGGGGGTGTGAACTCATCCCCTGAGTCTTTGATACGGAGACTGTGTGCGGTCTACTCATGCCCTGAGTCTGTTATGCAGAGACAGGGGGCGGTCTACTCATCCCCTGAGTCTGTTATACAGAGACAAGGGGCGGTCTACTCATTCACTGAGTCTGTGATACAAAGACAGGGGTTGGTCTCCTCATCCCCTGAGTCTGTGATGCAGAGACAGGGGGCGGACTACTTATCCCCTGAGTCTGTGATACAGAGACAGGGGGCGGTCTACTCATCCCCCGAGTGCGTGATGCAGAGAAAGGGGGCAGTCTACTCATCCCCAGAGTTTGTGATAGAGACAGGGAGCGGTCTACTCATCCCCTGACTTTGTGTTGCAGAGACAGGGAGCGGTCTACTCATCCCCCGAGTGCGTGATACAGAGAAAGGGGGCAGTTTGCTCATCCCCTGAGTTTGTGATACAGAGACAGGGAGCGGTCTACTCATCCCCTGAGTCTGTGATACAGTTACAGGCGGCGGTCTACTCATCGCCTGAGTTTGTGATACAAAGACAGGGAGCCGTCTTCTCATCCCCTGAGTCGGTGATGCAAAGACAGGGGGCGGTTTACTCATCCCCTAAATTAGTGATAGCGAGAGAAGGGACGGTCTACTCATGCCCGACATTTGTGAAACCGAGACAGGGGGCAGTCTACTCTTCCCCTAAATTTGTGATACAGCGACAGGGGGCGGTCTACTCATCCCCAGAGTTTGTGATACAGAGACAGGGAGCGGTCTACTCATCCCCTGAGTCGGTGATACAAAGACAGGAGGCGGTCTACTCATCCCCTGAGTGTGAGATACAGAGACAGAGGGCGGTCTACTCATACCCTGTGTCTTTGATGCAGAGATATGGGGCTGTCTAATCATCCCCTGAGTTTGTGATCCAGAGACAGGGAGCGGTCTACTCATCCCCTGAGTCAGTGATACAAAGACAGGGGGCGCTTTACTCATCCCCAGAGTTTGTGATACAGAGACAAGGGGCTGTATACTCATCCCCCGAATGCGTGATACAGAGAAAGTGGACAGTCTACTCATACCCTGAGTCTGAGTTGCAGAGACAATGGGCAGTTTACCCCTCCACTGGGTCTGCGATGCAGAGGAAGGGGGCGGTCTAATCACCCCCTGAGTCTGTGATACTGAGACAGGGGGCGGTCTACTCATCACATGAGTCTGTGATGCAGAGACAGGGAGCGGTCTACTCATCCCCTGAGTCTGTGATACCGAGGCAGGGGGTGGTCTACTCATCCCCTGAGTATGTGATATCGAAACAGGGGGCAGTCTACTCATCCCCTGAGTCTGTGATGTAGAGACAGTGTGCGGTCTACTCATTCCCCGAGTGTGTGATAAAGAGACAGGTGGCGGTCGACTCATCCCCTGAGTCTGTGATGCAGAGACAGGGGGCGGTCTACTCATCCACTGAGTCTGTGATACAGAGACAGTGGGCGGTCTACTCATCCACTGAGTCTGTGATACAGAGACAGGGGACGGCCCACTCATCCGCTGACTCTGGGAGACAGAGACAGGGGGCGGTCGACTCATCCACTGAGTCTGTGATACAGAGACAGGGTGCGCTCTACTCAACCCCCGAGTATCTGAGACAGAAGTAGGGGGCGGTCTACTCATCCACTGAGTCTGTGATGCAGAGACAGGGGGCGGTCTACTCATCCACTGACTCTGAGATACAGAGACAGGGGGCGGTCTACTCATCCACTGCGTCTGTGATACAGAGACAAGGGGGCGGTCTACTCATTCCTTGAGTCTGTGATGCAGAGACAGGAGACGGTCTTCTCATCCCCTGAGTCTATGATACAGAGACAGTGGGCGCTATACTCCACCCCTGAGTCCATGATAGAGAGACAGGGAGCGCTCTACTCATCCCCTGCACTATGACAGAGAGAAAGGGGGCGGTCTACTCATCCCCTGAGTCTGTGATACAGAGACAGGGGGGGGGGTCTACTCATCCCCTGAGTCTTTGATGCAGAGACAGGGGCCGGTCTACTCATCCACTGACTCTGTGATACGGAGACTGAGTGCGGTCTACTCATTCACTGAGTCTGTGATACAGAGACTGGGGGCGCTCTCCTCATCCCCTGAGTCTGTGATGCAGAGACAGGAGGTGGTCAACTCATTCCCTGAGTGTGAGGTATAGAGAAAGAGGGCGCTGTACTCATTCCCTGAGTCTGTGAAACAGTGATAGGGACCGGTCGACTCATCCCCCGAGTGCGTGATACAGAGAAAGGGGACAGTCTACTCATCCCCTGAGTCTGAGATCCAGAAACAAGGGGCAGTATACTCATTCCCTGGGTCTGTGATACAGAGGAAGGGGGCACTCTACCCATCCCCTGTCTCTGCATCACAGACTCAGGGGATGAGTAGAACGCCCCCTGTGTGTGTGATGCAGAGACAGGGGTTGGTCTACTCATCTCCTGAGTCAGTGATACAGAGACAGGGGGCGGACTACTCGTCCCATCACTCTGTGAGACAGAGACAGGGGGCGGTCTACTCATCCCCCGAGTGCGTGATACAGAGAAAGGGGGCAGTCTACTCATCCCCTGAGTCTGAGATGCAGAGAGAAGGGGCAGTTTACTCATCCCCTGTGTCTTTGAAACAGCGACAGGGGGCGCTCTACTCATCCCCTGAGTCTTTGATACAGAGACAGGGGGCGCTCTACTCATCCCCTGAGTCTTTGATACAGAGACAGGGGGCGGTCTACTCATCCCCTGAGTCTGTGATCCAGAGACAAGGGGCGGTCTACTCATCCCCTGAGTCTGTGATATAAAGACAGGGGGCGCTCTACTCATCCCCTGAGTCTGTGATACAAAGACAGGGGGCGCTCTACTCATCCCCTGAGTCTGAGATGCAGAGACAGGGCGCGGTCTACTCATCCCCTGAGTCTGTGATCCAGAGACAGGGGCCCGACTACTCATCCACTGACTCTGAGATACGGAGACAGGGGGCAGTCTACTCATCCCCTGAGTGTGTGATACAAAGACAGGGGGCGGTCTACTCATTCACTGAGACTGTGATACAGAGACGGGGGGCGGTCTTCTCATCCTCCGAGTGCGTGTTAAAGAGAAAGTGGACAGTCTACTCATACCCTGAGTCTGAGATGCAGAGACAAGGGGCAGTTTACCCATCCCCTGGGTATGTGATACAAAGAAAGGGGGCGGTCAAATCATCCCCTGAGTCTGCGATACAGAGACAAGGGGGTGGTCTACTCATCCCCTGAGTCTGTGATGCAGAGACAGGGGGCAGTCTGCTCATCCACTGAGTGTGTGATACAAAGACAGGGGGTGGTCTACTCATCCACTGAGTCTGTGATACAGAGACAGGGGGCGTTCTACTCATCCCCTGAGTTTGTGATACAGAGACAGGGAGCAGTCTACTCATCCACTGAGTCTGTGATACAGGGACAGGGGGCGCTCTACTCATCCCCTGAGTCTGTGATACAAAGACAGGGGGCGCTCTACTCATCCCCTGAGTCTGAGATGCAGAGACAGGGCGCGGTCTACTCATCCCCTGAGTCTGTGATCCAGAGACAGGGGCCCGACTACTCATCCACTGACTCTGAGATACGGAGACAGGGGGCAGTCTACTCATCCCCTGAGTGTGTGATACAAAGACAGGGGGCGGTCTACTCATTCACTGAGACTGTGATACAGAGACGGGGGGCGGTCTTCTCATCCTCCGAGTGCGTGTTAAAGAGAAAGTGGACAGTCTACTCATAACCTGAGTCTGAGATGCAGAGACAAGGGGCAGTTTACCCATCCCCTGGGTATGTGATACAAAGAAAGGGGGCGGTCAAATCATCCCCTGAGTCTGCGATACAGAGACAAGGGGGTGGTCTACTCATCCCCTGAGTCTGTGATGCAGAGACAGGGGGCAGTCTGCTCATCCACTGAGTGTGTGATACAAAGACAGGGGGTGGTCTACTCATCCACTGAGTCTGTGATACAGAGACAGGGGGCGTTCTACTCATCCCCTGAGTTTGTGATACAGAGACAGGGAGCAGTCTACTCATCCACTGAGTCTGTGATACAGGGACAGGGGGCGGTCTACTCAGCCCCCGAGTGCGTGATACAAAGACAGGGGACGGTCTACTCATCCCCTGAGTCTGTGATGCAAAGACAGGGTGGGGTCTACTCATCTCCTTAGTCTGTGATACAGAGACAGGGGGCGGTCTACTCATCCCCTGAGTCGGTGATACAAAGACAGGGGGCGTTTTACTCATTCACTGAGTCTGTGAAACAGAGACAGGGGGCGTTCTACTCATCCCCTGAGTTTGTGATACAGAGAAAGGGAGCGGTCTACTCATCCCCTGAGTTTGTGAAATAGAGACAGGGAGCGGTCTACTCATCCCCTGAGTCTGTGATACAGAGACAGGGGGCGGTCTACTCATCCCCTGAGTCGGTGATACAAAGACAGGGGGCGGTTCACTCATCCCCTAAATTTGTGATACCGAGAGAAGGGGCGGTCTACTCATGCCCTAAATTTGTGAAACCGAGACAGGGGGCTGTCTACTCTTTCCCTTAATTTGTGATACACAGACAGGGCGCGGTCTACTCATCCGCAGAGTTTGTGATACAGAGACAGGGAGCAGTCTACTCATCCCCTGAGTCTGTGATACAAAGACAGGGGGCGGTCTACTCATCCCCTGAGTCTTTGATACAGAGACAGGAGGCGGTCTACTCATCCCCTGAGTCTGTGATCCAGAGACAGGGGCCCGTCTACTCATCCACTGACTCTGAGATACGGAGACAGGGGGCGGTCTACTCATCCCCTGAGTCTGTGATACAGAGAATGGGGGCGGTTAACACAACCACTGGGTGAGTGACACAAAGACAGGGGACGGTCGACTCATCCCCTGCACTATGATAGTGAAAGGGGGCGGTCTACTCATCCCCTGAGTCTGTGATACAGAGACAGGGGGCACTCTACCCATCCCCTGAGTCTGTGATACAAAGACAGGGGACGGTCTACTCATCCCCTGAGTCTGAGATACAGAGACAGGGGGCGGTCTACTCATCCCCTGAGTCAGAGATACAGAGACAGGAGGCTGTCTAATCATCCCCTGAGTCTGTGATGCAGAGACAGGGGGCACTCTACCCATCCCCTGAGTCTGTGATACAAAGACAGGGGACGGTCTCCTCATCCCCTGAGTCTGAGATACAGAGACAGGGGGCGGTCTACTCATCCCCTGAGTCTGAGATACAGAGACAGGGGCCGGTCTACTCATCCACTGACTCTGTGATACGGAGACAGGGGGCGGTCTACTCATCCACTGAGTCTGTGATACAAAGACAGGGGGCGCTCTACTCATTCCCTGAGTCTGAGATGCAGAGACAGGGGGCGGTCTACTCATCCACTGACTCTGTGATACGGAGACAGGGGGCGGTCCACTCATCCCCTGAGTCTGTTATACAGCGACAGGGGGCGCTCTACTCATCCCCTGAGTCTGTGATGCAGAGACAGGGGGCGCTCTACTCATCCTCCGAGGGCGTGATACAGAGACAGGGGGCGGTCTACTCATCCCCTGAGTCTGTTATACAGAGACAGGGGGCGCTCTACTCATCCCCTGAGTCTGTTATACAGAGACAGGGGGCGGTCGACTCATCCCCCGAGTGAGTGATACAGAGAAAGGGGGAGGTCTACTCATCCCCTGAGTCTGTTATTCAGAGACAGGGGGCGGTCAACTCATCCCTTGTGTCTGTGATGCAGAGACAGGAGGCTGTCTAATCATCCCCTGAGTCTGTGATGCAGAGACAGGGGGCACTCTACCCATCCCCTGAGTCTGAGATACAGAGACAGGGGGCGATCTACTCATCCCCTGAGTCTGTTATACAGAGACAGGGGGCGCTCTACTCATCCCCCGAGTGAGTGATGCATAGAAAGGGTGCGGTCTACTCATCCCCTGAGTCTGTTATTCAGAGACAGGGGGCGATCTACTCATCCCCTGAGTCTGTGATGCAGAGAAAGGGGGCGGGCTACTCATCCCATGACTCTGTGAGACAGAGACAGGGGGCAGTCTACTAATTCCCCGAGTGTGTGATAAAGAGACAGGGGGCGGTCGACTCATCCCCTGAGTCTTTGATACAGAGAATGGGGGCGGTTAACACATCCATGGAGTGAGTGATAGAAAGACAGGGGACGGTCTACTCATCCCCTGAGTGAGTGATACAAAGACAGGGGAAGGTCTACTCATTCACTGAGTCTGTGATACAGAGACAGGGGGCGTTATACTCATCCCCTGAGTGAGTGATGCAAAGACAGGGGACGGTCTACTCATCCACTGAGTCTGTGATACAGAGACAGGGGGCGGTCTACTCATCCCCCGAGTGCGTGATAAAGAGAAAGTGGACAGTCTACTCATACCCTGAGTCTGAGATGCAGAGACAGGGGGCAGTTTCCCCATCCCCTGGGTATGTGATACAGAGGAAGGTGGCGGTCAAATCATCCCCTGAGTCTGTGATACAGAGACAGGGGGCGGTCTACTCATCCCCTGAGTTTGTGATACAGAGACAGGGAGCGGTCTACTCATCCCCTGAGTCGGTAATGCAGAGACAGGGGGCGGTCTACTCATCCCCTGAGTCTGTGATACAAAGACAGGAGGCTATCTAATCATCCCCTGAGTCTGTGATGCAGAGACAGGGGGCGGTGAACTCATCCCTTGAGGCTGTGGTACAGAGACAGGGGGCTGTCTAATCATCCCCTAAGTCTGTGAGACAGAGACAGGAGGCGGTCTCATCATCACCTGAGTCTGTGGTGCAGAGATAACGGACAGTTTACTCATCCCCTGAGTCAGTGATGCAGAGAGAGGGGGCGGTCTACTCATCCTCTGAGTTTGTGATACAGAGACAGGGGCCAGTCTACTCATCCACTGACTCTGTGATACACAGACAGTGGCCAGTCTACTCATTCCCTGAGTCTGTTATACAGAGACAGGGAGCGGTCTGCTCATCCCCTGAGTCTGTTATACAGAGAAAGTGGACAGTCTACTCATACCCTGAGTCTGACATGCAGAGACAAGGGGCAGTTTCCCCATCCACTGGGTCTGCGATGCAGAGGAAGGGGGCGGTCTAATCACCCCCTGAGTCTGTGATACTGAGACAGGGGGCGGTCTACTCATCCTCTGAGTCTGTGACACAGAGACAGGGGGCAGTCTGCTCATCCACTGAGTGTGTGATACAGAGACAGGGGGCGGTCTACTCATCCCCAGAGTTTGTGATACAGAGACAGGGAGTGGTCTACTGATCCCCTGAGTCGGTGATACAAAGACAGGGGGCGGTTTACTCATCTCCTGAGTCTGTGATACAGAGACAGGGGGCGGTCTACTCATCTCCTGAGCCCGTGATCCAGAGACAGGGGGCGGTCTACTCATCCCCTGAGTCGGTGATGCAGAGACAGGGGGCGGTTTACTCATCTCCTGAGTCGGTGATGCAGAGACAGGGGGCGGTTGGAGCGGTCTACTCATCCCCTGAGTCGGTGATGCAAAGACAGGGGGCGGTCTACTCATCCCCTGAGTTTGTGATACAAAGACAGGGGGGGGTCTACTCATCCCCTGAGTCTGTGATACAGAGACAGGGGCCAGTCAACTCATCCACTGACTCTGTGATACAGAGACAGGGGCCAGTCTACTCATTCACTGAGTCTGTGATACAGAGACAGGGGGCGGTCTACTCATCCACTGAGTCTGTGATGCAGAGACAGGGGGCGGTCTACTCATCCACTGAGTGTGTGATACAAAGACAGGGGGCGGTCTACTCATCCCCTGAGTCTGTGATACTGAGACAGGGGGCGGTCCACTCATCCACTGAGTGTGTGATACAAAGACAGGGGTTGTTCTACTCATCTCCTGAGTCTGTGATACAGAGACAGGGGACGGTCTACTCATCCCCTGAGTCTGTGATACAAAGACAGGGAGGGGTCTACTCATCTCCTCAGTCTGTGATACAGAGACAGGGGGCGGTCTACTCATCCCCTGAGTCTGTGAAACAGAGACAGGGGGCGGTCTACTCATCCCCTGAGTTTGTGATACAGAGACAGGGAGCGGTCTACTCATCCCCTGAGTCTGTGATACAGAGACAGGGGTTGTTCTACTCATCTCCTGAGTCTGTGATACAGAGACAGGGGGCGGTCTACTCATCTCCTGAGTCCGTGATCCAAAGACAGGGGGGGGTCTACTCATCCCCTGAGTCTGTGATACAGAGACAGGGGCCAGTCTGCTCATCCACTGACTCTGTGATCCGGAGACAGGTGCAAGTCTACTCATCCACTGAGTCTGTGATGCAGAGACAGGGGGCGGTCTACACATCCACTGAGTCTGTGATGCAGAGACAGCGGGCGGTCTACTCATCCACTGAGTCTGTGAAACAGAGACAGTGGGCGGTCTACTCATCCACTGAGTCTGATGCAGAGACAGGGGACGGTCCACTCATCCGCTGACTCTGGGAGACAGAGACAGGGGGCGGTCTGCTCTTCCACTGAGTCTGTGATACAGAGACAGGGTGCGCTCTACTCAACCCCTGAGTATCAGAGACAGAAACAGGGGGCGGTCTACTCATCCACTGAGTCTGTGATACAGAGACAAGGGGGCGGTCTACTCATTCCTTGAGTCTGTGATGCAGAGACAGGAGGCCGTCTTCTCTTACCATGAGTCTATGATGCAGAGACAGTGGGCGCTCTACTCCACCCCTGAGTCCATGATCGAGAGACAGCGCGCCCTCTACTCATCCCCTGACTCTCTGATAGAGAGACAGGGAGCGCTCTACTCATCCCCTGCACAATGATAGAGAGAAAGGGGGCGGTCTACTCATCCCTTGTGTCTGTGATACAGAGACAGGAGGCTGTCTAATCATCCCCTGAGTCTGTGATGCAGAGACAGGGGGCACTCTACTCATCCCCTGAGTCTGTGATACAAAGACAGGGTGGGGTCTACTCATCTCCTGAGTCTGTGATACAGAGACAGGGGGCGGTCTACTCATCCCCTGAGTCTGTGAAACAGAGACAGGGAGCGGTCTACTCATCCCCTGAGTCTGTGATACAGAGACAAGGGGCGCTCTACTCATCCCCTGAGTCGGTGATACAAAGACAGGGGGCGGTTTACTCATCCCCTAAATTTGTGATACCGAGAGAAGGGGCGGTCTACTCATGCCCTACATTTGTGAAACCGAGACTGGGGGCAGTCTACTCATTCCCTAAATTTGTGATACAGTGACAGGGGGCGGTCTACTCATCCCCAGAGTTTTTGATACAGAGACAGGGAGCGGTTTACTCATCCCCTGAGTCGTTGATACAAAGACAGGGGGCGGTTTAGTCATCCCCTGAGTCTGTGATACAGAGACAGGGTGCGGTCTACTCATCTCCTGAGTCCGTGATCCAGAGACAGGGGGCGGTCTACTCATCCCCTGAGTCAGTGATGCAGAGGCAGGGGGCGGTTGGAGCGGTTTACTCATCCCCTGAGTCGGTGATGCAGAGACAGGGGGCGGTTTACTCATCTCCTGAGTCCGTGATCCAGAGACAGGGGGCGGTCTACTCATCCCCTGAGTTTGTGATCCAGAGACAGGGAGCGGTCTACTCATCCCCTGAGTCTGTGATCCAAAGACAGGGGGGTGGCGGTCTACTCATCCCCTGAGTCTGTGAGACAGAGACAGGGGCCAGTCTACTCATCCACTGAGTCTGTGATACAGAGACAGGGGGCGGTCTGTTCATCCACTGAGTCTGTGATGCAGAGACAGGGGGCGGTCTACCCATCCACTGAGTCTGTGATACAGAGACAGTGGGCGGTCTACTCATCCACTGAGTCTGTGATACAGAGACAGGGGACGGTCCACTCATCCGCTGACTCTGGGAGACAGAGACAGGGGGCTGTCGACTCATCCACTGAGTCTGTGATACAGAGACAGGGGGCGCTCTACTCATTCCCTGAGTCTTTGATACAGAGACAGGGGGCGGTCTACTCATCCCATGAGTCTGTGATACAGAGACAGGGGGCACTCTACTCATCCCATGAGTCTGTGATACGAAGACAGGGGGCGCTCTACTCATCCCCTGACTGTGTGACACAGAGAATGGGGGCGGTTAACACATCCACTGAGTGACTGACACAAAGACAGGGGACGGTCGACTCATCCCCTGCACTATGATAGAGAAAGGGGGCGGTCTACTCATCCCCTGAGTCTGTGATACAGAGACAGGAGGCTGTCTAATCATCCCCTGAGTCTGTGATGCAGAGGCAGGGGGCACTCGACCCATCCCCTGAGTCTGTGATACAAAGACAGGGGGCGCTCTACTCATTCCCTGAGTCTGAGATACAGAGACAGGGGGCGGTCTACTCATCCGCTGAGTCTGAGATACAGAGACAGGGGGCGGTCTACTCATCCCCTGAGTCTGAGATACAGAGACGGGGGCGGTCTACTCATCCCCTGAGTCTGAGATGCAGAGACAGGGGGCGGTCTACTCATCCACTGACTCTGTGAGACGGAGACAGGGGGCGGTCTACTCATCCACTGAGTCTGTGATACAAAGACAGGGGGCGCTCTACTCATCCCCTGAGTCTGTTAGACAGAGACAGGGGGCGGTCGACTCATCACATGAGTCTGTGACACAGAGACAGGGGGCGGTCTACTCATCCCCTGAGTATGTGATATCGAAACAGGGGGCAGTCTACTCATCCCCTGAGTCTATTTTACAGAGACAGGGGGCAGTCTACTCATCCCCTGAGTCTGTGATGTAGAGACAGTGTGCGGTCTACTCAACCCCTGAGTCTATTATACAGAGACAGGGGGCGGTCTACTCATCCCCCGAGTGAGTGATACAGAGAAAGGGGGCGGTCGACTCATCCACTGAGACTGTGATACAAAGACAGGGGGCGCTCTACTCATCCCCTGAGTCTGTTATACAGAGACAGGGGGCGGTCGACTCATCCCCCGAGTGAGTGATACAGAGAAAGGGGGCGGTCTACTCATCCCCTGAGTCTGTTATTCAGAGACAGGGGGCGATCTACTCATCCCCTGAGTCTGTGATGCAGAGACAGGGGGCGGGCTACTCATCCCCTGAGTCTGTGATACAGAGACAGGGGGCGGTCAACTCATCTCCTGAGTCGGTGATACAGAGACAGGGGCGGGCTACTCATCCCCTGAGTCTGTGATACAGAGACAGGGGGCGGTCTACTCATACCCTGAGTCGGTGATACAAAGACATGGGGCGGTTTACTCATCCCCTAAATTTGTGATACCGAGAGAAGGGGCTGTCTACTCTTTCCCTAAATTTGTGATACAGAGACAGGGGGCGGTCCACTCATCCGCAGAGTTTGTGATACAGAGACAGGGAGTGGTCTACTCATCCCCTGAGTCGGTGATACAGAGACAGGGGGCGGTCTACTCATCCCCTGAGTTTGTGATACAGAGACAGGAGGCTGTCTAATCATCCCCTGAGTCTGTGATGCAGAGACAGGGGGCACTCTACCCATCCCCTGAGTCTGTGATACAAAGACAGGGAGCGCTCTACTCATTCCCTGAGTCTGAGATACAGAGACAGGGGGCGGTCAACTCATCCCTTGTGTCTGTGATGCAGAGACAGGGGGCGGACTACTCATCCCATGATTCTGTGACGCAGTGACGGGGGGGGTCTACTTATCCCCTGAGTCTGTGATACAGAGACAGGGGGCGGTCTACTCATCCCCTGAGTTTGTGATACAGAGACAGGGAGCAGTCTACTCATCCCCTGAGTGTGAGATACAGAGACAGGGGGCGGTCTACTCATACCCTGTGTCTTTGATGCAGAGATATGGGGCTGTCTAATCATCCCCTGAGTCTGTGATACAGAGACAGGGAGCGGTCTACTCATCCCCTGAGTCGGTGATGAAAAGACAGGGGGCGCTTTACTCATCCCCTAAATTTTTGCTAATCGAGACAAGGGGCGGTCTACTCATCCCCAGAGTTTGTGATGCAGAGACAAGGGGCGGTATGCTCATCCCCCGAATGCGTGATACAGAGAAAGTGGACAGTCTACTCATACCCTGAGTCTGAGTTGCAGAGACAATGGACAGTTTACCCCTCCACTGGGTCTGCGATGCAGAGGAAGGGGGCGGTCTAATCACCCCCTGAGTCTGTGATACTGAGACAGGGGGCGGTCTACTCATCACATGAGTCTGTGATACAGAGACAGGGGGCGGTCTACTCATCCCCTGAGTCTGTGATACCGAGGCAGGGGGTGGTCTACTCATCCCCTGAGTATGTGATATAGAAACAGGGGGCAGTCTACTCATCCCCTGAGTCTATTTTACAGAGACAGGGGGCAGTCTACTCATCCCCTGAGTCTGTGATGTAGAGACAGTGTGCGGTCTACTCAACCCCTGAGTCTATTATACAGAGACAGGGGGCGGTGTACTCATCCCCCGAGTGAGTGATACAGAGAAAGGGGGCGGTCTACTCATCCCCTGAGTCTGTTATTCAGAGACAGGGGGCGATCTACTCATCCTCCGAGGGCGTGATACAGAGATAGGGGGCGGTCAACTCATCCCCTGAGTCTGTTATACAGAGACAGGGGGCGCTCTACTCATCCACTGAGTCTGTGATGCAGAGACAGGGGGCGGTCTACTCATCCACTGACTCTGAGATACAGAGACAAGGGGGCGGTCTACTCATTCCTTGAGTCTGTGATGCAGAGACAGGACACGGTCTTCTCATCCCCTGAGTCTATGATACAGAGACAGTGGGCGCTATACTCCACCCCTGAGTCCATGATAGAGAGACAGGGGGCCCTCTACTCATCCCCTGAGTCTCTGATAGAGAGACAGGGAGCGCTCTACTCATCCCCTGCACTATGACAGAGAGAAAGGGGGCGTTCTACTCATCCCCTGAGCCTGTGATACAGAGACAGGAGGCGGTCAACTCATCCCTTGTGTCTGTAATACAGAGACAGGAGGCTGTCTACCCATCCCCCGAGTCTGTGATACAAAGACAGGGGCCGGTTACCTCATTCCATGAGTCTGAGATACAGAGACAGGGGGCGGTCTACTCATCCCCTGAGTCTGTGATACAGAGACAGGGGGGGTCTACTCATCCCCTGAGTCTTTGATGCAGAGACAGGGGCCGGTCTACTCATCCACTGACTCTGTGATACGGAGACTGTGTGCGGTCTACTCATCCCCTTAGTCTGTTATACAGAGACAGGGGGCGGTCTACTCATTCACTGAGTCTGTGATACAGAGACAGGGGGCGCACTCCTCATCCCCTGAGTCTGTAAGACAGAGACAGGAGGTGGTCAACTCATTCCGTGAGTGTGAGGTATAGAGAAAGAGGGCGCTGTACTCATTCCCTGAGTCTGTGAAACAGTGACTGGGACCGGTCGACTCATCCCCCGAGTGCGTGATATAGAGAAAGGGGACAGTCTACTCATCCCCTGAGTCTGAGATCCAGAGACAAGGGGCAGTATACTCATTCCCTGGGTCTGTGATCCAGAGGAAGGGGGCGGTCTACTCATCCCCTGAGTCTGTGATACAGAGACAGGTGGCGGTCTACTCATCCCCTGAGTCTGTGATGCAGAGACAGGGGGCAGTCTGCTCATCCACTGAGTGTGTGATACAAAGACAGGGGTTGGTCTACTCATCTCCTGAGTCTGTGATACAGAGACAGGGGGCGGACTACTCGTCCCAGCACTCTGTGATACAGAGACAGGGGGCGGTCTATTAATCCCCCGAGTGCGTGATACAGAGAAACGGGGCAGTCTACTCATCCCCTGAGTCTGAGATGCAGAGAGAAGGGGCAGTTTACTCATCCCCTGGGTCTGTGAATCAGAGGAAGGGGGCGGCCTACTAATCCCCTGAGTCTGTGATACAGAGACAGGGGGCGCTCTACTCATCCCCTGAGTCTTTGATACAGAGACAGGGGGCGGTCTACTCATCCCCTGAGTCTGTGATCCAGAGACAGGGGGCGGTCTACTCATCCCCTGAGTCTGTGATACAAAGACAGGGGGCGCTCTACTCATCCCCAAAGTCTTTGATACAAAGACAGGGGGCGCTCTACTCATCCACTGAGTCTGTGATACAAAGACAGGGGGCGCTCTACTCATCCCCTGAGTCTGAGATACAGAGACAGGGGGCGGTCTACTCATCCCCTGAGTCTGTGATCCACTGACAGGGGCCCGACTACTCATCCACTGACTCTGAGATACGGAGACAGGGGGCGGTCTACTCATCCCCTGAGTGTGTGATACAAAGACAGGGGGCGGTCTACTCATTCACTGAGTCTGTGATACAGAGACAGGGGGCGGTCTACTCATCCCCTGAGTCTGTGATACAGAGACAGGGGGCGGTCTACTCATCCCCCGAGTGCGTGATGTAGAGAAAGTGGACAGTCTACTCATACCCTGAGTCTGAGATGCAGAGACAAGGGGCAGTTTACCCATCCCCTGGGTATGTGATACAAAGGAAGGGGGCGGTCAAATCATCCCCTGAGTCTGCGATACAGAGACAGGGGGCGGTCTACTCATCCCCTGAGTCTGTGATGCAGAGACAGGGGGCAGTCTGCTCATCCACTGAGTGTGCGATACAAAGACAGGGGTTGGTCGACTCATCCACTGAGTCTGTGATACAGAGACAGGGAGCGGTCTACTCATCCACTGAGTCTGTGATACAGAGACAGGGGTCGGTCTACTCAGCCCCCGAGTGCGTGATACAGAGAAAGTGGACAGTCTACTCATCCCCTGAGTCTGTGATACAGAGACAGGAGGCTGTCTAATCATCCCCTGAGTCTGTGATGCAGAGGCAGGGGGCACTCGACCCATCCCCTGAGTCTGTGATACAAAGACAGGGGGCGCTCTACTCATTCCCTGAGTCTGAGATACAGAGACAGGGGGCGGTCTACTCATCCGCTGAGTCTGAGATACAGAGACAGGGGGCGGTCTACTCATCCCCTGAGTCTGAGATACAGAGACAGGGGGCGGTCTACTCATCCCCTGAGTCTGAGATGCAGAGACAGGGGGCGGTCTACTCATCCACTGACTCTGTGAGACGGAGACAGGGGGCGGTCTACTCATCCACTGAGTCTGTGATACAAAGACAGGTGGCGGTCTACTCATCCCCTGAGTCTGTGATGCAGAGACAGGGGGCAGTCTGCTCATCCACTGAGTGTGTGATACAAAGACAGGGGTTGGTCTACTCATCTCCTGAGTCAGTGATACAGAGACAGGGGGCGGACTACTCGTCCCAGCACTCTGTGATACAGAGACAGGGGGCGGTCTACTCATCCCCCGAGTGCGTGATACAGAGAAAGGGGGCAGTCTACCCATCCCCTGAGTCTGAGATGCAGAGAGAAGGGGCAGTTTACTCATCCCCTGGGTCTGTGAAACAGAGGAAGGGGGCGGCCTACTAATCCCCTGAGTCTGTGATACAGAGACAGGGGGCGCTCTACTCATCCCCTGAGTCTTTGATACAGAGACAGGGGGCGGTCTACTCATCCCCTGAGTCTGTGATCCAGAGACAGGGTGCGGTCTACTCATCCCCTGAGTCTGTGATACAAAGACAGGGGGCGCTCTACTCATCCCCTGTGTCTTTGATACAAAGACAGGGGGCGCTCTACTCATCCCCTGAGTCTGTGATACAAAGACAGGGGGCGCTCTACTCATCCCCTGAGTCTGAGATGCAGAGACAGGGGGCGGTCTACTCATCCCCTGAGTCTGTGATCCACAAACAGGGGCCCGACTACTCATCCACTGACTCTGAGATACGGAGACAGGGGGCGGTCTACTCATCCCCTGATTGTGTGATACAAAGACAGGGGGCGGTCTACTCATTCACTGAGTCTGTGATACAGAGACAGGGGGCGGTCTACTCATCCCCTGAGTCTGTGATACAGAGACAGGGGGCGGTCTACTCATCCCCCGAGTGCGTGATGAAGAGAAAGTGGACAGTCTACTCATACCCTGAGTCTGAGATGCAGAGACAAGGGGCAGTTTACCCATCCCCTGGGTATGTGATACAAAGGAAGGGGGCGGTCAAATCATCCCCTGAGTCTGCGATACAGAGACAGGGGGCGGTCTACTCATCCCCTGAGTCTGTGATGCAGAGACAGGGGGCAGTCTGCTCATCCACTGAGTGTGTGATACAAAGACAGGGGTTGGTCGACTCATCCACTGAGTCTGTGATACAGAGACAGGGAGCGGTCTACTCATCCACTGAGTCTGTGATACAGAGACAGGGGTCGGTCTACTCAGCCCCCGAGTGCGTGATACAGAGAAAGTGGACAGTCTACTCATCCCCTGAGTCTGTGATACAGAGACAGGAGGCTGTCTAATCATCCCCTGAGTCTGTGATGCAGAGGCAGGGGGCACTCGACCCATCCCCTGAGTCTGTGATACAAAGACAGGGGGCGCTCTACTCATTCCCTGAGTCTGAGATACAGAGACAGGGGGCGGTCTACTCATCCGCTGAGTCTGAGATACAGAGACAGGGGGCGGTCTACTCATCCCCTGAGTCTGAGATACTGAGACAGGGGGCGGTCTACTCATCCCCTGAGTCTGAGATGCAGAGACAGGGGGCGGTCTACTCATCCACTGACTCTGTGAGACGGAGACAGGGGGCGGTCTACTCATCCACTGAGTCTGTGATACAAAGACAGGGGGCGCTCTACTCATCCCCTGAGTCTGTTATACAGAGAGAGGGGGCGGTCGACTCATCCCCCGAGTGAGTGATACAGAGAAAGGGGGCGGTCTACTCATCCCCTGAGTCTGTTATTCAGAGACAGGGGGCGATCTACTCATCCCCTGAGTCTGTGATGCAGAGACAGGGGGCGGGCTACTCATCCCCTGAGTCTGTGATACAGAGACAGGGGGCGGTCAACTCATCCCCTGAGTCGGTGATACAGAGACAGGGGGCGGGCTACTCATCCCCTGAGTCTGTGATACAGAGACAGGGGGCGGTCTACTCATACCCTGAGTTGGTTATACAAAGACAGGGGGCGGTTTACTCATCCCCTAAATTTGTGATACCGAGAGAAGGGGCAGTCTACTCTTTCCCTAAATTTGTGATACAGAGACAGGGGGCGGTCTACTCATCTGCAGAGTTTGTGATACAGAGACAGGGAGTGGTCTACTCATCCCCTGAGTCGGTGATACAGAGACAGGGGGCGGTCTACTCATCCCCTTAATTTGTGATACAAAGTCAGGGGGCGGTCTACTCATCCCCTGAGTCTGTGATACAGAGACAGGAGGCTGTCTAATCATCCCCTGAGTCTGTGATGCAGAGACAGGGGGCACTCTACCCATCCCCTGAGTCTGTGATACAAAGACAGGGAGCGCTCTACTCATTCCCTGAGTCTGTGATACAGAGACAGGGCGCGGTCTACTCATCCCCTGAGTTTGTGATACAGAGACAGGGAGCAGTCTACTCATCCCCTGAGTGTGAGATACAGAGACAGGGGGCGGTCTACTCATACCCTGTGTCTTTGATGCAGAGATATGGGGCTGTCTAATCATCCCCTGAGTCTGTGATACAGAGACAGGGAGCGGTCTACTCATCCCCTGAGTCGGTGATGCAAAGACAGGGGGCGCTTTACTCATCCCCTAAATTTTTGCTACCGAGACAAGGTGCGGTCTACTCATCCCCAGAGTTTGTGATACAGAGACAAGTGGCGGTATACTCATCCCCCGAATGCGTGATACAGAGAAAGTGGACAGTCTACTCATACCCTGAGTCTGAGTTGCAGAGACAATGGGCAGTTTACCCCTCCACTGGGTCTGCGATGCAGAGGAAGGGGGCGGTCTAATCACCCCCTGAGTCTGTGATACTGAGACAGGGGGCGGTCTACTCATCACATGAGTCTGTGATACAGAGACAGGGGGCAGTCTACTCATCCCCTGAGTCTGTGATACCGAGGCAGGGGGTGGTCTACTCATCCCCTGAGTATGTGATATCGAAACAGGGGGCAGTCTACTCATCCCCTGAGTCTATTTTACAGAGACAGGGGGCAGTCTACTCATCCCCTGAGTCTGTGATGTAGAGACAGTGTGCGGTCTACTCAACCCCTGAGTCTATTATACAGAGACAGGGGGCGGTCTACTCATCCCCCGAGTGAGTGATACAGAGAAAGGGGGCGGTCTACTCATCCCCTGAGTGTGTTATTCAGAGACAGGGGGCGATCTACTCATCCTCCGAGGGCGTGATACAGAGATAGGGGGCGGTCTACTCATCCCCTGAGTCTGTTATACAGAGACAGGGGGCGCTCTACTCATCCACTGAGTCTGTGATGCAGAGACAGGGGGCGGTCTACTCATCCACTGACTCTGAGATACAGAGACAGGGGGCGGTCTACTCATCCACTGCATCTGTGGTACAGAGACAAGGGGGCGGTCTACTCATTCCTTGAGTCTGTGATGCAGAGACAGGAGACGGTCTTCTCATCCCCTGAGTCTATGATACAGAGACAGTGGGCGCTATACTCCACCCCTGAGTCCATGATAGAGAGACAGGGGGCCCTCTACTCATCCCCTGAGTCTCTGATAGAGAGACAGGGAGCGCTCTTCTCATCCCCTGCACGATGACAGAGAGAAAGGGGGCGGTCTACTCATCCCCTGAGTCTGTGATACAGAGACAGGAGGCGGTCAACTCATCCCTTGTGTCTGTAATACAGAGACAGGAGGCTGTCTACCCATCCCCCGAGTCTGTGATACAAAGACAGGGGTCGGTTAACTCATTCCATGAGTCTGAGATACAGAGACAGGGGGCGGTCTACTCATCCCTTGAGTCTGTGATACAGAGACAGGGGGGGGTCTACTCATCCCCTGAGTCTTTGATGCAGAGACAGGGGCCGGTCTACTCATCCACTGACTCTGTGATACGGAGACTGTGTGCGGTCTACTCATCCCCTTAGTCTGTTATACAGAGACAGGGGGCGGTCTACTCATTCACTGAGTCTGTGATACATAGACAGGGGACGCTCTCCTCATCCCCTGAGTCTGTGATACAGAGACAGGAGGTGGTCAACTCATTCCCTGAGTGTGAGGTATAGAGAAAGAGGGCGCTGTACTCATTCCCTGAGTCTGTGAAACAGTGACTGGGACCGGTCGACTCATCCCCCGAGTGCGTGATACAGAGAAAGGGGACAGTCTACTCATTCCCTGAGTCTGAGATCCAGAGACAAGGGGCAGTATACTCATTCCCTGGGTCTGTGATACAGAGGAAGGGGGCGGTCTACTCATCCCCTGAGTCTGTGATACAGAGACAGGGGGCGGTCTACTCATCCCCTGAGTCTGTGATGCAGAGACAGGGGGCAGTCTGCTCATCCACTGAGTGTGTGATACAAAGACAGGGGTTGGTCTACTCATCTCCTGAGTCAGTGATACAGAGATAGGGGGCGGACTACTCGTCCCAGCACTCTGTGATACAGAGACAGGGGGCGGTCGACTCATCCCCCGAGTGCGTGATACAGAGAAAGGGGGCAGTCTACTCATCCCCTGAGTCTGAGATGCAGAGAGAAGGGGCAGGTTACTCATCCCCTGGGTCTGTGAAACAGAGGAAGGGGGCGGCCTACTAATCCCCTGAGTCTGTGATACAGAGACAGGGGGCGCTCTACTCATCCCCTGAGTCTTTGATACAGAGACAGGGGGCGGTCTACTCATCCCCTGAGTCTGTGATCCAGAGACAGGGGGCGGTCTACTCATCCCCTGAGTCTGTGATACAAAGACAGGGGGCGCTCTACTCATCCCCTGAGTCTGTTATTCAGAGACAGGGGGCGATCTACTCATCCCCTGAGTCTGTGATGCAGAGACAGGGGACGGGCTACTCATCCCCTGAGTCTGTGATACAGAGACAGTGTGTGGTCTACTCAACCCCTGAGTCTATTATACAGAGACAGGGGGCGGTCTCCTCATCCCCCCAGTCTGTGATACAGAGACAGGAGGCGGTCTACTCATCCCCTGAGACTGAGATACAGAGACAGGGGGCGGTCTACTCATCCCCTGAGTCTGAGATACAGAGACAGGGGGCGGTCCACTCATCCCCTGAGTCTGTTATACAGAGACAGGGGGCGCTCTACTCATCCCCTGAGTCTGTTATACAGAGACAGGGGGCGGTCGACTCATCCCCCGAGTGAGTGATACAGAGAAAGGGTGCGGTCTACTCATCCCCTGAGTCTGTTATTCAGAGACAGGGGGCGATCTACTCATCCCCTGAGTCTGTGATGCAGAGACAGGGGGCGGGCTACTCATCCCATGACTCTGTGAGACAGAGACAGGGGGCAGTCCACTCATTCCCCGAGTGTGTGATAAAGAGACAGGGGGCGGTCGACTCATCCCCTGAGTCTGTGATACAGAGAATGGGGGCGGTTAACACATCCATTGAGTGATTGAAAGAAAGACAGGGGACGGTCTACTCATCCCCTGAGTGAGTGATGCAAAGACAGGGGACGGTCTACTCATTCACTGAGTCTGTGATACAGAGACAGGGGGCGTTCTACTCATCCCCTGAGTGTGTGATGCAAAGACAGGGGACGGTCTACTCATCCCCTGAGTCTGTGATACAGGGACAGGGGGCGGTCTACTCATCCCCCGAGTGCGTGAGAAAGAGAAAGTGGACAGTCTACTCATACCCTGAGTCTGAGATGCAGAGACAGGGGGCAGTTTCCCCATCCCCTGGGTATTTGATACAGAGGAAGGGGGCGGTCAAATCATCCCCTGAGTCTGTGACACAGAGACATGGGGCGGTCTTCTCATCCCCTGAGTCTGTGATGCAGAGACAGGGGGCAGTCTGCTCATCCCCTGAGTCTGTGATACAGAGACAGGGGTTGGTCTACTCATCTCCTGAGTCTGTGACACAGAGACAGGGGGCGGACTACTCATCCCATGACTCTGTGACACAGTGACAGGGGGGGGTCTACTTATCCCCTGAGTCTGTGATACAGAGACAGCGGGCGGTCTACTCATCCCCTGAGTTTGTGATACAGAGACAGGAAGCGGTCTACTCATCCCCTGAGTGTGAGATACAGAGACAGGGGGCGGTCTACTCATACCCTGTGTCTTTGATGCAGAGATATGGGGCTGTCTAATCATCCCCTGAGTTTGTGATCCAGAGACAGGGAGCGGTCTACTCATCCCCTGAGTCGCTGATGCAAAGACAGGGGGCGCTTTACTCATCCCCTAAATTTGTGCTGCCGAGACAAGGGGCGGTCCACTCATCCCCAGAGTTTGTGATCCAGAGACAAGGGGCGGTCTACTCATCCCCCGAATGCGTGATACAGAGAAAGTGGACAGTCTACTCATACCCTGAGTCTGAGTTACAGAGACAATGGGCAGTTTACCCCTCCACTGGGTCTGCGATGCAGAGGAAGGGGGCGGTCTAATCACCCCCTGAGTCTGTGATACTGAGACAGCGGGCGGTCTACTCATCACATGAGTCTGTGATACAGAGACAGGGGGAGGTCTACTCATCCCCTGAGTCTGTGATACAGAGGCAGGGGGTGGTCTACTCATCCCCTGAGTATGTGATATCGAAACAGGGGGCAGTCTACTCATCCCCTGAGTCTGTGATACAGAGACAGTGTGCGGTCCACTCAACCCCTGAGTCTATTTTACAGAGACAGGGGGCAGTCTACTCATCCCCTGAGTCTGTGATGCAGAGACAGGGGACGGGCTACTCATCCCCTGAGTCTGTGATTCAGAGACAGTGTGCGGTCTACTCAACCCCTGAGTCTATTATACAGAGACAGGGGGCGGTCTCCTCATCCCCCGAGTCTGTGATACAGAGACAGGGGGCGGTCTACTCATACCCTGAGTTTGTGATACAGAGACAGTGTGCGGTCTACTCAACCCCTGAGTCTATTATACAGAGACAGGGGGCGGTCTCCTCATCCTCCGAGTCTGTGATACAGAGACAGTAGGCGTTCGACTCATCCCCTGAGTCTGAGATACAGAGACAGGGGGCGGTCTACTCATCCCCTGAGTCTGTGATACAGAGAAAGGGGGCTGTCTAATCATCCCCTGAGTCTGTGATACAGAGACAGTGTGCGGTCTACTCAACCCCTGAGTCTATTATACAGAGACAGGGGGCGGTCTCCTCATCCTCCGAGTCTGTGATACAGAGACAGTAGGCGTTCGACTCATCCCCTGAGTCTGAGATACAGAGACAGGGGGCGGTCTACTCATCCCCTGAGTCTGAAATACAGAGACAGGGGGCGGTCTCCTCATCCCCCGAGTCTGTGATACAGAGAGAGTAGGCGGTCTACTCATCCCCTGAGTCTGAGATACAGAGACAGGGGGCGGTCTACTCATCCCATGAGTCTGAAATACAGAGACAGGGGCCGGTCTACTCATCCACTGACTCTGTGATACGGAGACAGGGGGCGGTCTACTCATCCACTGAGTCGATGAAACAGAGACAGGGGGCGTTCCACCCTTCCCCTGAGTCTGAGATACAGAGACAGGGGGCGGTCTACTCATCCACTGAGTGTGTGATACAAAGACATGGGACGGTCTACTCATCTCCTGTGTCTGTGATACGGAGACAGGGGGCGGACTACTCATCCCATGCGTCTGTGATACAGAGACAGGGGGCGGTCTACTCTTCCCCTGAGTCGATGAAACAGAGACAGGGGGCGTTCTACTCTTCCCCTGAGTCTGAGATACAGAGACAGGGGGCGGTCTACTGATCCACTGAGTGTGTGATACAAAGACATCGGACGGTCTACTCGTCTCCTGTGTCTGTGATACGGAGACGGGGGCGGACTACTCATCCCATGAGTCTGTGATACAGAGACAGGGAGCGGTCTACTCATCCTCTAAATTTGTGATGCAGCGACAGGGGGCGCTCTACTCAACCCGAGGGTTTGTGATACAGAGACAGGGGGCGGTCTACTCATCACCTGAGTCTGTGGTGCAGAAACAAGGGGCAGTTTACTCATCCCCTGAGTCTGTGATGCAGAGACAGGGGACGGTCTGCTCATCCACTGAGTCTGTGATACAAAGACAGGGGGCGCTCTACTCATCCCCTGAGTCCTTGCTACAAAGACAGGGGGCGGACTACTCATCACATTAGTCTGTGATGCAGAGAAAGGGGGCGGTCCACTCATCCCCTGAGTCTGTGATACAGAGACAGGGGGCGGTCTACTCATCCCCTGAGCCTGTGATACAGAGACAGTGTGCGGTCTCCTCAACCCCTGAGTCTATTATACAGACACAGGGGGCGGTCTCCTCTTCCCCCGAGTCTGTGATACAGAGACAGGGGGCAGTCTAGTCATACCCTGAGTCTGTGATACAGAGAAAGGGGGCTGTCTACTCATCCCCTGAGTCTGTGATACAGAGACAGTGTGCGGTCTACTCAGCCCCTGAGTCTATTATACAGAGACAGGGGGCGGTCTCCTCATCTCCTGTGTCTGTGATACGGAGACAGGGGGCGGACTACTCATCCCATGATTCTGTGATACAGAGACAGGGGGCGGTCTACTCATCCTCTAAATTTGTGATGCAGCGACAGGGGGCGCTCTACTCATCCCGAGGGTTTGTGATGCAGAGACAGGGGGCGGTCGACTCATCACCTGAGTCTGTGGTGCAGAAACAAGGGGCAGTTTACTCATCCCCTGAGTCTGTGATGCAGAGACAGGGGACGGTCTGCTCATCCACTGAGTCTGTGATACAAAGACAGGGGGCGCTCTACTCATCCCCTGAGTCCTTGCGACAAAGAAAGGGGGCGGACTACTCATCACATGAGTCTGTGATGCAGAGAAAGGGGGCGGTCCACTCATCCCCTGAGTCTGTGATACAGAGACAGGGGGCGGTCTACTCATCCCCTGAGTCTGTGATACAGAGACAGTGTGCGGTCTACTCAACCCCTGAGTCTATTATACAGAGACAGGGGGCGGTCTCCTCATCCCCCGAGTCTGTGATACAGAGACAGGGGGCGGTCTAATCATCCCCTGAGTTTGTGATACAGAGACAGTGTGCGGTCTACTCAACCCCTGAGTCTATTATACAGAGACAGGGGGCGGTCTCCTCATCCCCCGAGTCTGTGATACAGAGACAGGAGGCGGTCTACTCATCCCCTGAGTCTGTGATACAAAGACAGGGGACGGATTGCTCATCCCATGAGTCTGTGACACAGAGGCAGGAGGCGGTCTCCTCATCCCCTGAATCTGTGACACAAAGACAGGGGGCGGTCTACTCTTCCCCTGAGTCGATGATGCAGAGACAGGGGGCGGTCTACTCATACCCTGAGTCTGTGATACAGCGAAAGGGGGTCGTCTACTCATCCCCTGAGTATGTGATACAGAGACAGGAGGTGGACTACTCATCACATGAGTCTGTGATACAGAGACAGGGGGTGGTCTACTCAACCCCTGAGTCTGTGATACAGAGACAGGGGGTGGTCTCCTCATCCCCCGAGTCTGTGATACAGAGACAGGGGTCGGTCTACTCATACCCTGAGTCTGTGATACAGAGAAAGGGGGCTGTCTAATCATCACCTGAGTCTGTGATACAGAGACAGTGTGCGGTCTACTCAACCCCTGAGTCTATTATACAGAGACAGGGGGCGGTCTCCTCATCCCCCGAGTCTGTGATACAGAGACAGGAGGCGGTCTACTCATCCCCTGAGTCTGAGATACAGAGACAGGGGGCGGTCTACTCATCCCCTGAGTCTGAGATACAGAGACAGGGGGCGGTCGACTCATCACCTGAGTCTGTGGCGCAGAAACAAGGGGCAGTTTACTCATCCCCTGAGTCTGTGATGCAGAGACAGGGGACGGTCTGCTCATCAACTGAGTCTGTGATACAAAGACAGGGGGCGCTCTACTCATCCCCTGAGTCCTTGCTACAAAGACAGGGGGCGGACTACTCATCACATGAGTCTGTGATGCAGAGAAAGGGGGCGGTCCACTCATCCCCTGAGTCTGTGATACAGAGACAGGGGGCGGTCTACTCATCCCCTGAGTCTGTGATACAGAGACAGTGTGCGGTCTACTCAACCCCTGAGTCTATTATACAGAGACAGGGGGCGGTCTCCTCATCCCCCGAGTCTGTGATACAGAGACAGGGGGCGGTCTACTCATACCATGAGTCTGTGATACAGAGAAAGGGGGCTGTCTAATCATCCCCTGAGTCTGTGATACAGAGACAGTGTGCGGTCTACTCAACCCCTGAGTCTATTATACAGAGACAGGGGGCGGTCTCCCCATCCCCCGAGTCTGTGATACAGAGACAGGAGGCGGTCTACTCATCCCCTGAGTCTGTGATACAAAGACAGGGGACGGATTGCTCATCCCATGAGTCTGTGACACAGAGGCAGGAGGCGGTCTACTCATCCCCTGAATCTGTGACACAAAGACAGGGGGCGGTCTACTCTTCCCCTGAGTCGATGATGCAGAGACAGGGGGCGGTCTACTCATACCCTGAATCTGTGATACAGAGAAAGGGGGTCGTCTACTCATCCCCTGAATATGTGATACAGAGACAGGAGGTGGACTACTCATCACATGAGTCTGTGATACAGAGACAGGGGGTGGTCTACTCAACCCCTGAGTCTGTGATACAGAGACAGGGGGTGGTCTCCTCATCCCCCGAGTCTGTGATACAGAGACAGGGGGCGGTCTACTCATACCCTGAGTCTGTGATACAGAGAAAGGGGGCTGTCTAATCATCCCCTGAGTCTGTGATACAGAGACAGTGTGCGGTCTACTCAACCCCTGAGTCTATTATACAGAGACAGGGGGCGGTCTCCTCATCCCCCGAGTCTGTGATACAGAGACAGGAGGCGGTCTACTCATCCCCTGAGTCTGAGATACAGAGACAGGGGCCGGTCTACTCATCCACTGACTCTGTGATACGGAGACAGGGGGCGGTCTACTCATCCACTGAGTCTGTGATACAAAGACAGGGGGCGCTCTACTCATTCCCTGAGTCTGAGATGCAGAGACAGGGGGCGGTCTACTCAAACACTGACTCTGTGATACGGAGACAGGGGGCGGTCTACTCATCGACTGAGTCTGTGATTCAGAGACAGGGGGCGGTCCACTCATCCCCTGAGTCTGTTATACAGAGACAGGGGGCGCTCTACTCATCCCCTGAGTCTGTGATGCAGAGACAGGGGGCGGTCTACTCATCCTCCGAGGGCGTGATACAGAGACAGGGGGCGGTCTACTCATCCCCTGAGTCTGTTATACAGAGACAGGGGGCGCTCTACTCATCCCCTGAGTCTGTTATACAGAGACAGGGGGCGGTCGACTCATCCCCCGAGTGAGTGATACAGAGAAAGGGTGCGGTCTACTCATCCCCTGAGTCTGTTATTCAGAGACAGGGGGCGATCTACTCATCCCCTGAGTCTGTGATGCAGAGACAGGGGACGGGCTACTCATCCCATGACTCTGTGAGACAGAGACAGGGGGCAGTCTACTCATTCCCCGAGTGTGTGATAAAGAGACAGGGAGCGGTCGACTCATCCCCTGAGTCTGTGATACAGAGAATGGGGGCGGTTGACACATCCATTGAGTGACTGATAGAAAGACAGGGGACGGTCTACTCATCCCCTGAGTGAGTGATGCAAAGACAGGGGACGGTCTACTCATTCACTGAGTCTGTGATACAGAGACAGGGGGCGTTCTACTCATCCCCTGAGTGTGTGATGCAAAGACAGGGGACGGTCTACTCATCCCCTGAGTCTGTGATACAGGGACAGTGGGCGGTCTACTCATCCCCCGAGTGCGTGATAAAGAGAAAGTGGACAGTCTACTCATACCCTGAGTCTGTGATACAGAGACAGTGTGCGGTCTACTCAATCCCTGAGTCTATTATACAGAGACAGGGGGCGGTCTCCTCATCCCCCGAGTCTGTGATACAGATAACAGGGGGCGGTCTACTGATGCCCTGAGTCTGTTATACAGAGACAGGGGGCGCTCTACTCATCCCCTGAGTCTGTTATACAGAGACAGGGGCGGTCGACACATCCCCCGAGTGAGTGATACAGAGAAAGGGTGCGGTCTACTCATCCGCTGAGTCTGTTATTCAGAGACAGGGGGCGATCCACTCATCCCCTGAGTCTGTGATGCAGAGACAGGGGACGGGCTACTCATCCCCTGAGTCTGTGATACAGAGACAGTGTGCGGTCTACTCAACCCCTGAGTCTATTATACAGAGACAGGGGGCGGTCACCTCATCCCCCCAGTCTGTGATACAGAGACAGGAGGCGGTCTACTCATCCCCTGAGTCTGAGATACAGAGACAGGGGGCGGTCTACTCATCCCCTGAGTCTGAGATACAGAGACAGGGGGCGGTCCACTCATCCCCTGAGTCTGTTATACAGAGACAGGGGGCGCTCTACTCATCCCCTGAGTCTGTTATACAGAGACAGGGGGCGGTCGACTCATCCCCCGAGTGAGTGATACAGAGAAAGGGTGCGGTCTACTCATCCCCTGAGTCTGTTATTCAGAGACAGGGGGCGATCTACTCATCCCCTGAGTCTGTGATGCAGAGACAGGGGGCGGGCTACTCATCCCATGACTCTGTGAGACAGAGACAGGGGGCAGTCCACTCATTCCCCGAGTGTGTGATAAAGAGACAGGGGGCGGTCGACTCATCCCCTGAGTCTGTGATACAGAGAATGGGGGCGGTTAACACATCCATTGAGTGAGTGATAGAAAGACAGGGGACGGTCTACTCATCCCCTGAGTGAGTGATGCAAAGACAGGGGACGGTCTACTCATTCACTGAGTCTGTGATACAGAGACAGGGGGCGTTCTACTCATCCCCTGAGTGTGTGATGCAAAGACAGGGGACGGTCTACTCATCCCCTGAGTCTGTGATACAGGGACATGGGGCGGTCTACTCATCCCCCGAGTGCGTGAGAAAGAGAAAGTGGACAGTCTACTCATACCCTGAGTCTGAGATGCAGAGACAGGGGGCAGTTTCCCCATCCCCTGGGTATTTGATACAGAGGAAGGGGGCGGTCAAATCATCCCCTGAGTCTGTGATACAGAGACAGGGGGCGGTCTACTCATCCCCTGAGCCTGTGATGCAGAGACAGGGGGCAGTCTGCTCATCCCCTGAGTCTGTGATACAGAGACAGGGGTTGGTCTACTCATCTCCTGAGTCTGTGACACAGAGACAGGGGGCGTACTACTCATCCCATGACTCTGTGACACAGTGACAGGGGGGGGGGTCTACTTATCCCCTGAGTCTGTGATACAGAGACAGCGGGCGGTCTACTCATCCCCTGAGTTTGTGATACAGAGACAGGGAGCGGTCTACTCATCCCCTGAGTGTGAGATACAGAGACAGGGGGCGGTCTACTCATACCCTGTGTCTTTGATGCAGAGATATGGGGCTGTCGAATCATCCCCTGAGTTTGTGATCCAGAGACAGGGTGCGGTCTACTCATCCCCTGAGTCGCTGATGCAAAGACAGGGGGCGCTTTACTCATCCCCTAAATTTGTGCTGCCGAGACAAGGGGCGGTCCACTCATCCCCAGAGTTTGTGATCCAGAGACAAGGGGCGGTCTACTCATCCCCCGAATGCTTGATACAGAGAAAGTGGACAGTCTACTCATACCCTGAGTCTGAGTTGCAGAGACAATGGGCAGTTTACCCCTCCACTGGGTCTGCGATGCAGAGGAAGGGGGCGGTCTAATCACCCCTGAGTCTGTGATACTGAGACAGCGGGCGGTCTACTCATCACATGAGTCTGTGATGCAGAGACAGGAGGCGGTCTACTCATCCCCTGATTCTGTGATACAGAGGCAGGGGGTGGTCTACTCATCCCCTGAGTATGTGATATCGAAACAGGGGGCAGTCTACTCATCCCCTGAGTCTGTGATACAGAGACAGTGTGCGGTCCACTCAACCCCTGAGTCTATTTTACAGAGACAGGGGGCAGTCTACTCATCCCCTGAGTCTGTGATGGAGAGACAGGGGACGGGCTACTCATCCCCTGAGTCTGTGATTCAGAGACAGTGTGCGGTCTACTCAACCCCTGAGTCTATTATACAGAGACAGGGGGCGGTCTCCTCATCCCCCCAGTCTGTGATACAGAGACAGGAGGCGGTCTACTCATCCCCTGAGTCTGAGATACAGAGACAGGGGGCGGTCTACTCATCCCCTGAGTCTGAGATACAGAGACAGGGGGCGGTCCACTCATCCCCTGAGTCTGTTACACAGAGACAGGGGGCGCTCTACTCATCCCCTGAGTCTGTTATACAGAGACAGGGGGCGGTCGACTCATCCCCTGAGTGAGTGATACAGAGAAAGGGTGCGGTCTACTCATCCCCTGAGTCTGTTATTCAGAGACAGGGGGCGATCTACTCATCCCCTGAGTCTGTGATGCAGAGACAGGGGGCGGGCTACTCATCCCATGACTCTGTGAGACAGAGACAGGGGGCAGTCCACTCATTCCCCGAGTGTGTGATAAAGAGACAGGGGGCGGTCGACTCATCCCCTGAGTCTGTGATACAGAGAATGGGGGCGGTTAACACATCCATTGAGTGAGTGATAGAAAGACAGGGGACGGTCTACTCATCCCCTGAGTGAGTGATGCAAAGACAGGGGACGGTCTACTCATTCACTGAGTCTGTGATACAGAGACAGGGGGCGTTCTACTCATCCCCTGAGTGTGTGATGCAAAGACAGGGGACGGTCTACTCATCCCCTGAGTCTGTGATACAGGGACAGGGGGCGGTCTACTCATCCCCCGAGTGCGTGAGAAAGAGAAAGTGGACAGTCTACTCATACCCTGAGTCTGAGATGCAGAGACAGGGGGCAGTTTCCCCATCCCCTATGTATTTGATACAGAGGAAGGGGGCGGTCAAATCATCCCCTGAGTCTGTGATACAGAGACAGGGTGCGGTCTACTCAATCCCTGAGTCTATTATACAGAGACAGGGGGCGGTCTCCTCATCCCCCGAGTCTGTGATACAGAAAACAGGGGGCGGTCTACTGATGCCCTGAGTCTGTTATACAGAGACAGGGGGCGCTCTACTCATCCCCTGAGTCTGTTATACAGAGACAGGGGCGGTCGACACATCCCCCGAGTGAGTGATACAGAGAAAGGGTGCGGTCTACTCATCCGCTGAGTCTGTTATTCAGAGACAGGGGGCGATCCACTCATCCCCTGAGTCTGTGATGCAGAGACAGGGGACGGGCTACTCATCCCCTGAGTCTGTGATACAGAGACAGTGTGCGGTCTACTCAACCCCTGAGTCTATTATACAGAGACAGGGGGCGGACACCTCATCCCCCCAGTCTGTGATACAGAGACAGGAGGCGGTCTACTCATCCCCTGAGTCTGAGATACAGAGACAGGGGGCGGTCTACTCATCCCCTGAGTCTGAGATACAGAGACAGGGGGCGGTCCACTCATCCCCTGAGTCTGTTATACAGAGACAGGGGGCGCTCTACTCATCCCCTGAGTCTTTTATACAGAGACAGGGGGCGGTCGACTCATCCCCCGAGTGAGTGATACAGAGAAAGGGTGCGGTCTACTCATCCCCTGAGTCTGTTATTCAGAGACAGGGGGCGATCTACTCATCCCCTGAGTCTGTGATGCAGAGACAGGGGGCGGGCTACTCATCCCATGACTCTGTGAGACAGAGACAGGGGGCAGTCCACTCATTCCCCGAGTGTGTGATAAAGAGACAGGGGGCGGTCGACTCATCCCCTGAGTCTGTGATACAGAGAATGGGGGCGGTTAACACATCCATTGAGTGAGTGATAGAAAGACAGGGGACGGTCTACTCATCCCCTGAGTGAGTGATGCAAAGACAGGGGACGGTCTACTCATTCACTGAGTCTGTGATACAGAGACAGGGGGCGTTCTACTCATCCCCTGAGTGTGTGATGCAAAGACAGGGGACGGTCTACTCATCCCCTGAGTCTGTGATACAGGGACATGGGGCGGTCTACTCATCCCCCGAGTGCGTGAGAAAGAGAAAGTGGACAGTCTACTCATACCCTGAGTCTGAGATGCAGAGACAGGGGGCAGTTTCCCCATCCCCTGGGTATTTGATACAGAGGAAGGGGGCGGTCAAATCATCCCCTGAGTCTGTGATACAGAGACAGGGGGCGGTCTACTCATCCCCTGAGCCTGTGATGCAGAGACAGGGGGCAGTCTGCTCATCCCCTGAGTCTGTGATACAGAGACAGGGGTTGGTCTACTCATCTCCTGAGTCTGTGACACAGAGACAGGGGGCGGACTACTCATCCCATGACTCTGTGACACAGTGACAGGGGGGGGGGTCTACTTATCCCCTGAGTCTGTGATACAGAGACAGCGGGCGGTCTACTCATCCCCTGAGTTTGTGATACAGAGACAGGGAGCGGTCTACTCATCCCCTGAGTGTGAGATACAGAGACAGGGGGCGGTCTACTCATACCCTGTGTCTTTGATGCAGAGATATGGGGCTGTCGAATCATCCCCTGAGTTTGTGATCCAGAGACAGGGTGCGGTCTACTCATCCCCTGAGTCGCTGATGCAAAGACAGGGGGCGCTTTACTCATCCCCTAAATTTGTGCTGCCGAGACAAGGGGCGGTCCACTCATCCCCAGAGTTTGTGATCCAGAGACAAGGGGCGGTCTACTCATCCCCCGAATGCTTGATACAGAGAAAGTGGACAGTCTACTCATACCCTGAGTCTGAGTTGCAGAGACAATGGGCAGTTTACCCCTCCACTGGGTCTGCGATGCAGAGGAAGGGGGCGGTCTAATCACCCCTGAGTCTGTGATACTGAGACAGCGGGCGGTCTACTCATCACATGAGTCTGTGATGCAGAGACAGGAGGCGGTCTACTCATCCCCTGATTCTGTGATACAGAGGCAGGGGGTGGTCTACTCATCCCCTGAGTATGTGATATCGAAACAGGGGGCAGTCTACTCATCCCCTGAGTCTGTGATACAGAGACAGTGTGCGGTCCACTCAACCCCTGAGTCTATTTTACAGAGACAGGGGGCAGTCTACTCATCCCCTGAGTCTGTGATGGAGAGACAGGGGACGGGCTACTCATCCCCTGAGTCTGTGATTCAGAGACAGTGTGCGATCTACTCAACCCCTGAGTCTATTATACAGAGACAGGGGGCGGTCTCCTCATCCCCCCAGTCTGTGATACAGAGACAGGAGGCGGTCTACTCATCCCCTGAGTCTGAGATACAGAGACAGGGGGCGGTCTACTCATCCCCTGAGTCTGAGATACAGAGACAGGGGGCGGTCCACTCATCCCCTGAGTCTGTTACACAGAGACAGGGGGCGCTCTACTCATCCCCTGAGTCTGTTATACAGAGACAGGGGGCGGTCGACTCATCCCCTGAGTGAGTGATACAGAGAAAGGGTGCGGTCTACTCATCCCCTGAGTCTGTTATTCAGAGACAGGGGGCGATCTACTCATCCCCTGAGTCTGTGATGCAGAGACAGGGGGCGGGCTACTCATCCCATGACTCTGTGAGACAGAGACAGGGGGCAGTCCACTCATTCCCCGAGTGTGTGATAAAGAGACAGGGGGCGGTCGACTCATCCCCTGAGTCTGTGATACAGAGAATGGGGGCGGTTAACACATCCATTGAGTGAGTGATAGAAAGACAGGGGACGGTCTACTCATCCCCTGAGTGAGTGATGCAAAGACAGGGGACGGTCTACTCATTCACAGAGTCTGTGATACAGAGACAGGGGGCGTTCTACTCATCCCCTGAGTGTGTGATGCAAAGACAGGGGACGGTCTACTCATCCCCTGAGTCTGTGATACAGGGACAGGGGGCGGTCTACTCATCCCCCGAGTGCGTGAGAAAGAGAAAGTGGACAGTCTACTCATACCCTGAGTCTGAGATGCAGAGACAGGGGGCAGTTTCCCCATCCCCTATGTATTTGATACAGAGGAAGGGGGCGGTCAAATCATCCCCTGAGTCTGTGATACAGAGACAGGGGGCGGTCTACTCATCCCCTGAGCCTGTGATGCAGAGACAGGGGGCAGTCTGCTCATCCCCTGAGTCTGTGATACAGAGACAGGGGTTGGTCTACTCATCTCCTGAGTCTGTGACACAGAGACAGGGGGCGGACTACTCATCCCATGACTCTGTGACACAGTGACAGGGGGGGGGTCTACTTATCCCCTGAGTCTGTGATACAGAGACAGCGGGCGGTCTACTCATCCCCTGAGTTTGTGATACAGAGACAGGGAGCGGTCTACTCATCCCCTGAGTGTGAGATACAGAGACAGGGGGCGGTCTACTCATACCCTGTGTCTTTGATGCAGAGATATGGGGCTGTCGAATCATCCCCTGAGTTTGTGATCCAGAGACAGGGTGCGGTCTACTCATCCCCTGAGTCGCTGATGCAAAGACAGGGGGCGCTTTACTCATCCCCTAAATTTGTGCTGCCGAGACAAGGGGCGGTCCACTCATCCCCTGAGCCTGTGATGCAGAGACAGGGGGCGGTCTCCCCATCCCCCGAGTCTGTGATACAGAAACAGGAGGCGGTCTACTCATCCCCTGAGTCTGTGATACAAAGACAGGGGACGGATTGCTCATCCCATGAGTCTGTGACACAGAGGCAGGAGGCGGTCTACTCATCCCCTGAATCTGTGACACAAAGACAGGGGGCGGTCTACTCTTCCCCTGAGTCGATGATGCAGAGACAGGGGGCGGTCTACTCATACCCTGAATCTGTGATACAGAGAAAGGGGGTCGTCTACTCATCCCCTGAATATGTGATACAGAGACAGGAGGTGGACTACTCATCACATGAGTCTGTGATACAGAGACAGGGGGTGGTCTACTCATCCCCTGAGTTTGTGATACAGAGACAGGGAGCGGTCTACTCATCCCCTGAGTGTGAGATACAGAGACAGGGGGCGGTCTACTCATACCCTGTGTCTTTGATGCAGAGATATGGGGCTGTCGAATCATTCCCTGAGTTTGTGATCCAGAGACAGGGTGCGGTCTACTCATCCCCTGAGTCGCTGATGCAAAGACAGGGGGCGCTTTACTCATCCCCTAAATTTGTGCTGCCGAGACAAGGGGCGGTCCACTCATCCCCAGAGTTTGTGATCCAGAGACAAGGGGCGGTCTACTCATCCCCCGAATGCGTGATACAGAGAAAGTGGACAGTCTACTCATACCCTGAGTCTGAGTTGCAG
The DNA here is from genome assembly GCF_036365525.1 of Heterodontus francisci. NCBI lineage: Eukaryota > Metazoa > Chordata > Chondrichthyes > Heterodontiformes > Heterodontidae > Heterodontus > Heterodontus francisci. The sequence goes on from NC_090398.1 coordinate 44,220,311, forward strand.
AGACAATGGGCAGTTTACCCCTCCACTGGGTCTGCGATGCAGAGGAAGGGGGCGGTCTAATCACCCCCTGAGTCTGTGATACTGAGACAGCGGGCGGTCTACTCATCACATGAGTCTGTGATGCAGAGACAGGAGGCGGTCTACTCATCCCCTGATTCTGTGATACAGAGGCAGGGGGTGGTCTACTCATCCCCTGAGTATGTGATATCGAAACAGGGGGCAGTCTACTCATCCCCTGAGTCTGTGATACAGAGACAGTGTGCGGTCCACTCAACCCCTGAGTCTATTTTACAGAGACAGGGGGCAGTCTACTCATCCCCTGAGTCTGTGATGCAGAGACAGGGGACGGGCTACTCATCCCCTGAGTCTGTGATTCAGAGACAGTGTGCGGTCTACTCAACCCCTGAGTCTATTATACAGAGACAGGGGGCGGTCTCCTCATCCCCCCAGTCTGTGATACAGAGACAGGAGGCGGTCTACTCATCCCCTGAGTCTGAGATACAGAGACAGGGGGCGGTCTACTCATCCCCTGAGTCTGAGATACAGAGACAGGGGGCGGTCCACTCATCCCCTGAGTCTGTTATACAGAGACAGGGGGCGCTCTACTCATCCCCTGAGTCTGTTATACAGAGACAGGGGGCGGTCGACTCATCCCCTGAGTGAGTGATACAGAGAAAGGGTGCGGTCTACTCATCCCCTGAGTCTGTTATTCAGAGACAGGGGGCGATCTACTCATCCCCTGAGTCTGTGATGCAGAGACAGGGGGCGGGCTACTCATCCCATGACTCTGTGAGACAGAGACAGGGGGCAGTCCACTCATTCCCCGAGTGTGTGATAAAGAGACAGGGGGCGGTCGACTCATCCCCTGAGTCTGTGATACAGAGAATGGGGGCGGTTAACACATCCACTGAGTGAGTGATAGAAAGACAGGGGACGGTCTACTCATCCCCTGAGTGAGTGATGCAAAGACAGGGGACGGTCTACTCATTCACTGAGTCTGTGATACAGAGACAGGGGGCGTTCTACTCATCCCCTGAGTGTGTGATGCAAAGACAGGGGACGGTCTACTCATCCCCTGAGTCTGTGATACAGGGACAGGGGGCGGTCTACTCATCCCCCGAGTGCGTGAGAAAGAGAAAGTGGACAGTCTACTCATACCCTGAGTCTGAGATGCAGAGACAGGGGGCAGTTTCCCCATCCCCTGGGTATTTGATACAGAGGAAGGGGGCGGTCAAATCATCCCCTGAGTCTGTGATACAGAGACAGGGGGCGGTCTACTCATCCCCTGAGCCTGTGATGCAGAGACAGGGGGCAGTCTGCTCATCCCCTGAGTCTGTGATACAGAGACAGGGGTTGGTCTACTCATCTCCTGAGTCTGTGACACAGAGACAGGGGGCGGACTACTCATCCCATGACTCTGTGACACAGAGACAGCGGGCGGTCTACTCATCCCCTGAGTTTGTGATACAGAGACAGGGAGCGGTCTACTCATCCCCTGAGTGTGAGATACAGAGACAGGGGGCGGTCTACTCATACCCTGTGTCTTTGATGCAGAGATATGGGGCTGTCGAATCATCCCCTGAGTTTGTGATCCAGAGACAGGGTGCGGTCTACTCATCCCCTGAGTCGCTGATGCAAAGACAGGGGGCGCTTTACTCATCCCCTAAATTTGTGCTGCCGAGACAAGGGGCGGTCCACTCATCCCCTGAGCCTGTGATGCAGAGACAGGGGGCGGTCTCCCCATCCCCCGAGTCTGTGATACAGAGACAGGAGGCGGTCTACTCATCCCCTGAGTCTGTGATACAAAGACAGGGGACGGATTGCTCATCCCATGAGTCTGTGACACAGAGGCAGGAGGCGGTCTACTCATCCCCTGAATCTGTGACACAAAGACAGGGGGCGGTCTACTCTTCCCCTGAGTCGATGATGCAGAGACAGGGGGCGGTCTACTCATACCCTGAATCTGTGATACAGAGAAAGGGGGTCGTCTACTCATCCCCTGAATATGTGATACAGAGACAGGAGGTGGACTACTCCTCACATGAGTCTGTGATACAGAGACAGGGGGTGGTCTACTCAACCCCTGAGTCTGTGATACAGAGACAGGGGGTGGTCTCCTCATCCCCCGAGTCTGTGATACAGAGACAGGGGGCGGTCTACTCATACCCTGAGTCTGTGATACAGAGAAAGGGGGCTGTCTAATCATCCCCTGAGTCTGTGATACAGAGACAGTGTGCGGTCTACTCAACCCCTGAGTCTATTATACAGAGACAGGGGGCGGTCTCCTCATCCCCCGAGTCTGTGATACAGAGACAGGAGGCGGTCTACTCATCCCCTGAGTCTGAGATACAGAGACAGGGGCCGGTCTACTCATCCACTGACTCTGTGATACGGAGACAGGGGGCGGTCTACTCATCCACTGAGTCTGTGATACAAAGACAGGGGGCGCTCTACTCATTCCCTGAGTCTGAGATGCAGAGACAGGGGGCGGTCTACTCAAACACTGACTCTGTGATACGGAGACAGGGGGCGGTCTACTCATCCACTGAGTCTGTGATTCAGAGACAGGGGGCGGTCCACTCATCCCCTGAGTCTGTTATACAGAGACAGGGGGCGCTCTACTCATCCCCTGAGTCTGTGATGCAGAGACAGGGGGCGGTCTACTCATCCTCCGAGGGCGTGATACAGAGACAGGGGGCGGTCTACTCATCCCCTGAGTCTGTTATACAGAGACAGGGGGCGCTCTACTCATCCCCTGAGTCTGTTATACAGAGACAGGGGGCGGTCGACTCATCCCCCGAGTGAGTGATACAGAGAAAGGGTGCGGTCTACTCATCCCCTGAGTCTGTTATTCAGAGACAGGGGGCGATCTACTCATCCCCTGAGTCTGTGATGCAGAGACAGGGGACGGGCTACTCATCCCATGACTCTGTGAGACAGAGACAGGGGGCAGTCTACTCATTCCCCGAGTGTGTGATAAAGAGACAGGGGGCGGTCGACTCATCCCCTGAGTCTGTGATACAGAGAATGGGGGCGGTTGACACATCCATTGAGTGACTGATAGAAAGACAGGGGACGGTCTACTCATCCCCTGAGTGAGTGATGCAAAGACAGGGGACGGTCTACTCATTCACTGAGTCTGTGATACAGAGACAGGGGGCGTTCTACTCATCCCCTGAGTGTGTGATGCAAAGACAGGGGACGGTCTACTCATCCCCTGAGTCTGTGATACAGGGACAGTGGGCGGTCTACTCATCCCCCGAGTGCGTGATAAAGAGAAAGTGGACAGTCTACTCATACCCTGAGTCTGTGATACAGAGACAGTGTGCGGTCTACTCAATCCCTGAGTCTATTATACAGAGACAGGGGGCGGTCTCCTCATCCCCCGAGTCTGTGATACAGAAAACAGGGGGCGGTCTACTCATGCCCTGAGTCTGTTATACAGAGACAGGGGGCGCTCTACTCATCCCCTGAGTCTGTTATACAGAGACAGGGGCGGTCGACACATCCCCCGAGTGAGTGATACAGAGAAAGGGTGCGGTCTACTCATCCGCTGAGTCTGTTATTCAGAGACAGGGGGCGATCCACTCATCCCCTGAGTCTGTGATGCAGAGACAGGGGACGGGCTACTCATCCCCTGAGTCTGTGATACAGAGACAGTGTGCGGTCTACTCAACCCCTGAGTCTATTATACAGAGACAGGGGGCGGTCACCTCATCCCCCCAGTCTGTGATACAGAGACAGGAGGCGGTCTACTCATCCCCTGAGTCTGAGATACAGAGACAGGGGGCGGTCTACTCATCCCCTGAGTCTGAGATACAGAGACAGGGGGCGGTCCACTCATCCCCTGAGTCTGTTATACAGAGACAGGGGGCGCTCTACTCATCCCCTGAGTCTGTTATACAGAGACAGGGGGCGGTCGACTCATCCCCCGAGTGAGTGATACAGAGAAAGGGTGCGGTCTACTCATCCCCTGAGTCTGTTATTCAGAGACAGGGGGCGATCTACTCATCCCCTGAGTCTGTGATGCAGAGACAGGGGGCGGGCTACTCATCCCATGACTCTGTGAGACAGAGACAGGGGGCAGTCCACTCATTCCCCGAGTGTGTGATAAAGAGACAGGGGGCGGTCGACTCATCCCCTGAGTCTGAGATACAGAGACAGGGGGCGGTCCACTCATCCCCTGAGTCTGTTATACAGAGACAGGGGGCGCTCTACTCATCCCCTGAGTCTGTTATACAGAGACAGGGGGCGGTCGACTCATCCCCCGAGTGAGTGATACAGAGAAAGGGTGCGGTCTACTCATCCCCTGAGTCTGTTATTCAGAGACAGGGGGCGATCTACTCATCCCCTGAGTCTGTGATGCAGAGACAGGGGGCGGGCTACTCATCCCATGACTCTGTGAGACAGAGACAGGGGGCAGTCCACTCATTCCCCGAGTGTGTGATAAAGAGACAGGGGGCGGTCGACTCATCCCCTGAGTCTGTGGTACAGAGAATGGGGGCGGTTAACACATCCATTGAGTGAGTGATAGAAAGACAGGGGACGGTCTACTCATCCCCTGAGTGAGTGATGCAAAGACAGGGGACGGTCTACTCATTCACTGAGTCTGTGATACAGAGACAGGGGGCGTTCTACTCATCCCCTGAGTGTGTGATGCAAAGACAGGGGACGGTCTACTCATCCCCTGAGTCTGTGATACAGGGACAGGGGGCGGTCTACTCATCCCCCGAGTGCGTGAGAAAGAGAAAGTGGACAGTCTACTCATACCCTGAGTCTGAGATGCAGAGACAGGGGGCAGTTTCCCCATCCCCTGGGTATTTGATACAGAGGAAGGGGGCGGTCAAATCATCCCCTGAGTCTGTGATACAGAGACAGGGGGCGGTCTACTCATCCCCTGAACCTGTGATGCAGAGACAGGGGGCAGTCTGCTCATCCCCTGAGTCTGTGATACAGAGACAGGGGTTGGTCTACTCATCTCCTGAGTCTGTGACAAAGAGACAGGGGGCGGACTACTCATCCCATGACTCTGTGACACAGTGACAGGGGGGGGTCTACTTATCCCCTGAGTCTGTGATACAGAGACAGCGGGCGGTCTACTCATCCCCTGAGTTTGTGATACAGAGACAGGGAGCGGTCTACTCATCCCCTGAGTGTGAGATACAGAGACAGGGGGCGGTCTACTCATACCCTGTGTCTTTGATGCAGAGATATGGGGCTGTCGAATCATCCCCTGAGTTTGTGATCCAGAGACAGGGTGCGGTCTACTCATCCCCTGAGTCGCTGATGCAAAGACAGGGGGCGCTTTACTCATCCCCTAAATTTGTGCTGCCGAGACAAGGGGCGGTCCACTCATCCCCAGAGTTTGTGATCCAGAGACAAGGGGCGGTCTACTCATCCCCCGAATGCGTGATACAGAGAAAGTGGACAGTCTACTCATACCCTGAGTCTGAGTTGCAGAGACAATGGGCAGTTTACCCCTCCACTGGGTCTGCGATGCAGAGGAAGGGGGCGGTCTAATCACCCCCTGAGTCTGTGATACTGAGACAGCGGGCGGTCTACTCATCACATGAGTCTGTGATGCAGAGACAGGAGGCGGTCTACTCATCCCCTGATTCTGTGATACAGAGGCAGGGGGTGGTCTACTCATCCCCTGAGTATGTGATATCGAAACAGGGGGCAGTCTACTCATCCCCTGAGTCTGTGATACAGAGACAGTGTGCGGTCCACTCAACCCCTGAGTCTATTTTACAGAGACAGGGGGCAGTCTACTCATCCCCTGAGTCTGTGATGCAGAGACAGGGGACGGGCTACTCATCCCCTGAGTCTGTGATTCAGAGACAGTGTGCGGTCTACTCAACCCCTGAGTCTATTATACAGAGACAGGGGGCGGTCTCCTCATCCCCCAGTCTGTGATACAGAGACAGGAGGCGGTCTACTCATCCCCTGAGTCTGAGATACAGAGACAGGGGGCGGTCTACTCATCCCCTGAGTCTGAGATACAGAGACAGGGGGCGGTCCACTCATCCCCTGAGTCTGTTATACAGAGACAGGGGGCGCTCTACTCATCCCCTGAGTCTGTTATACAGAGACAGGGGGCGGTCGACTCATCCCCTGAGTGAGTGATACAGAGAAAGGGTGCGGTCTACTCATCCCCTGAGTCTGTTATTCAGAGACAGGGGGCGATCTACTCATCCCATGACTCTGTGAGACAGAGACAGGGGGCAGTCCACTCATTCCCCGAGTGTGTGATAAAGAGACAGGGGGCGGTCGACTCATCCCCTGAGTCTGTGATACAGAGAATGGGGGCGGTTAACACATCCATTGAGTGAGTGATAGAAAGACAGGGGACGGTCTACTCATCCCCTGAGTGAGTGATGCAAAGACAGGGGACGGTCTACTCATTCACTGAGTCTGTGATACAGAGACAGGGGGCGTTCTACTCATCCCCTGAGTGTGTGATGCAAAGACAGGGGACGGTCTACTCATCCCCTGAGTCTGTGATACAGGGACAGGGTGCGGTCTACTCATCCCCCGAGTGCGTGAGAAAGAGAAAGTGGACAGTCTACTCATACCCTGAGTCTGAGATGCAGAGACAGGGGGCAGTTTCCCCATCCCCTGGGTATTTGATACAGAGGAAGGGGGCGGTCAAATCATCCCCTGAGTCTGTGATACAGAGACAGGGGGCGGTCTACTCATCCCCTGAGCCTGTGATGCAGAGACAGGGGGCAGTCTGCTCATCCCCTGAGTCTGTGATACAGAGACAGGGGTTGGTCTACTCATCTCCTGAGTCTGTGACACAGAGACAGGGGGCGGACTACTCATCCCATGACTCTGTGACACAGTGACAGGGGGGGGGTCTACTTATCCCCTGAGTCTGTGATACAGAGACAGCGGGCGGTCTACTCATCCCCTGAGTTTGTGATACAGAGACAGGGAGCGGTCTACTCATCCCCTGAGTGTGAGATACAGAGACAGGGGGCGGTCTACTCATACCCTGTGTCTTTGATGCAGAGATATGGGGCTGTCGAATCATCCCCTGAGTTTGTGATCCAGAGACAGGGTGCGGTCTACTCATCCCCTGAGTCGCTGATGCAAAGACAGGGGGCGCTTTACTCATCCCCTAAATTTGTGCTGCCGAGACAAGGGGCGGTCCACTCATCCCCAGAGTTTGTGATGCAGAGACAGGGGGCGGTCTACTCATCCCCCGAATGCGTGATACAGAGAAAGTGGACAGTCTACTCATACCCTGAGTCTGAGTTGCAGAGACAATGGGCAGTTTACCCCTCCACTGGGTCTGCGATGCAGAGGAAGGGGGCGGTCTAATCACCCCCTGAGTCTGTGATACTGAGACAGCGGGCGGTCTACTCATCACATGATTCTGTGATGCAGAGACAGGAGGCGGTCTACTCATCCCCTGATTCTGTGATACAGAGGCAGGGGGTGGTCTACTCATCCCCTGAGTATGTGATATCGAAACAGGGGGCAGTCTACTCATCCCCTGAGTCTGTGATACAGTGACAGTGTGCGGTCCACTCAACCCCTGAGTCTATTTTACAGAGACAGGGGGCAGTCTACTCATCCCCTGAGTCTGTGATGCAGAGACAGTGTGCGGTCTACTCAACCCCTGAGTCTATTATACAGAGACAGGGGGCGGTCTCCTCATCCCCCCAGTCTGTGATACAGAGACAGGAGGCGGGCTACTCATCCCCTGAGTCTGAGATACAGAGACAGGGGGCGGTCTACTCATCCCCTGAGTCTGAGATACAGAGACAGGGGGCGGTCCACTCATCCCCTGAGTCTGTTATACAGAGACAGGGGGCGCTCTACTCATCCCCTGAGTCTGTTATACAGAGACAGGGGGCGGTCGACTCATCCCCCGAGTGAGTGATACAGAGAAAGGGTGCGGTCTACTCATCCCCTGAGTCTGTTATTCAGAGACAGGGGGCGATCTACTCATCCACTGAGTCTGTGATGCAGAGACAGGGGGCGGGCTACTCATCCCATGACTCTGTGAGACAGAGACAGGGGGCAGTCCACTCATTCCCCGAGTGTGTGATAAAGAGACAGGGGGCGGTCGACTCATCCCCTGAGTCTGTGATACAGAGAATGGGGGCGGTTAACACATCCATTGAGTGAGTGATAGAAAGACAGGGGACGGTCTACTCATCCCCTGAGTGAGTGATGCAAAGACAGGGGACGGTCTACTCATTCACTGAGTCTGTGATACAGAGACAGGGGGCGTTCTACTCATCCCCTGAGTGTGTGATGCAAAGACAGGGGACGGTCTACTCATCCCCTGAGTCTGTGATACAGGGACAGGGGGCGGTCTACTCATCCCCCGAGTGCGTGAGAAAGAGAAAGTGGACAGTCTACTCATACCCTGAGTCTGAGATGCAGAGACAGGGGGCAGTTTCCCCATCCCCTGGGTATTTGATACAGAGGAAGGGGGCGGTCAAATCATCCCCTGAGTCTGTGATACAGAGACAGGGTGCGGTCTACTCATCCCCTGAGTCTGTGATGCAGAGACAGGGGGCAGTCTGCTCATCCCCTGAGTCTGTGATACAGAGACAGGGGTTGGTCTACTCATCTCCTGAGTCTGTGACACAGAGACAGGGGGCGGACTACTCATCCCATGACTCTGTGACACAGTGACAGGGGGGGGGTCTACTTATCCCCTGAGTCTGTGATACAGAGACAGCGGGCGGTCTACACATCCCCTGAGTTTGTGATACAGAGACAGGGAGCGGTCTACTCATCCCCTGAGTGTGAGATACAGAGACAGGTTGCGGTCTACTCATTCCCTGTGTCTTTGATGCAGAGATATGGGGCTGTCTAATCATCCCCTGAGTTTGTGATCCAGAGACAGGGAGCGGTCTACTCATCCCCTGAGTCGCTGATGCAAAGACAGGGGGCGCTTTACTCATCCCCGAAATTTGTGCTGCCGAGACAAGGGGCGGTCCACTCATCCCCAGAGTTTGTGATCCAGAGACAAGGGGCGGTCTACTCATCCCCCGAATGCGTGATACAGAGAAAGTGGACAGTCTACTCATACCCTGAGTCTGAGTTACAGAGACAATGGGCAGTTTACCCCTCCACTGGGTCTGCGATGCAGAGGAAGGGGGCGGTCTAATCACCCCCTGAGTCTGTGATACTGAGACAGCGGGCGGTCTACTCATCACATGAGTCTGTGATACAGAGACAGGGGGCGGTCTACTCATCCCCTGAGTCTGTGATACAGAGGCAGGGCGTGGTCTACTCATCCCCTGAGTATGTGATATCGAAACAGGGGGCAGTCTACTCATCCCCTGAGTCTGTGATACAGAGACAGTGTGCGGTCCACTCAACCCCTGAGTCTATTTTACAGAGACAGGGGGCAGTCTACTCATCCCCTGAGTCTGTGATGTAGAGACAGTGTGCGGTCTACTCAACCCCTGAGTCTATTATACAGAGACAGGGGGCGGTCTACTCATCCCCCGAGTCTGTGATACAGAGACAGGAGGCTGTCTAATCATCCCCCGACTGTGTGATACAGAGACAGGGTCGGTCTACTCATACCCTGAGTCTGTGATACAGCGAAAGGGGGCTGTCTAATCATCCCCTGAGTCTGTAATACAGAGACAGGAGGCGGTCGACTCACCCCCTGAGTCTGTGACACAAAGACAGGGGGCGGACTGCTCATCCCATGAGTCTGTGATACAGAGGCAGGAGGCGGTCTACTCATCTACCTGAATCTGTGACACAAAGACAGGGGGCGGTCTACTCTTCCCCTGAGTCGATGTAACAGAGACAGGGGGCGTTCTACTCTTCCCCTGAGTCTGAGATACAGAGACAGGGGGCGGTCTACTCATCCACTGAGTGTGTGATACAAAGACATGGGAAGGTCTACTCATCTCCTGTGTCTGTGATACGGAGACAGGGGGCGGACTACTCATCCCATGAGTCTGTGATACAGAGACAGGGGGCGTTCTACTCATCCTCTAAATTTGTGATGCAGCGACAGGGGGCGCTCTACTCATCCCGAGGGTTTGTGATACAGAGACAGGGGGCGGTCTACTCATCACCTGAGTCTGTGGTGCAGAAACAAGGGGCAGTTTACTCATCCCCTGAGTCTGTGATGCAGAGACAGGGGACGGTCTGCTCATCCACTGAGTCTGTGATACAAAGACAGGGGGCGCTCTACTCATCCCCTGAGTCCTTGCTACAAAGACAGGGGGCGGACTACTCATCACATGAGTCTGTGATTCAGAGAAAGGGGGCGGTCCACTCATCCCCTGAGTCTGTGAAACAGAGACAGGGGGCGGTCTACTCATCCCCTGAGTCTGTGATACAGAGACAGTGTGCGGTCTACTCAACCCCTGAGTCTATTATGCAGAGACAGGGGGCGGTCTCCTCATCCCCCGAGTCTGTGATACAGAGACAGGGGGCGGTCTACTCATACCCTGAGTCTGTGATACAGAGAAAGGGGGCTGTCTAATCATCCCCTGAGTCTGTGATACAGAGACAGTGTGCGGTCTACTCAACCCCTGAGTCTATTATACAGAGACAGGGGGCGGTCTCCTCATCCCCCGAGTCTGTGATACAGAGACAGGAGGCGGTCTACTCATCCTCTGAGTCTGTGATACAAAGACAGGGGACGGATTGCTCATCCCATGAGTCTGTGACACAGAGGCAGGAGGCGGTCTACTCATCCCCTTAATCTGTGACACAAAGACAGGGGGCGGTCTACTCTTCCCCTGAGTCGATGATGCAGAGACAGGGGGCGGTCTACTCATACCCTGAGTCTGTGATACAGAGAAAGGGGGTCGTCTACTCATCCCCTGAGTATGTGATACAGAGACAGGAGGTGGACTACTCATCACATGAGTCTGTGATACAGAGACAGGGGGTGGTCTACTCAACCCCTGAGTCTGTGATACAGAGACAGGGGGTGGTCTACTCATCCCCTGAGTATGTGATATATTAACAGGGGGCAGTCTACTCATCTCCTGAGTCCGTGATCCAGAGACAGGGGGCGGTCGACTCTTCCCCTGAGTCGATGAAACAGAGACAGGGGGCGTTCTACTCTTCCCCTGAGTCAGAGATACAGAGACAGGGGGCGGTCTACTCATCCACTGAGTGTGTGATACAAAGACATGGGACGGTCTACTCATCTCCTGTGTCTGTGATACGGAGACAGGGGGCGGACTGCTCATCCCATGAGTCTGTGATACAGAGACAGGGGGCGGTCTACTCATCCTCTAAATTTGTGATGCAGCGACAGGGGGCGCTCTACTCATCCCGAGGGTTTGTGATACAGAGACAGGGGGCGGTCTACTCATCACCTGAGTCTGTGGTGCAGAAACAAGGGGCAGTTTACTCATCCCCTGAGTCTGTGATGCAGAGACAGGGGACGGTCTGCTCATCCACTGAGTCTGTGATACAAAGACAGGGGGCGCTCTACTCATCCCCTCTGTCCTTGCTACAAAGACAGGGGGCGGACTACTCATCACATGAGTCTGTGATGCAGAGAAAGGGGGCGGTCCACTCATCCCCTGAGTCTGTGATACAGAGACAAGGGGCGGTCTACTCATCCCCTGAGTCTGTGATACAGAGACAGTGTGCGGTCTACTCAACCCCTGAGTCTATTATGCAGAGACAGGGGGCGGTCTCCTCATCCCCCGAGTCTGTGATGCAGAGACAGGGGGCGGTCTACTCATACCCTGAGTCTGTGATACAGAGAAAGGGGGCTGTCTAATCATCACCTGAGTCTGTGATACAGAGACAGTGTGCGGTCTGCTCAACCCCTGAGTCTATTATCCAGAGACAGGGGGCGGTCTCCTCATCCCCCGAGTCTGTGATACAGAGACAGGAGGCGGTCTACTCATCCCCTGAGTCTGTGATACAAAGACAGGGGACGGATTGCTCATCCCATGAGTCTGTGACACAGAGGCAGGAGGCGGTCTACTCATCCCCTGAATCTGTGACACAAAGACAGGGGGCGGTCTACTCTTCCCCTGAGTCGATGATGCAGAGACAGGGGGCGGTCTACTCATACCCTGAGTCTGTGATACAGAGAAAGGGGGTCGTCTACTCATCCCCTGAGTATGTGATACAGAGACAGGAGGTGGACTACTCATCACATGAGTCTGTGATACAGAGACAGGGGGTGGTCTACTCAACCCCTGAGTCTGTGATACAGAGACAGGGGGAAGTCTACTCCTCCCCTGAGTATGTGATATATTAACAGGGGGCAGTCTACTCATCTCCTGAGTCCGTGATCCAGAGACAGGGGGCGGTCGACTCATCCCCTGAGTCGGTGATGCAGAGACAGGGGACGGTCCACTCATCCGCTGACTCTGGGAGACAGAGACAGGGGGCGGTCTACTCATCCACTGAGTCTGTGATACAGAGACAGGGGGCGCTCTACTCAACCCCTGAGTATCAGAGACAGAAACAGGGGGCGGTCTACTCATCCACTGACTCTGAGATACAGAGACAGGGGGCGGTCTACTCATCCACTGAGTCTGTGATACAGAGACAAGGGGGCGGTCTACTCATTCCTTTAGTCTGTGATGCAGAGACAGGAGGCGGTCTTCTCATCCCCTGAGTCTATGATACAGAGACAGTGGGCGCTCTACTCCACCCCTGAGTCCATGATAGAGAGACAGGGGGCCCTCCACTCATCCCCTTAGTCTCTGATAGAGAGACAGGGAGCGCTCTACTCATCTTCTGCACTATGATAGTGAGAAAGGGGGCGGTCGACTCATCCACTGAGTCTGTGATACAAAGACAGGGGGCGCTCTACTCATTCCCTGAGTCTGAGATGCAGAGACAGGGGGCGGTCTACTCATCCACTGACTCTGTGATACGGAGACAGGGGGCGGTCTACTCATCCACTGAGTCTGTGATTCAGAGACAGGGGGCGGTCCACTCATCCCCTGAGTCTGTTATACAGAGACAGGGGGCGCTCTATTCATCCCCTGAGTCTGTGATGCAGAGACAGGGGGCGGTCTACTCATCCTCCGAGGGCGTGATACAGAGACAGGGGGCGGTCTACTCATCCCCTGAGTCTGTTATACAGAGACAGGGGGCGCTCTACTCATCCCCTGAGTCTGTTATCCAGAGACAGGGGGCGGTCGACTCATCCCCCGAGTGAGTGATACAGAGAAAGGGTGCGGTCTACTCATCCCCTGAGTCTCTTATTCAGAGACAGGGGGCGATCTACTCATCCCCTGAGTCTGTGATGCAGAGACAGGGGGCGGGCTACTCATCCCATGACTCTGTGAGACAGAGACAGGGGGCGGTCGACTCATCCCCTGAGTCTGTGATACAGAGAATGGGGGCGGTTAACACATCCATTGAGTGAGTGATAGAAAGACAGGGGACGGTCTACTCATGCCCTGACTGAGTGATGCAAAGACAGGGGACGGTCTACTCATTCACTGAGTCTGTGATACAGAGACAGGGGGCGTTCTACTCATCCCCTGAGTGTGTGATGCAAAGACAGGGGACGGTCTACTCATCCCCTGAGTCTGTGATACAGGGACAGGGGGCGGTCTACTCAGCCCCCGAGTGCGTGATAAAGAGAAAGTGGAGAGTCTACTCATACCCTGAGTCTGAGATGCAGAGACAGGGGGCAGTTTCCCCATCCCCTGGGTATTTGATACAGAGGAAGGGGGCGGTCAAATCATCCCCTGAGTCTGTGATACAGAGACAGGGGGCGGTCTACTCATCCCCTGAGCCTGTGATGCAGAGACAGGGGGCAGTCTGCTCATCCCCTGAGTCTGTGATACAGAGACAGGGGTTGGTCTACTCATCTCCTGAGTCTGTGACACAGAGACAGGGAACGGACTACTCATCCCATGACTCTGTGACACAGTGACAGGGGGGCTCTACTTATCCCCTGAGTCTATTATACAGAGACAGGGGGGGGCTCCTCATCCCCCGAGTCTGTGATACAGAGACAGGGGGCGGTCTACTCATACCCTGAGTCTGTGATACAGAGAAAGGGGGCTGTCTAATCATCCCCTGAGTCTGTGATACAGAGACAGTGTGCGGTCTACTCAACCCCTGAGTCTATTATACAGAGACAGGGGGCGGTCTCCTCATCCCCCGAGTCCTTGATACAGAGACAGGAGGCGGTCTACTCATCCCCTGAGTCTGTGATACAAAGACAGGGGACGGATTGCTCATCCCATGAGTCTGTGAAACAGAGACAAGGGGGCGGTCTACTCATTCCTTTAGTCTGTGATGCAGAGACAGGAGGCGGTCTTCTCATCCCCTGAGTCTATGATACAGAGACAGTGGGCCCTCTACTCCACCCCTGAGTCGTTGATAGAGAGACAGGGGGCCCTCCACTCATCCCCAGAGTCTCTGATAGAGAGACAGGGAGCGCTCTACTCATCCCCTGCACAATGATAGAGAGAAAGGGGGCGGTCTACTCATCCCCTGAGTCTGTGACACAGAGACAGGAGGCGGTCAACTCATCCCTTGAGTCTGTGATACAAAGACAGGAGGCTGTCTAATCATCCCCTGAGTCTGTGATGCAGAGACAGGGGTCACTCTACTCATCCCCTGAGTCTGTGATACAGAGACAGGGGGTGGTCCACTCATCCACTGAGTCTGTGAAACAGAGACCGGGTGGGGGTGTACTCATCCCCTGAGTCTGTGATACAGAGACAGGAGGCGGTCAACTCATCCCCTGAGTCTGTGATGCAGAGACAGGGGGCACTCTACTCATCCCCTGAGTCTGTGATACAGAGACAGGGGGCGGTCCACTCATCCCCTGAGTCTGTGAAACAGAGACAGGGGCCGGTCTACTCATCCACTGACTCCGTGATACGGAGACTGCGTGCGGTCTACTCATCCCCTGAGTCTGTTATGCAGAGACAGGGGGCGGTCAACACATCCCTTGTGTCTGTGATGCAGAGACAGGAGGCTGCCTAATCATCCCCTGAGTCTGTGATGCAGAGACAGGGGGCACTCTACCCATCCCCCGAGTCTGAGATTCGGAGACAGGGGCGGTCTACTCATCCCCTGAGTCTTTGATACAGAGACAGGGGCCGGTCTACTCATCCACTGACTCTGTGATACGGAGACTGTGTGCGGTCTACTCATCCACTGACTCTGAGATACGGAGACAGTGGGCGGTCTGCTCATCCCCTGAGTCTGTGATGCAGAGACAGGGGGCCGTCTACTCATCCACTGACTCTGAGATACGGAGACAGGGGGCGGTCTGCTCATCCCCTGAGTCTGTGACACAGAGACAGGGGGCGGTCAACCCATTCACTGAGTCTGTGACACAGAGACAGGGGGCGGTCTACTCATCCCCTGAGTCTGCGATACAGAGACAGGGGGCGGTCTACTCATTCCCTGAGTCTGTGAGACAGAGACAGGGGGCCAGTCTACTCATCCCCTGAGTCTGTGACACAGAGACAGGGGGCGGTCTACTCAGCCCCCGAGTGCGTGATAACGAGAAAGTGGACAGTCTACTCATACCCTGAGTCTGAGATGCAGAGACAAGGGGCAGTTTCCCCATCCACTGGGTCTGAGATGCAGAGGTAGGGGGCGGTCTAATCATCGCCTGAGTCTGTGATACTGAGACAGTGGGCAGTCTACTCATCCTCTGAGTCTGTGATACAAAGACAGTGGACGGTCTTCTCATCCCCTGAGTCTGTGATACAGAGACAGGGGACGGTCTATTCATCCCCTGAGTCGGTGATACAAAGACAGGGGGCGGTTTACTCATTCACTGAGTCTGTGAAACAGAGACAGGGGGCGGTCTACTCATCCCCTGAGTTTGTGATACAGAGACAGGGAGCGGTCTCCTCATCCCCTGAGTCTGTGATACAGAGACAGGGGGCGGACTACTTATCCCCTGACTCGGTGATACAAAGACAGGGGGCGGTTTACTCATCCCCTAAATTTGTGATACCGAGAGAAGGGGCGGTCTATTCATGCCCTAAATTTGTGAAACTGAGGCAAGCGGCACTCTGCTCCTTCCCTAAATTTGTGATACAGAGACAGGGGGCGGTCTACCCATCCCCTGAGTCGGTGATACAAAGACAGGGGGCGATTTACTCATCCCCTGAGTCTGTGATACAGAGACAGGGGGCGGTCTACTCATCTCCTGAGTCCGTGATCCAGAGACAGGGGGCGGTCTACTCATCCCCTGAGTCGGTGATGCAGTGACAGGGGGCGGTTGGAACGGTCTACTCATCCCCTGAGTCGGTGATGCAGAGACAGGGGGAGGTTTACTCATCTCCTGAGTCAGTGATCCAGAGACATGGGGCGGTCTACTCATCCCCTGAGTTTCTGATACAGAGACAGGAGGCGGTCAACTCATCCCTTGTGTCTGTGATACAGAGACAGGAGGCTGTCTAATCATCCCCTGAGTCTGTGATACAGAGACAGGGGCCGGTCTACTCATCCCCTGAGTCTGTGATACAAAGACAGGGGGCGGTCTACTCATCCCCTGTGTCGGTGATACAGAGACAGGGGGCTGACTACTCATCCCCTGAGTTTGTGATACAGAGACAGGGAGCGGTCTACTCATCCCCTGAGTCTGTGATACAGAGACAGGGGGCTGTCTACTCATCCCCTGAGTCGGTGATACAAAGACAGGGGGCGGTTTACTCATCCCCTAAATTTGTGATACCGAGAGAAGGGGCGGTCTACTCATGCCCTAAATTTGTGAAACCGAGACAGGGGGCAGTCTACTCTTTCCCTAAATTTGTGATACAGAGACGGGGGCGGTCTATTCATCCCCAGAGTTTGTGATACAGAGCCAGGAAGCGGTCTACTCATCCCCTGAGTCTGTGATACAAAGACAGGGGGCGGTTTACTCATCCCCTGAGTCTGTGATACAGAGACAGGGGGCGGTCTACTCATCTCCTGAGTCCGTGATCCAGAGACAGGGGGCGGTCTACTCATCCACTGACTCTGTGATACGGAGACTGTGTGCGGTCTACTCATCCCCTGAGTCTGTTATACAGAGACAGGGGGCGGTCTCCTCATCCCCTGAGTCTGTGATACAGAGACAGGAGGCGGTCAACTCATCCCTTGTGTCTGTGATACAGAGACAGGAGGCTGTCTAATCATCCCCTGAGTCTGTGATACAGAGACAGGGGCCGGTCTACTCATCCCCTGAGTCTGAGATACAGAGACAGGGGGCGGTCTACTCATCCCCTGAGTCTTTGATACAGAGACAGGGGCCGGTCTACTCATCCACTGACTCTGTGATACGGAGACTGTGTGCGGTCTACTCATCCTCTGAGTCTGTGATACAGAGACAGGAGGTGGTCAACTCATTCCCTTAGTGTGAGGTATAGAGAAAGAGGGCGCTCTACTCATTCCCTGAGTCTGTGAAACAGAGACAGGGACCGGTCGACTCATCCCCCGAGTGCGTGAATCAGAGAAAGGGGACACTCTACTCATCCCCTGAGTCTGAGATCCAGAGACAAGGGGCAGTATACTCATTCCCTGGGTCTGTGATACAGAGGAAGGGGGCGGTCTACTCATCCCCCGAGTGCGTGTTACAGAGAAAGGGGGCATTCTACTCATCCGCTGAGTCTGAGATACAGAGACAAGGGGCAGTTTTCTCATCCCCTGGGTCTGTGAAACAGAGGAAGGGGGCGGCCTAAACATCCCCTGAGTCTGTGATACAGAGACAGGGGGCGCTCTACTCATCCCCTGAGTCTTTGATACAGAGACAGGGGGCGGTCTACTCATCCCCTGAGTCTGTGATCCAGAGACAGGGGCCCGTCTACTCATCCACTGACTCTGAGATACGGAGACAGTGGGCGGTCTGCTCATCCCCTGAGTCTGTGACACAGAGACAGGGGGCGGTCAACCCATTCACTGAGTCTGTGACACAGAGACAGGGGGCGGTCTACTCATCCCCTGAGTCTGTGATGCAGAGACAGGGGGTGGTCTACTCATCCCCTGAGTCTGTGACACAGAGACAGGGGGCGGTCTACTCATCCCCTGAGTCTGTGACACAGAGAAAGGGGGCTGTCGACTCATACACTGAGTCTGTGACACAGAGACAGGGGGCGGTCTACTCATCCCCTGAGTCTGTGATACAGAGACAGGGGGCGGTCTACTCATCCCCTGAGTCTGTGACACAGAGACAGGGGGCGGTCTACTCATCCCCTGAGTCTGTGACACAGAGACAGGGGGCGGTCTACTCATACACTGAGTCTGTGATACAGAGACAGGGGGCGGTCTACTCATCCCCTGAGTCTGTGATACAGAGACAGGGGGCGGTCTACTCAGCCCCCGAGTGCGTGATAACGAGAAAGTGGACAGTCTACTCATACCCTGAGTCTGAGATGCAGAGACAAGGGGCAGTTTCCCCATCCACTGGGTCTGCGATGCAGAGGTAGGGGGCGGTCTAATCATCGCCTGAGTCTGTGATACTGAGACAGTGGGCAGTCTACTCATCCTCTGAGTCTGTGATGCAGAGACAGGGGGCTGTCTGCTCATCCACTGAGTGTGTGATACAAAGACAGGGGACGGTCTACTCATCCCCTGAGTCTGTGATACAGAGACAGGGGGCGGTCTACTCATCCCCTGAGTCGGTGATACAAAGACAGGGGGCGGTTTACTCATTCACTGAGTCTGTGAAACAGAGACAGGGGGCGGTCTACTCATCCCCTGAGTTTGTGATACAGAGACAGGGAGCGGTCTCCTCATCCCCTGAGTCTGTGATACAGAGACAGGGGGCGGTCTACTTATCCCCTGACTCGGTGATACAAAGACAGGGGGCGGTTTACTCATCCCCTAAATTTGTGATACCGAGAGAAGGGGCGGTCTATTCATGCCCTAAATTTGTGAAACTGAGACAAGCGGCACTCTACTCCTTCCCTAAATTTGTGATACAGAGACAGGGGGCGGTCTACCCATCCCCTGAGTCGGTGATACAAAGACAGGGGGCGATTTACTCATCCCCTGAGTCTGTGATACAGAGACAGGGGGCGGTCTACTCATCTCCTGAGTCAGTGATCCAGAGACAGGGGGCGGTCTACTCATCCCCTGAGTCGGTGATGCAGTGACAGGGGGCGGTTGGAGCGGTCTACTCATCCCCTGAGTCGGTGATGCAGAGACAGGGGGCGGTTTACTCATCTCCTGAGTCCGTGATCCAGAGACAGGGGGCGGTCTACTCATCCCCTGAGTTTCTGATACAGAGACAGGGAGCGGTCGACTCATCCCCTGAGTCTGTGATACAAAGACAGGGGGCGGTCTACTCATCCCCTGAGTCGGAGATACAGAGACAGGGGGCTGTCTACTCATCCCCTGAGTTTGTGATACAGAGACAGGGAGCGGTGTGCTCATCCCCTGAGTCTGTGATACAGAGACAGGGGGCGGTCTACTCATCCCCTGAGTCGGTGATACAAAGACAGGGGGCGGTTTACTCATCCCCTAAATTTGTGATACCGAGAGAAGGGGCGGTCTACTCATGCCCTAAATTTGTGAAACCGAGACAGGGGGCAGTCTACTCTTTCCCTAAATTTGTGATACAGAGACAGGGGGCGGTCTATTCATCCCCAGAGTTTGTGATACAGAGACAGGAAGCGGTCTACTCATCCCCTGAGTCTGTGATACAAAGACAGGGGGCGGTTTACTCATCCCCTGAGTCTGTGATACAGAGAAAGGGGGCGGTCTACTCATCTCCTGAGTCGGTGATGCAGAGACAGGGGGCGGTCTACTCATCCCCTGAGTTTGTGAGACAGAGACAGGGAGCGGTCTACTCATCCCCTGAGTCTGTGATACAAGGACAGGAGGCTATCTAATCATCCCCTGAGTCTGTGATACAGAGACAGGGTGCGGTTAACTCATTCCCTGAGTCTGAGATACAGAGACAGGGGCGGTCTACTCATCCCCTGAGCCTGTGATACTAAGGCAGGGTGCGGTCTACTCATCCCCTGAGTCTGTGATGCAGAGACAGGGGGCGGTCTACTCATCCTCTGAGTTTGTGATACAGAGACAGGGGCCAGTCTACTCATCCACTGACTCTGTGATACAGAGACAGGGGGCGGTCTACTCATCCACTGAGTCTGTGATACAGAGACAGGGGACGGTCTACTCATCCACTGAGTATGTGATGCAGAGACAGGGGGCGGTCTACTCATCCACTGAGTCTGTGATGCAGAGACAGGGGGCGGTCTACTCATCCACTGAGTCTGTGATACAGAGACAGGGGACGGTCCTCTCATCCGCTGACTCTGGGAGACAGAGACAGGGGGCGGTCTACTCATCCACTGAGGCTGTGATACAGAGACAGGGGGTGCTCCACTCATCCCCTGAGTCTGTGATGCAGAGACAAGTGGCGGTCTTCTCATCCCTGTGTCCATGAGAGAGAGACAGGGGGCCCTCTCCTCATCCCCTTAGTCTCTGATAGAGAGACAGGGAGCGCTCTACTCATCCCCTGCACTATGATAGAGAGAAAGGGGGCGGTCTACTCATCCCCTGAGTCTGAGATCCAGAGACAAGGGACAGTATACTCATTCCCTGGGTCTGTGATACAGAGGAAGGGGGCGGTCTACTCATCCCCCGAGTGCGTGATACAGAGAAAGGGGGCATTCTACTCATCCCCTGAGTCTGAGATACAGAGACAAAGGGCAGTTTACTCATCCCCTCGGTCTGTGAAACAGAGGAAGGGGGCGGCCTAATCATCCCCTGAGTCTGTGATACAGAGACAGGGGGCGCTCTACTCATCCCCTGAGTCTTTGATACAGAGACAGGGGGCGGTCTACTCATCCCCTGAGTCTGTGATCCAGAGACAGGGGCCCGTCTACTCATCCACTGACTCTGAGATACGGAGACAGTAGGCGGTCTGCTCATCCCCTGAGTCTGTGATGCAGAGACAGGGGGCCGTCTACTCATCCACTGACTCTGAGATACGGAGACAGGGGGCGGTCTGCTCATCCCCTGAGTCTGTGACACAGAGACAGGGGGCGGTCAACCCATTCACTGAGTCTGTGACACAGAGACAGGGGGCGGTCTACTCATCCCCGAGTCTGTGATACAGAGACAGGGGGCGGTCTACTCATCCCCTGAGTCTGTGAGACAGAGACAGGGGGCGGTCTACTCATCCCCTGAGTCTGTGACACAGAGACAGGGGGCGGTCTACTCATACACTGAGTCTGTGATACAGAGACAGGGGGCGGTCTACTCAGCCCCCGAGTGAGTGATAACGAGATAGTGGACAGTCTACTCATACCCTGAGTCTGAGATGCAGAGACAAGGGGCAGTTTCCCCATCCACTGGGTCTGCGATGCAGAGGTAGGGGGCGGTCTAATCATCGCCTGAGTCTGTGATACTGAGACAGTGGGCAGTCTACTCATCCTCTGAGTCTGTGATGCAGAGACAGGGGGCTGTCTGCTCATCCACTGAGTGTGTGATACAAAGACAGGGGATGGTCTACTCATCCCCTGAGTCTGTGATACAGAGACAGGGGGCGCTCTACTCATCCCCTGAGTCGGTGATACAAAGACAGGGGGCGGTTTACTCATTCACTGAGTCTGTGAAACAGAGACAGGGGGCGGTCTACTCATCCCCTGAGTTTGTGATACAGAGACAGGGACCGGTCTCCTCATCCCCTGAGTCTGTGATACAGAGACAGGGGGCGGTTTACTCATCCCCTAAATTTGTGATACCGAGAGAAGG
The DNA here is from genome assembly GCF_036365525.1 of Heterodontus francisci. Classification (NCBI taxonomy): domain Eukaryota; kingdom Metazoa; phylum Chordata; class Chondrichthyes; order Heterodontiformes; family Heterodontidae; genus Heterodontus; species Heterodontus francisci. The sequence goes on from NC_090398.1 coordinate 44,241,962, forward strand.
GGCGGTCTATTCATGCCCTAAATTTGTGAAACTGAGACAAGCGGCACTCTACTCCTTCCCTAAATCTGTGATACAGAGACAGGGGGCGGTCTACCCATCCCCTGAGTCGGTGATACAAAGACAGGGGGCGATTTACTCATCCCCTGAGTCTGTGATACAGAGACAGGGGGCGGTCTACTCATCTCCTGAGTCCGTGATCCAGAGACAGGGGGCGGTCTACTCATCCCCTGAGTCGGTGATGCAGTGACAGGGGGCGGTTGGAGCGGTCTACTCATCCCCTGAGTCGGTGATGCAGAGACAGGGGGCGGTTTACTCATCTCCTGAGTCCGTGATCCAGAGACAGGGAGCGGTCTACTCATCCCCTGAGTTTCTGATACAGAGACAGGGAGCGGTCTACTCATCCCCTGAGTCTGTGATACAAAGACAGGGGGGGGGGTCTACTCATCCCCTGAGTCGGTGATACAGAGACAGGGGGCTGTCTACTCATCCCCTGAGTTTGTGATACAGAGACAGGGAGCGGTCTACTCATCCCCTGAGTCTGTGATACAGAGACAGGGGGCGGTCTACTCATCCCCTGAGTCGGTGATAGAAAGACAGGGGGCGGTTTACTCATCCCCTAAATTTGTGATACCGAGAGAAGGGGCGGTCTACTCATGCCCTAAATTTGTGAAACCGAGACAGGGGGCAGTCTACTCTTTCCCTAAATTTGTGATACAGAGACAGGGGGCGGTCTATTCATCCCCAGAGTTTGTGATACAGAGACAGGAAGCGGTTTACTCATCCCCTGAGTCTGTGATACAGAGACAGGGGGCGGTCTACTCATCTCCTGAGTCCGTAATCCAGAGACAGGGGGCGGTCTACTCATCCCCTGAGTTTGTGAGACAGAGACAGGGAGCGGTCTACTCATCCCCTGAGTCGGTGATGCAGAGACAGGGGGCGGTCTACTCATCCCCTGAGTTTGTGAGACAGAGACAGGGAGCGGTCTACTCATCCCCTGAGTCTGTGATACAAGGACAGGAGGCTATCTAATCATCCCCTGAGTCTGTGATCCAGAGACAGGGTGCGGTTAACTCATTCCCTGAGTCTGAGATACAGAGACAGGGGGCGGTCTACTCATCCCCTGAGCCTGTGATACTAAGGCAGGGTGCGGTCTACTCATCCCCTGAGTCTGTGATGCAGAGACAGGGGGCGGTCTACTCATCCTCTGAGTTTGTGATACAGAGACAGGGGCCAGTCTACTCATCCACTGACTCTGTGATACAGAGACAGGGGGCGGTCTACTCATCCACTGAGTCTGTGATACAGAGACAGGGGACGGTCCTCTCATCCGCTGACTCTGGGAGACAGAGACAGGGGGCGGTCTACTCATCCACTGAGGCTGTGATACAGAGACAGGGGGTTCTCCACTCATCCCCTGAGTCTGTGATGCAGAGACAGGAGGCGGTCTTCTCATCCCTGAGTCCATGAGAGAGAGACAGGGGGCCCTCTCCTCATCCCCGTAGTCTCTGATAGAGAGACAGGGAGCGCTCTACTCATCCCCTGCACTATGATAGAGAGAAAGGGGGCGGTCTACTCATCCCCTGAGTCTGTGATGCAGAGACAGGGGGCACTCTACTCATCCACTGAGTCTGTGATACAAAGACAGGGGGCGCTCTACTCATTCCCTGAGTCTTTGATACAGAGACATGGGCCGGTCTACTCATCCACTGACTCTGTGATACAGAGACAGGGGGCGGTCTACTCATCCACTGAGTCTGTGATACAGAGACAGGGGCCGGTCTACTCATCCACTGACTCTGTGATACAGAGACAGGGGGCGGTCTACTCATCCCCTGAGTCTGTGATACAAAGACAGGGGGCGCTCTACTCATCCCCTGAGTCTTTGATACAGCGACAGGGGGCGGTCTACTCATCCCCTGAGTCTGTGATACAAAGACAGGGGGCGCTCTACTCATCCCCTGAGTCTTTGATGCAGAGACAGGGGGCGGTCTACTCATCCACTGAGTCTGTGATGCAGAGACATGGGGCGGTCTACACATCCCCTGAGTCTGTGATACAAAGACAGGGGGCGCTCCACTCATCCCCTGAGTCTTTGATGCAGAGACAGGGGGCGGTCTACTCATCCACTGAGTCTGTGATACAAAGACAGGGGGCGCTCTACTCATCCCCTGAGTCTTTGATGCAGAGGCAGGGGGCGGTCTACTCATCCCCTGAGTCTGTTATACAGAGACAGGGGGCGCTCTACTCATCCCCTGAGTCTGTGATGCAGAGACAGGGGGCGGTCTACTCATCCCCCGAGTGAGTGTTACAGAGAAAGGGGGCAGTTTACTCATCCCCAGGGTCTGTGATACAGAGACATGGGGCGGTCCACTGATCCTCCGAGTGCGTGATACAGAGAAAGGGGACAGTCTACTCATCCCCTGAGTCTGTGATACAAAGACAGTGTGCGGTCTACTCATCCCCTGAGTCTGTTATTCTGAGACAGGGGGAGGTCTACTCATCCCCCGAGTGAGTGATGCAGAGAAAGGGGACAATCTACTCATCCCCTGAGTCTGTGATGCAGAGACAGGGGGCGGTCTACTCATCCACTGAGTGTGTGATACAAAGACAGGGGTTGGTCTACTCATCTCCTGAGTCTGTGATACAGAGACAGGGGGCGGACTACTCATCCCATGACTCTGTGAGACAGAGGCAGGGGGCGGTCTACTCATTCCCCGAGTGTGTGATAAAGAGACAGGGGGCGGTCTACTCATCCCCTGAGTCTGTGATACAGAGAATGGGTCGGTTAACACATCCACTGAGTGAATGATACAAAGACAGGGGACGGTCTACTCATCCCCTGAGTGAGTGTTACAAAGACAGGGGACGGTCTACTCATCCCCTGAGTGTGTGATACAAAGACAGGGGACGGTCTACTCATTCACTGAATCTGTGATACAGAGACAGAGGGCGGTCTACCCATCCACTAACTCTGTGATGCAGAGACAGGGGGCGGACGACTCATCCCATGACTCTGTGACACAGAGACAGGGGGCGGTCTACTTATCCCCTGAGTCTGTGATACAGAGACAGGGGGCGTTCTGCTCATCCCCTGAGTTTGTGATACAGAGACAGGGAGCGGTCTACTCATCCCCTGAGTCCGTGATCCAGAGACAAGGGGCGGTCTACTCATCCCCTGAGTTTGTGACACAGAGACAGGGAGCGGTCTCCTCATCCCCTGAGTCGGTGATGCAGAGACAGGGGGCGGTCTACTCATCCCCTGAGTCTGTGATTCAAAGACAGGAGGCTATCTAATCATCCCCTGAGTCTGTGATACAGAGACAGGGTGCGGTTAACTCATTCCCTGAGTCTGAGATACAGAGACTGGGTGCGGTCTACTCATCCCCTGAGCCTGTGATACTAAGGCAGGGGGCGGTCTCCTCATCCCCTGAGTCTTTGATGCAGAGACAGGGGGCAGTCTACTCATCCCTTGAGGCTGTGGTACAGAGACAGGGGGCTGTCTAATCATCACCTGAGTCTCTGGTACAGAGAGAACGGGCAGTTGACTCATCCCCTGAGTCTGTGATGCAGGGACAGGGGGCGGTCTACTCATCCACTGACTCTGTGACACAGAGACAGGGGGCGGTCTACTTATCCCCTGAGTCAGTGATACAGAGACAGGGGGCGTTCTGCTCATCCCCTGAGTTTGTGATACAGAGACAGGGAGCGGTCTACTCATCCCCTGAGTCCGTGATCCAGAGACAAGGGGCGGTCTACTCATCCCCTGAGTTTGTGACACAGAGACAGGGAGCGGTCTCCTCATCCCCTGAGTCGGTGATGCAGAGACAGGGGGCGGTCTACTCATCCCCTGAGTCTGTGATTCAAAGACAGGAGGCTATCTAATCATCCCCTGAGTCTGTGATACAGAGACAGGGTGCGGTTAACTCATTCCCTGAGTCTGAGATACAGAGACTGGGTGCGGTCTACTCATCCCCTGAGCCTGTGATACTAAGGCAGGGGGCGGTCTCCTCATCCCCTGAGTCTTTGATGCAGAGACAGGGGGCAGTCTACTCATCCCTTGAGGCTGTGGTACAGAGACAGGGGGCTGTCTAATCATCACCTGAGTCTCTGGTACAGAGAGAACGGGCAGTTGACTCATCCCCTGAGTCTGTGATGCAGGGACAGGGGGCGGTCTACTCATCCACTGACTCTGTGATACAGAGACAGGGGGCGGTCTACTCATCCACTGAGTCTTTGATACAGAGACAGAGGGCGGTCTACTCATCCCCTGAGTCAGTGATACAAAGACAGGGGGCGCTCTACTCATCCCCTGAGTCTTTGATACAGAGACAGGGGGCGGTCCACTCATCCACTAACTCTGTGATACAGAGACAGGGGGCGGTCTACTCATCCCCTGAGTCTGTGATACAAAGACAGGGGGCGCTCTACTCATCCCCTGAGTCTTTGATACAGAGACAGGGGGCAGTCTACTCATCCCCTGAGTCTGTGATACAAAGACAGGGGGCGCTCTACTCATCCACTGAGTCTTTGATACAGAGACAGGGGGCGGTCCACTCATCCACTGAGTCTGTGATACAGAGACAGGGGGCGGTCTACTCATCCCCTGAGTCTGTTATACAGAGACAGGGGGCGCTCTACTCATCCCCTGAGTCTGTGATGCAGAGACAGGGGGCGGTCCACACATCCTGCGAGGGCGTGATACAGAGACAGGGGGCGGTCTACTCATCCCCTGAGTCTGTGATGCAGAGACAGGGGGCGGTCTACTCATCCCCCGAGTGAGTGATACAGAGAAAGGGGGCAGTTTACTCATCCCCAGGGTCTGTGATGCAGAGACAGGGTGCGGTCTACTGATCCTCCAAGTGCGTGATACAGAGAAAGGGGACAGTCTACTCATCCCTTGAGTCTGTGATACAAAGACAGTGTGCGGTCTACTCATCCCCTGAGTCTGTTATTCTGAGACAGGGGAAGGTCTACTCATCCCCCGAGTGAGTGATGCAGAGAAAGGGGACAATCTACTCATCCCCTGAGTCTGTGATGCAGAGATAGGGGGCGGTCTACTCATCCCCCGAGTGCATGATGCAGAGAAAGGGGGCAGTCTGCTCATCCACTGAGTGTGTGATACAAAGACAGGGGTTGGCCTACTCATCTCCTGAGTCTGTGATACAGAGACAGGGGGCGGACTACTCATCCCATGACTCTGTGAGACAGAGGCAGGGGGCGGTCTACTCATTCCCCGAGTGTGTGATAAAGAGACAGGGGGCGGTCTACTCATCCCCTGAGTCTGTGATACAGAGAATGGGGGCGGTTAACACATCCCCTGAGTGAGTGATACAAAGACAGCGGACGGTCTACTCATTCACTGAGTCTGTGATACAGAGACAGGGGGCGGTCTACTCATCCCCTGAGTCTGTGATACAGAGACAGGGGGCGGTCTACTCATCCCCCGAGTGCGTGATAAAGAGAAAGTGGACAGTCTACTCATACCCTGAGTCTGAGATGCAGAGACAGGGGGCAGTTTCCCCATCCCCTGGGTATGTGATACAGAGGAAGGGGGCGGACAAATCATCCCCTGAGTCTGTGATACAGAGACAGGGGCGGTCTACTCATCCCCTGAGTCTGTGATGCAGAGACAGGGGGCAGTCTGCTCATCCACTGAGTGTGTGATACAAAGACAGGGGACGGTCTACTCATCCCCTGAGTCCTTGACACAAAGACAGGGGGCGGACTACTCATCACATGAGTCTGTGATACAGAGACAGGTGGCGGTCTTCTCATCCACTGAGTCTGTGATACAAAGACAGGGGGCGCTCTACTCATCCCCTGAGTCTGAGATACAGAGACAGGGGGCGGTCAACTCATCCACTGAATGTGTGATACAAAGACAGGGGACGGTCTACTCATCCCCTGAGTCCTTGACACAAAGACAGGGGGCGGACTACTCATCACATGAGTCTGTGATACAGAGAAAGGGGGTGGTCTACATATCCTTTGAGTATGTGATATCGCAACAGGGGGCAGTCTACTCATCCACTGAGTCTGTGAAACAGAGACAGTGTGCAGTCGACTCAACCCCTGAGTCTATTATGCAGAGACAGGGGGCAGTCTACTCATCCCCTGAGTCTGTGATTTAGAGACAGTGTGCTGTCTACTCAACCCCTGAGTCTATTATACAGAGACAGGGCGCGGTCTACTCATCCCCCGAGTCTGTGATACAGAGGCAGGAGGCTGTCTAATCATCCCCCGATTGTGTGATACAGAGACAGGGTCGGTCTACTCATACCCTGAGTCTGTGATACAGCGAAAGGGGGCTGTCTAATCATCCCCTGAGTCTGTGATACAGAGACAGGAGGCGGTCGACTCACCCCCTGAGTCTGTGATACAAAGACAGGGCACGGACTGCTCATCCCATGACTCTGTGATACAGAGGCAGGAGGCGGTCTACTCATCCCCTGAATCTGTGATACAGAGACAGGGGGCGTTCTACTCTTCCCCTGAGCCTGTGATACAGAGACAGGGGGCGGTCTACTCATCCCTTGCGGCTGTTATACAGAGACAGGGGGCAGTCTGCTCATCCACTGAGTGTGTGATACAAAGACAGGGGACGGTCTACTCATCTCCTGTGTCTGTGATACAGAGACAGGGGGCGGACTACTCATCCCATGAGTCTGTGATACAGAGACAGGGGGCGGTCTACTCATCCCTAAATTTGTGATACAGAGACAGGGGGCACTCTACTCATCCCGAGAGTTTGTGTTGCAGAGACAAGGGGCAGTTTACTCATGCACTGACTCTGAGATACAGAGACAGGGGGCGGTCTTCTCATCCACTGACTCTGAGATACAGACGCAGGGGGCGGTCTACTCATCCCCTGAGTCTGTCAGATAGAGAAAGGGGGCAGTCTACTCATCCCCTGAGTCTGAGATAAAGAGACAAGGGGCAGTTTACTCATCCCCTGGGTCTGTGATACAGAGAAAGGGAGCGGTCAACTCATTCCCAATATTTGTGATACAGAAGCAGGAGACGGTGTACGCATCCACTGAGTCTGTCAAAGAAAGACAGGGGGCGGTCTAGTCATCCACTGAGTCTGTGATACAGAGACACGGGGCGGTCTGCTCATCCACTGACTCTGAGATACAGAGACAGGGGGCGGTCGACTCATCCACTGAGTCTGTGAGACAGAGACAGGGGGCGCTCTACTCATCCCCTGAGTATGTGATACAGAAACAGGGGGCGGTCTACTCATTCACTGAGTCTGTGATCCAGAGACAGGGGGCGGTCTACTCATCCCCTGAGTCTGTGAGACAGAGACAGGGGGCGGTCTACTCATCATCTGAGTCTGTGATACAGGGACAGGGGGCGGTCTCCTCATCCCCGAGTGTGTGATGCAGAGACAGGGGGCGTTTTCCTCATCCCCTGAGTCTGTGACACAGAGACAGGGGGCGTTCTACTCATCCCCTCAGTCTGTGACACAGAGACAGGGGGCGGTCTACTCATCCCCCGAGTTTGTGACACAGAGAAAGGCAGTGGTCTACTCATCCCCTGAAACTTAGATACAGAGACAAGGGGCAGTTTGCTCATCCCCTGTGTCTGTGATACAGAGACAGGGGGCGGTCTACTCATCCCCTGAGTCTGTGACACAGAGACAGGGGGTGGTATACTCATCCCCTGAGTCTGTGACATAGAGAAAGGGGGCGGTCTACTCATCCCCTGAATCAATGATGCAGAAACAGGTGGCGGTCTACTCATCCCCGAGTGTGTGATACAGAGAAAGGGGGCGCTCTACTCATCCCCTGAATCAATGATACAGAAACAGGGGGTGGTCTACTCATCCCCTGAGTCTGTGATACAGGGACAGGGGGACGTTTACTCCTACCCTGATTCTGTGATACAGAGACAGGGGGCGGTTTGCTCATCCCCTGTGTCTGTGATACAGAGACAGGGGGCGGCCTACTCATCCCCTGAGTCTGTGACACAGAGACAGGGGGTGGTCTACTCATCCCCTGAGTCTGTGACATAGAGAAAGGGGGCGGTCTACTCATCCCCTGAATCAATGATACAGAAACAGGGGGCGGTCTACTCATCCCCTGAGTCTGTGATACAGAGACAGGGGGCGGTCTGCTCATCCCATGAGTCTGTGACATAGAGAAAGGGGGTGGTCTACTCATCCCCGAGTTTGTGATACAGAGAAAGGGGGCGCTCTACTCATCCGCTGAAACAATGATACAGAAACAGTTGGCGGTGTACTCATCCCCTGAATCAATGATACAGAAACAGGGGGCGGTGTACTCATCCCCTGAATCAATGATACAGAAACAGGGGGCGGTGTACTCATCCCCTGAGTCTGTGATGCAGGGACAGGGGGCGGTCTGCTCCTCCCCTGAGTCTGTGATACAGAGACAGGGGGTGCTCTTCTCATCCCCGGGCTCTGTGATACAGAGACATGGGGTGGTCTACTCATCCCCTAAGTCTGTGATGCAGACAAACGGGGCGGTCTACTCATCCCCTGAGTCTGTGATGTAGAGACAGGCAGTGGCCTACTCATTCCCTGAATCTGAGATACAGAGACAAGTGGCAGTTTGCTCATCCCCTGGGTCAGTGATAAAGAGACAGGGGGTGGTCTTCTCATCCCCTGAGTCTGTGATACAGAGACAGGGGGCAGTCTACTCATCCCCTGAGTCTGTGACACAGAGACAGGGAGCGGTCTACTCATCCCCTGAATCTGTGACAGAGAGACATGGGGCGGTCTACTCTTCCCTTGAATCAATGATACAGAAACAGGGGGCGGTCTACTCGTCCTCTGAGTCTGTGATGCAGACAGACGGCGCGGTCTACTCATCCCCTGAGTCTGTGATACAGAGACAGGCGGCGGTCTATACATCCCCTGAGTCTGTGATACAGAGACAAGGGGTGGTCTACTTATCCCCTGTGTCTGTGATAGAGAGACCGGGGGCGGTCTACTCATCCCCTGAGTTTGTGATAGAGAGACAGGGGGCGGTCTACTCATCCCCTGATTTGGTGATACAGAGACAGGGGGCGGTCTACTTATCCCCTAAATTTGTGATACAGAGACAGGGGACGGTCTACTCATCCCCAGTGTTTGTGATAGAGAGACAGGGGACGGTCTACTCATCCCCTGAGTTTGTGATAGAGAGACAGGGGGCGTTCTCCTTATCCCCTCAGTTTGTGAAAAAGAGACAGGGGTCGGTCTACTCATCCCCTGAGTTTGTGACACAGAGACAGGGGGCGCTCTACTCATCCCCTGAGTCTGTGATACAGGGGCAGGGGGCTGTCTACTTATCCCCTCAGATTGTGATGCAGGGACAGGGGGCGGTCTACTCATCCCCTGAGTCTGTGATGCAGAGACAAGGGGCAGTATGCGCATCCCCTGCATCAGTGATAAAGAGACAGGGGGCGGTCTACTCATCCCCTGAGTCTGTGATACAGAGACAGGGGGCGGTCTACTCATCCCCTGATTGTATGATACAGAGACAGGGGGCGCTCTACTCATCTCCGGGCTCTGTGATACAGAGACAGGGGGCGGTCTACTCATCTCATGAGTCTGTTATACAGAGACAGGCGGCGGTCTACTCATCCCCTAAATCTCTGACACAGAGACAGGGGGCAGTCTACTCATCCCCTGAGTCTATGATACAGAGACATGGGGCGGTCTACTCATTCCCTGAGTCTGTGATACAGAGACAGAGGGCGGTCTACTCATCCCCTGAATCAATAATACAGAAACAGGGGGCGGTGCACTCATCCCCTGAGTCTCGGATACTGAGACAGGGGATGGTCTACTCATCCCCTGAATCTGAGATACAGAGACAAGGGGCAGTTTGCTCATCCCCTGGGTCTGTGATTCAGAGACAGGGGGCGGTCTACTGATCCCCTGAGTCTGTGACTCAGAGACAGGGGGCGGACTACTCATCCCCGGGCTCTGTGATACAGAGACATGGGGCGGTCTACTCATCCCCTGAATCGATGATACAGAGACAGGGGGCGGTCTACTCATCCCCTGAGTCTGTGATGCAGAGCCAGGCAGCGGTCTACTCCTCCCCTGAGTCTCGGATACTGAGACAGGGAGCGGTCTACTCATCCGCTGAATCAATGATACAGAGACAAGGGGCAGTTTGAGCATCCCCTGGGTCAGTGATAAAGAGACAGGGGGCGGTCTACTCATCCCCTGAATCAATGATACAGAAACAGGGGGCGGTCTACTCATCCCCCGATTGTGTGATACAGAGACGCTGGGCGCTCTATCCATATCCTGGCTCTGTGATACAGAGACAGGGGCGGTCTACTCATCCCTCGATTGTGTGATACAGAGACAGGTTGCGGTCTACTCATCCCATGAGTCTGTTATACAGAGACAGGCGGCGGTCTACTCATCCCCTAAATCTCTGACACAGAGACAGGGGGCAGTCTACTCATCCCCTGAGTCTATGATACAGAGACATGGGGCGGTCTACTCATCCCCTGAGTCTGTGATACAGAGACAGAGGGCGGTCTACTCATCCCCTAAATCTCTGACACAGAGACAGGGGGCAGTCTACTCATCCCCTGAGTCTATGATACAGAGACATGGGGCGGTCTACTCATCCCCTGAGTCTGTGATACAGAGACAGAGGGCGGTCTACTCATCCCCTGAGTCTGTGATGCAGAGCCAGGCAGTGGTCTACTCATCCCCTGAATCTGAGATACAGAGGCAAGGGGCAGTTTGCTCATCCACTGGGTCAGTGATAAAGAGACAGGGGGCGGTCTACTCATCCGCTGAATCAATGATACAGAAACAGGGGGCAGTCTACTCATCCCCTGAGTCTGTGATGCAGACAAACGGGGCGATCTACTCATCCCCTGAGTCTGTGATACAGAGACATCGTGTGGTCTACTCATCCCCTGAGTCTGTGACACAGAGACAGGGGGCCGTCTACTCATCCCCTGAATCAATGATACTGAAACAGGGGGCGGTGCACTCATCCCCTGAGTCTGCGATACAGAGGCAGGGGGCGGTCTACTCATCCCCTGAGTCTCTGATACTGAGACAGGGGACGGACTACTCATCCCCTGAATCTGAGATACAGAGACAAGGGGCAGTTTGCTCTTCTCCTGGGTCTGTTATACAGAGACAGGGAGCGGTCTACTCATCCCCTGAGTCTGTGACACAGAGACAGGAGGCGGTCCACTCATCCCCCGAGTGTATGATACAGAGACAGGGGGCGCTCTACTCATCCCCGGGCTCTGTGATACAGAGACAGGGGGTGGTCTACTCATCCCCTGAATCAATGATACAGAAACAGGGGGCGGTGCACTCATCCCCTGAGTCTCGGATACTGAGACAGGGGATGGTCTACTGATCCCCTGAATCTGTGATACAGAGACAAGGGGCAGTTTGCTCATCCCCTGGGTCTGTGATTCAGAGACAGGGGGCGGTCTACTGATCCCCTGAGTCTGTGACTCAGAGACAGGGGGCGGACTACTCATCCCCGGGCTCTGTGATACAGAGACATGGGGCGGTCTACTCATCCCCTGAATCGATGATACAGAGCCAGGCAGCGGTCTACTCCTCCCCTGAGTCTGTGATACGGGGACAGGGGGCGGTCTACTCATCGCCGAGTGTGTGATACAGAGAGAGGGGGCGCTCTACTCATCCCCTGAGTCTGTGACACAGAGACAGGGGGCGCTCTACTCATCCCCTGAGTCTCGGATACTGAGACAGGGGGCGGTCTACTCATCCGCTGAATCAATGATACAGAGACAAGGGGCAGTTTGAGCATCCCCTGGGTCAGTGATAAAGAGACAGGGGGCGGTCTACACATCCCCTGAATCAATGACACAGAAACAGGGGGCGGTCTACTCATCCCCTGAGTCTGTGATGCAGACAAACGGGGCGATCTACTCATCCCCTGAGTCTGTGATACAGAGACATCGTGTGGTCTACTCATCCCCTGAGTCTGTGACACAGAGACAGGGGGCCGTCTACTCATCCCCTGAATCAATGATACTGAAACAGGGGGCGGTGCACTCATCCCCTGAGTCTGCGATACAGAGGCAGGGGGCGGTCTACTCATCCCCTGAGTCTCTGATACTGAGACAGGGGACGGACTACTCATCCCCTGAATCTGAGATACAGAGACAAGGGGCAGTTTGCTCTTCTCCTGGGTCTGTTATACAGAGACAGGGAGCGGTCTACTCATCCCCTGAGTCTGTGACACAGAGACAGGAGGCGGTCCACTCATCCCCCGAGTGTATGATACAGAGACAGGGGGCGCTCTACTCATCCCCGGGCTCTGTGATACAGAGACAGGGGGTGGTCTACTCATCCCCTGAATCAATGATACAGAAACAGGGGGCGGTGCACTCATCCCCTGAGTCTCGGATACTGAGACAGGGGATGGTCTACTGATCCCCTGAATCTGTGATACAGAGACAAGGGGCAGTTTGCTCATCCCCTGGGTCTGTGATTCAGAGACAGGGGGCGGTCTACTGATCCCCTGAGTCTGTGACTCAGAGACAGGGGGCGGACTACTCATCCCCGGGCTCTGTGATACAGAGACATGGGGCAGTCTACTCATCCCCTGAATCGATGATACAGAGACAGGGGGCGGTCTACTCATCCCCTGAGTCTGTGATGCAGAGCCAGGCAGCGGTCTACTCCTCCCCTGAGTCTGTGATACGGGGACAGGGGGCGGTCTACTCATCGCCGAGTGTGTGATACAGAGACAGGGGGCGCTCTACTCATCCCCTGAGTCTGTGACACAGAGACAGGGGGCGCTCTACTCATCCCCTGAGTCTCGGATACTGAGACAGGGGGCGGTCTACTCATCCGCTGAATCAATGATACAGAGACAAGGGGCAGTTTGAGCATCCCCTGGGTCAGTGATAAAGAGACAGGGGGCGGTCTACACATCCCCTGAATCAATGACACAGAAACAGGGGGCGGTCTACTCATCCCCCGATTGTGTGATACAGAGACAGGGGGCAGTTTGCTCTTCCCCTGGGTCTGTTATGCAGAGAGAGGGAGCGGTCTACTCATCCCCTGAGTCTGTGATACAGAGACAGGGGGCGGTCGACTCATCCCCCGATTGTGTGATACAGAGACGGTGGGCGCTCTACTCATCTCCGGGCTCTGTGATACAGAGACAGGGGGCGGTCTACTCATCCCTCGATTGCGTGATACAGAGACAAGTTGCGGTCTACTCATCCCTTGAGTCTGTTATACAGAGACAGGCGGCGGTCTACTCATCCCCTAAATCTCTGACACAGAGACAGGGGGCAGTCTACTCATCCCCTGAGTCTATGATACAGAGACATGGGGCGGTCTACTCATCCCCTGAGTCTGTGATACAGAGACAGATGGCGGTCTACTCATCCCCTAAATCTCTGACACAGAGACAGGGGGCAGTCTACTCATCCCCTGAGTCTATGATACAGAGACATGGGGCGGTCTACTCATCCCCTGAGTCTGTGATACAGAGACAGAGGGCGGTCTACTCATCCCCTGAGTCTGTGATGCAGAGCCAGGCAGTGGTCTACTCATCCCCTTAATCTGAGATACAGAGGCAAGGGGCAGTTTGCTCATCCACTGGGTCAGTGATAAAGAGACAGTGGGCGGTCTACTCATCCGCTGAATCAATGATACAGAAACAGGGGGCAGTCTACTCATCCCCTGAGTCTGTGATACAGAGACAGGGGGCGGTCTACTCATCCCCTGAGTCTATGATACAGAGACATCGTGTGGTCTACTCATCCCCTGAGTCTGTGACACAGAGACAGGGGGCGGTCTACTCATCCCCTGAATCAATGATACTGAAACAGGGGGCGGTGCACTCATCCCCTGAGTCTGCGATACAGAGGCAGGGGGCGGTCTACTCATCCCCTGAGTCTCTGATACTGAGACAGGGGACGGACTACTCATCCCCTGAATCTGAGATACAGAGACAAGGGGCAGTTTGCTCTTCTCCTGGGTCTGTTATACAGAGACAGGGAGCGGTCTACTCATCCCCTGAGTCTGTGACACAGAGACAGATGGCGGTTTACTCATCCTCCGAGTGTATGATACAGAGACAGGGGGCGCTCTACTCATCCCCGGGCTCTGTGATACAGAGACAGGGGGTGGTCTACTCATCCCCTGAGTCTGTGACACAGAGACAGGGGGCGGTCCACTCATCACCTGAGTCTGTGATACAGAGACATGGGGCGGTCTACTCATCCCCGATTGTGTGATACAGAGAAAGGGGGCAGTATACTCATTCCCTCAGTTTGTGTTACAGAGACAGGGGGCGGTCCACTCATCCCCTGAGTCTGTGATGCAGAGACAGGGGGCGGTCTACTCATCCCATGAGTCTGCTATACAGAGACAGGCGGCGGTCCACTCATCCCCTAAATCTCTGACACAGAGACCGGGGGCAGTCTACTCATCCCCTGAGTCTGTGATACAGAGACAGGGGGGGGGGTCTACTCATCCCCTGAGTCTGTGATACAGAGACAGGGAGCGGTCTACTCATCCCCTGAGTCGGTGATGCAGAGACAGAGGGCGGTCTACTCATCCCCTGAATCAATGATACAGAAACAGGGGGCGGTTCACTCATCCCCTGAGTCTGTGATACAGAGACAAGGGGCAGTTTGCTCATCCCCTGGGTCTGTGATTCAGAGACAGGGGGCGGTCTACTGATCCCCTGAGTCTGTGACACAGAGGCAGGGGGCGCTCTACTCATCCGCTGAATCAATGAGACAGAGACAAGGGGCAGTTTGAGCATCCCCTGGGTCAGTGATAAATAGACAGGGGGCGGTCTACTCATCCCCTGAATCAATGATACAGAAACAGGGGGCGGTGTACTCATCCCCTGAGTCTGTGATACAGAGACAGGTGGCGGTCGACTCATCCCCCGATTGTGTGATACAGAGACGGTGGGCGCTCTACTCATATCCGGGCTCTGTGATACAGAGACAGGGGGCGGTCTACTCATCCCTCGGTTGTGTGATACAGAGGCAGGTTGCGGTCTACTCATCCCATGAGTCTGTTATACAGAGACAGGCGGAGGTCTACTCATCCCCTAAATCTCTGACACAGAGACAGGGGGCAGTCTACTCATCCCCTGAGTCTATGATACAGAGACATGGGGCGGTCTACTCATCCCCTGAGTCTGTGATACAGAGACAGAGGGCGGTCTACTCATCCCCTAAATCTCTGACACAGAGACAGGGGGCAGCCTACTCATCCCCTGAGTCTATGATACAGAGACATGGGGCGGTCTACTCATCCCCTGAGTCTGTGATACAGAGACAGAGGGCGGTCTACTCATCCCCTGAATCTGAGATACAGAGGCAAGGGGCAGTTTGCTCATCCACTGGGTCAGTGATAAAGAGACAGGGGGCGGTCTACTCATCCGCTGAATCAATGATACAGAAACAGGGGGCAGTCTACTCATCCCCTGAGTCTGTGATGCAGACAAACGGGGCGGTCTACTCATCCCCTGAGTCTGTGACACAGAGACAGGGGGCGGTCTACTCATCCCCTGAGTCTATGATACAGAGACATGGGGCGGTCTACTCATCCCCTGAGTCTGTGATACAGAGACAGAGGGCGGTCTACTCATCCCCTGAGTCTGTGATGCAGAGCCAGGCAGTGGTCTACTCATCCCCTGAATCTGAGATACAGAGGCAAGGGGCAGTTTGCTCATCCACTGGGTCAGTGATAAAGAGACAGGGGGCGGTCTACTCATCCGCTGAATCAATGATACAGAAACAGGGGGCAGTCTACTCATCCCCTGAGTCTGTGATGCAGACAAACGGGGCGGTCTACTCATCCCCTGAGTCTGTGATACAGAGACATCGTGTGGTCTACTCATCCCCTGAGTCTGTGACACAGAGACAGGGGGCCGTCTACTCATCCCCTGAATCAATGATACTGAAACAGGGGGCGGTGCACTCATCCCCTGAGTCTGCGATACAGAGGCAGGGGGCGGTCTACTCATCCCCTGAGTCTCTGATACTGAGACAGGGGACGGACTACTCATCCCCTGAATCTGAGATACAGAGACAAGGGGCAGTTTGCTCTTCTCCTGGGTCTGTTATACAGAGACAGGGAGCGGTCTACTCATCCCCTGAGTCTGTGACACAGAGACAGGAGGCGGTCCACTCATCCCCCGAGTGTATGATACAGAGACAGGGGGCGCTCTACTCATCCCCGGGCTCTGTGATACAGAGACAGGGGGTGGTCTACTCATCCCCTGAATCAATGATACAGAAACAGGGGGCGGTGCACTCATCCCCTGAGTCTCGGATACTGAGACAGGGGATGGTCTACTGATCCCCTGAATCTGTGATACAGAGACAAGGGGCAGTTTGCTCATCCCCTGGGTCTGTGATTCAGAGACAGGGGGCGGTCTACTGATCCCCTGAGTCTGTGACTCAGAGACAGGGGGCGGACTACTCATCCCCGGGCTCTGTGATACAGAGACATGGGGCGGTCTACTCATCCCCTGAATCGATGATACAGAGACAGGGGGCGGTCTACTCATCCCCTGAGTCTGTGATGCAGAGCCAGGCAGCGGTCTACTCCTCCCCTGAGTCTGTGATACGGGGACAGGGGGCGGTCTACTCATCGCCGAGTGTGTGATACAGAGACAGGGGGCGCTCTACTCATCCCCTGAGTCTGTGACACAGAGACAGGGGGCGCTCTACTCATCCCCTGAGTCTCGGATACTGAGACAGGGGGCGGTCTACTCATCCGCTGAATCAATGATACAGAGACAAGGGGCAGTTTGAGCATCCCCTGGGTCAGTGATAAAGAGACAGGGGGCGGTCTACTCATCCCCTGAATCAATGACACAGAAACAGGGGGCGGTCTACTCATCCCCCGATTGTGTGATACAGAGACAGGGGGCAGTTTGCTCTTCCCCTGGGTCTGTTATGCAGAGAGAGGGAGCGGTCTACTCATCCCCTGAGTCTGTGATACAGAGACAGGGGGCGGTCGACTCATCCCCCGATTGTGTGATACAGAGACGGTGGGCGCTCTACTCATCTCCGGGCTCTGTGATACAGAGACAGGGGGCGGTCTACTCATCCCTCGATTGCGTGATACAGAGACAAGTTGCGGTCTACTCATCCCTTGAGTCTGTTATACAGAGACAGGCGGCGGTCTACTCATCCCCTAAATCTCTGACACAGAGACAGGGGGCAGTCTACTCATCCCCTGAGTCTATGATACAGAGACATGGGGCGGTCTACTCATCCCCTGAGTCTGTGATACAGAGACAGATGGCGGTCTACTCATCCCCTAAATCTCTGACACAGAGACAGGGGGCAGTCTACTCATCCCCTGAGTCTATGATACAGAGACATGGGGCGGTCTACTCATCCCCTGAGTCTGTGATACAGAGACAGAGGGCGGTCTACTCATCCCCTGAGTCTGTGATGCAGAGCCAGGCAGTGGTCTACTCATCCCCTTAATCTGAGATACAGAGGCAAGGGGCAGTTTGCTCATCCACTGGGTCAGTGATAAAGAGACAGTGGGCGGTCTACTCATCCGCTGAATCAATGATACAGAAACAGGGGGCAGTCTACTCATCCCCTGAGTCTGTGATACAGAGACAGGGGGCGGTCTACTCATCCCCTGAGTCTATGATACAGAGACATCGTGTGGTCTACTCATCCCCTGAGTCTGTGACACAGAGACAGGGGGCGGTCTACTCATCCCCTGAATCAATGATACTGAAACAGGGGGCGGTGCACTCATCCCCTGAGTCTGCGATACAGAGGCAGGGGGCGGTCTACTCATCCCCTGAGTCTCTGATACTGAGACAGGGGACGGACTACTCATCCCCTGAATCTGAGATACAGAGACAAGGGGCAGTTTGCTCTTCTCCTGGGTCTGTTATACAGAGACAGGGAGCGGTCTACTCATCCCCTGAGTCTGTGACACAGAGACAGATGGCGGTTTACTCATCCTCCGAGTGTATGATACAGAGACAGGGGGCGCTCTACTCATCCCCGGGCTCTGTGATACAGAGACAGGGGGTGGTCTACTCATCCCCTGAGTCTGTGACACAGAGACAGGGGGCGGTCCACTCATCACCTGAGTCTGTGATACAGAGACATGGGGCGGTCTACTCATCCCCGATTGTGTGATACAGAGAAAGGGGGCAGTATACTCATTCCCTCAGTTTGTGTTACAGAGACAGGGGGCGGTCCACTCATCCCCTGAGTCTGTGATGCAGAGACAGGGGGCGGTCTACTCATCCCATGAGTCTGCTATACAGAGACAGGCGGCGGTCCACTCATCCCCTAAATCTCTGACACAGAGACCGGGGGCAGTCTACTCATCCCCTGAGTCTGTGATACAGAGACAGGGGGGGGGTCTACTCATCCCCTGAGTCTGTGATACAGAGACAGGGAGCGGTCTACTCATCCCCTGAGTCGGTGATGCAGAGACAGAGGGCGGTCTACTCATCCCCTGAATCAATGATACAGAAACAGGGGGCGGTTCACTCATCCCCTGAGTCTGTGATACAGAGACAAGGGGCAGTTTGCTCATCCCCTGGGTCTGTGATTCAGAGACAGGGGGCGGTCTACTGATCCCCTGAGTCTGTGACACAGAGACAGGGGGCGCTCTACTCATCCGCTGAATCAATGAGACAGAGACAAGGGGCAGTTTGAGCATCCCCTGGGTCAGTGATAAATAGACAGGGGGCGGTCTACTCATCCCCTGAATCAATGATACAGAAACAGGGGGCGGTGTACTCATCCCCTGAGTCTGTGATACAGAGACAGGGGGCGGTCGACTCATCCCCCGATTGTGTGATACAGAGACGGTGGGCGCTCTACTCATATCCGGGCTCTGTGATACAGAGACAGGGGGCGGTCTACTCATCCCTCGGTTGTGTGATACAGAGGCAGGTTGCGGTCTACTCATCCCATGAGTCTGTTATACAGAGACAGGCGGAGGTCTACTCATCCCCTAAATCTCTGACACAGAGACAGGGGGCAGTCTACTCATCCCCTGAGTCTATGATACAGAGACATGGGGCGGTCTACTCATCCCCTGAGTCTGTGATACAGAGACAGAGGGCGGTCTACTCATCCCCTAAATCCCTGACACAGAGACAGGGGGCAGCCTACTCATCCCCTGAGTCTATGATACAGAGACATGGGGCGGTCTACTCATCCCCTGAGTCTGTGATACAGAGACAGAGGGCGGTGTACTCATCCCCTGAATCTGAGATACAGAGGCAAGGGGCATTTTGCTCATCCACTGGGTCAGTGATAAAGAGACAGGGGGCGGTCTACTCATCCGCTGAATCAATGATACAGAAACAGGGGGCAGTCTACTCATCCCCTGAGTCTGTGATGCAGACAAACGGGGCGGTCTACTCATCCCCTGAGTCTGTGACACAGAGACAGGGGGCGGTCTACTCATCCCCTGAATCAATGATACTGAAACAGGGGGCGGTGCACTCATCCCCTGAGTCTGCGATACAGAGGCAGGGGGCGGTCTACTCATCCCCTGAGTCTCTGATACTGAGACAGGGGACGGACTACTCATCCCCTGAATCTGAGATACAGAGACAAGGGGCAGTTTGCTCTTCTCCTGGGTCTGTTACACAGAGACAGGGAGCGGTCTACTCATCCCCTGAGTCTGTGACACAGAGACAGATGGCGGTTTACTCATCCTCCGAGTGTATGATACAGAGACAGGGGGCGCTCAACTCATCCCCGGGCTCTGTGATACAGAGACAGGGGGTGGTCTACTCATCCCCTGAATCAATGATACAGAAACAGGGGGCGGTGCACTCATCCCCTGAGTCTCGGATACTGAGACAGGGGATGGTCTACTGATCCCCTGAATCTGTGATACAGAGACAAGGGGCAGTTTGCTCATCCCCTGGGTCTGTGATTCAGAGACAGGGGGCGGTCTACTGATCCCCTGAGTCTGTGACTCAGAGACAGGGGGCGGACTACTCATCCCCGGGCTCTGTGATACAGAGACATGGGGCGGTCTACTCATTCCCTGAATCGATGATACAGAGACAGGGGGCGGTCTACTCATCCCCTGAGTCTGTGATGCAGAGCCAGGCAGCGGTCTACTCCTCCCCTGAGTCTGTGATACGGGGACAGGGGGCGGTCTACTCATCGCCGAGTGTGTGATACAGAGACAGGGGGCGCTCTACTCATCCCCTGAGTCTGTGACACAGAGACAGGGGGCGCTCTACTCATCCCCTGAGTCTCGGATACTGAGACAGGGGGCGGTCTACTCATCCGCTGAATCAATGATACAGAGACAAGGGGCAGTTTGAGCATCCCCTGGGTCAGTGATAAAGAGACAGGGGGCGGTCTACTCATCCCCTGAATCAATGACACAGAAACAGGGGGCGGTCTACTCATCCCCCGATTGTGTGATACAGAGACAGGGGGCAGTTTGCTCTTCCCCTGGGTCTGTTATGCAGAGAGAGGGAGCGGTCTACTCATCCCCTGAGTCTGTGATACAGAGACAGGGGGCGGTCGACTCATCCCCCGATTGTGTGATACAGAGACGGTGGGCGCTCTACTCATCTCCGGGCTCTGTGATACAGAGACAGGGGGCGGTCTACTCATCCCTCGATTGTGTGATACAGAGACAAGTTGCGGTCTACTCATCCCTTGAGTCTGTTATACAGAGACAGGCGGCGGTCTACTCATCCCCTAAATCTCTGACACAGAGACAGGGGGCAGTCTACTCATCCCCTGAGTCTATGATACAGAGACATGGGGCGGTCTACTCATCCCCTGAGTCTGTGATACAGAGACAGATGGCGGTCTACTCATCCCCTAAATCTCTGACACAGAGACAGGGGGCAGTCTACTCATCCCCTGAGTCTATGATACAGAGACATGGGGCGGTCTGCTCATCCCCTGAGTCTGTGATACAGAGACAGAGGGCGGTCTACTCATCCCCTGAGTCTGTGATGCAGAGCCAGGCAGTGGTCTACTCATCCCCTTAATCTGAGATACAGAGGCAAGGGGCAGTTTGCTCATCCACTGGGTCAGTGATAAAGAGACAGGGGGCGGTCTACTCATCCGCTGAATCAATGATACAGAAACAGGGGGCAGTCTACTCATCCCCTGAGTCTGTGATACAGAGACAGGGGGCGGTCTACTCATCCCCTGAGTCTATGATACAGAGACATCGTGTGGTCTACTCATCTCCTGAGTCTGCGATACAGAGGCAGGGGGCGGTCTACTCATCCCCTGAGTCTCTGATACTGAGACAGGGGACGGACTACTCATCCCCTGAATCTGAGATACAGAGACAAGGGACAGTTTGCTCTTCTCCTGGGTCTGTTATACAGAGACAGGGAGCGGTCTACTCATCCCCTGAGTCTGTGACACAGAGACAGATGGCGGTTTACTCATCCTCCGAGTGTATGATACAGAGACAGGGGGCGCTCTACTCATCCCCGGGCTCTGTGATACAGAGACAGGGGGTGGTCTACTCATCCCCTGAGTCTGTGACACAGAGACAGGGGGCGGTCCACTCATCACCTGAGTCTGTGATACAGAGACATGGGGCGGTCTACTCATCCCCGATTGTGTGATACAGAGAAAGGGGGCAGTATACTCATTCCCTCAGTTTGTGTTACAGAGACAGGGGGCGGTCCACTCATCCCCTGAGTCTGTGATACAGAGACAGGGGGCGGTCTACTCATCCCATGAGTCGGCTATACAGAGACAGGCGGCGGTCCACTCATCCCCTAAATCTCTGACACAGAGACCGGGGGCAGTCTACTCATCCCCTGAGTCTGTGATACAGAGACAGGGCGGGGGGGTCTACTCATCCCCTGAGTCTGTGATACAGAGACAGGGAGCGGTCTACTCATCCCCTGAGTCGGTGATGCAGAGACAGAGGGCGGTCTACTCATCCCCTGAATCAATGATACAGAAACAGGGGGCGGTTCACTCATCCCCTGAGTCTGTGATACAGAGACAAGGGGCAGTTTGCTCATCCCCTGGGTCTGTGATTCAGAGACAGGGGGCGCTCTACTCATCCGCTGAATCAATGAGACAGAGACAAGGGGCAGTTTGAGCATCCCCTGGGTCAGTGATAAATAGACAGGGGGCGGTCTACTCATCCCCTGAATCAATGATACAGAAACAGGGGGCGGTGTACTCATCCCCTGAGTCTGTGATACAGAGACAGGGGGCGGTCGACTCATCCCCCGATTGTGTGATACAGAGACGGTGGGCGCTCTACTCATATCCGGGCTCTGTGATACAGAGAAAGGGGGCGGTCTACTCATCCCTCGATTGTGTGATACAGAGACAGGTTGCGGTCTACTAATCCCATGAGTCTGTTATACAGAGACAGGCGGCGGTCTACTCATCCCCTAAATCTCTGACACAGAGACAGGGGGCAGTCTACTCATCCCCTGAGTCTATGATACAGAGACATGGGGCGGTCTACTCATCCCCTGAGTCTGTGATACAGAGACAGAGGGCGGTCTACTCATCCCCTAAATCTCTGACACAGAGACAGGGGGCAGCCTACTCATCCCCTGAGTCTATGATACAGAGACATGGGGCGGTCTACTCATCCCCTGAGTCTGTGATACAGAGACAGAGGGCGGTCTACTCATCCCCTGAATCTGAGATACAGAGGCAAGGGGCAGTTTGCTCATCCACTGGGTCAGTGATAAAGAGACAGGGGGCGGTCTACTCATCCGCTGAATCAATGATACAGAAACAGGGGGCAGTCTACTCATCCCCTGAGTCTGTGATGCAGACAAACGGGGCGGTCTACTCATCCCCTGAGTCTGTGACACAGAGACAGGGGGCGGACTACTCATCCCCTGAATCAATGATACTGAAACAGGGGGCGGTGCACTCATCCCCTGAGTCTGCGATACAGAGGCAGGGGGCGGTCTACTCATCCCCTGAGTCTCTGATACTGAGACAGGGGACGGACTACTCATCCCCTGAATCTGAGATACAGAGACCAGGGGCAGTTTGCTCTTCTCCTGGGTCTGTTACACAGAGACAGGGAGCGGTCTACTCATCCCCTGAGTCTGTGACACAGAGACAGGAGGCGGTCTACTCATCCCCCGAGTGTATGATACAGAGACAGGGGGCGCTCTACTCATCCCCGCACTCTGTGATACAGAGACAGGGGGTGGTCTACTCATCCCCTGAATCAATGATACAGAAACAGGGGGCGGTGCACTCATCCCCTGAGTCTCGAATACTGAGACAGGGGATGGTCTACTCATCCCCTGAATCTGAGATACAGAGACAAGGGGCAGTTTGCTCATCCCCTGGGTCTGTGATTCAGAGACAGGGGGCGGTCTACTGATCCCCTGAGTCTGTGACTCAGAGACAGGGGGCGGACTACTCATCCCCGGGCTCTGTGATACAGAGACATGGGGCGGTCTACTCATCCCCTGAATCGATGATACAGAGACAGGGGGCGGTCTACTCATCCCCTGAGTCTGTGATGCAGAGCCAGGCAGCGGTCTACTCCTCCCCTGACTCTGTGATACGGAGACAGGGGGCGGTCTACTCATCGCCGAGTGTGTGATACAGAGACAGGGGGCGCTCTACTCATCCCCTGAGTCTGTGACACAGAGACAGGGGGCGCTCTACTCATCCCCTGAGTCTCGGATACTGAGACAGGGGGCGGTCTACTCATGCGCTGAATCAATGATACAGAGACAAGGGGCAGTTTGAGCATCCCCTGGGTCAGTGATAAAGAGACAGGGGGCGGTCTACTCATCCCCTGAATCAATGATACAGAAACAGGGGGCGGTCTACTCATCCCCCGATTGTGTGATACAGAGACAGGGGGCAGTTTGCTCTTCCCCTGGGTCTGTTATGCAGAGAGAGGGAGCGGTCTACTCATCCCCTGAGTCTGTGATACAGAGACAGGGGGCGGTCGACTCATCCCCCGATTGTGTGATACAGAGACGGTGGGCGCTCTACTCATCTCCGGGCTCTGTGATACAGAGACAGGGGGCGGTCTACTCATCCCTCGATTGTGTGATACAGAGACAGGTTGCGGTCTACTCATCCCATGAGTCTGTGACACAGAGACAGGCGGCGGTCTACTCATCCCCTAAATCTCTGACACAGAGACAGGGGGCAGTCTACTCATCCCCTGAGTCTATGATACAGAGACATGGGGCGGTCTACTCATCCCCTGAGTCTGTGATACAGAGACAGATGGCGGTCTACTCATCCCCTAAATCTCTGACACAGAGACAGGGGGCAGTCTACTCATCCCCTGAGTCTATGATACAGAGACATGGGGCCTTCTACTCATCCCCTGAGTCTGTGATACAGAGACATGGGGCGGTCTACTCATCCCCTGAGTCTGTGATGCAGAGCCAGGCAGTGGTCTACTCATCCCCTGAATCTGAGATACAGAGGCAAGGGGCAGTTTGCTCATCCACTGGGTCAGTGATAAAGAGACAGGGGGCGGTCTACTCATCCGCTGAATCAATGATACAGAAACAGGGGGCAGTCTACTCATCCCCTGAGTCTGTGATACAGAGACATCGTGTGGTCCACTCATCCCCTAAATCTCTGACACAGAGACAGGGAGCGGTCTACTCATCCCCTGAGTCTGTGATACAGAGAAAGGGGGGGGGGTCTACTCATCCCCTGAGTCTGTGATACAGAGACAGGGAGTGGTCTACTCATCCCCTGAGTCAGTGATGCAGAGACAGAGGGCGGTCTACTCATCCCCTGAATCAATGATACAGAAACAGGGGGCAGTCTACTCATCCCCTGAGTCTGTGATGCAGACAAACGGTGCGGTCTACTCATCCCCTGAGTCTGTGATACAGAGACATCGTGTGGTCTACTCATCCCCTGAGTCTGTGACACAGAGACAGTGGGCGGTCTACTCATCCCCTGAATCAATGATGCTGAAACAGGGGGCGGTGCACTCATCCCCTGAGTCTGCGATACAGAGGCAGGGGGCTCTCTACTCATCCCCTGAGTCTCTGATACTGAGACAGGGGACGGACTACTCATCCCCTGAATCTGAGATACAGAGACAAGTGGCAGTTTGCTCTTCTCCTGGGTCTGTTATGCAGAGACAGGGAGCGGTCTACTCATCCCCTGAGTCTGTGACACAGAGACAGGAGGCGGTCTACTCATCCTCCGAGTGTATGATACAGAGACAGGGGGCGCTCTACTCATCCCCGGGCTCTGTGATACAGAGACAGGGGGTGGTCTACTCATCCCCTGAGTCTGTGACACAGAGACAGGGGGCGGTCCACTCATCACCTGAGTCTGTGATACAGAGACATGGGGCGGTCTACTCATCCCCGAGTGTGTGATACAGAGAAAGGGGCAGTTTGCTCATCCACTGGGTCAGTGATAAAGAGACAGGGGGCGGTCTACTCATCCGCTGAATCAATGATACAGAAACAGGGGGCAGTCTACTCATCCCCTGAGTCTGTGATGCAGACAAACGGGGCGGTCTACTCATCCCCTGAGTCTGTGACACAGAGACAGGGGGCGGTCTACTCATCCCCTGAATCAATGATACTGAAACAGAGGGCGGTGCACTCATCCCCTGAGTCTGCGATACAGAGGCAGGGGGCGGTCTACTCATCCCCTGAGTCTCTGATACTGAGACAGGGGACGGACTACTCATCCCCTGAATCTGAGATACAGAGACAAGGGGCAGTTTGCTCTTCTCCTGGGTCTGTTACACAGAGACAGGGAGCGGTCTACTCATCCCCTGAGTCTGTGACACAGAGACAGGAGGCGGTCTACTCATCCCCCGAGTGTATGATACAGAGACAGGGGGCGCTCTACTCATCCCCGCACTCTGTGATACAGAGACAGGGGGTGGTCTACTCATCCCCTGAATCAATGATACAGAAACAGGGGGCGGTGCACTCATCCCCTGAGTCTCGAATACTGAGACAGGGGATGGTCTACTCATCCCCTGAATCTGAGATACAGAGACAAGGGGCAGTTTGCTCATCCCCTGGGTCTGTGATTCAGAGACAGGGGGCGGTCTACTGATCCCCTGAGTCTGTGACTCAGAGACAGGGGGCGGACTACTCATCCCCGGGCTCTGTGATACAGAGACATGGGGCGGTCTACTCATCCCCTGAATCGATGATACAGAGACAGGGGGCGGTCTACTCATCCCCTGAGTCTGTGATGCAGAGCCAGGCAGCGGTCTACTCCTCCCCTGACTCTGTGATACGGAGACAGGGGGCGGTCTACTCATCGCCGAGTGTGTGATACAGAGACAGGGGGCGCTCTACTCATCCCCTGAGTCTGTGACACAGAGACAGGGGGCGCTCTACTCATCCCCTGAGTCTCGGATACTGA
This sequence comes from Heterodontus francisci, assembly GCF_036365525.1. NCBI lineage: Eukaryota > Metazoa > Chordata > Chondrichthyes > Heterodontiformes > Heterodontidae > Heterodontus > Heterodontus francisci. Next base: position 44,268,287 of record NC_090398.1, read on the forward strand.
GACAGGGGGCGGTCTACTCATGCGCTGAATCAATGATACAGAGACAAGGGGCAGTTTGAGCATCCCCTGGGTCAGTGATAAAGAGACAGGGGGCGGTCTACTCATCCCCTGAATCAATGATACAGAAACAGGGGGCGGTCTACTCATCCCCCGATTGTGTGATACAGAGACAGGGGGCAGTTTGCTCTTCCCCTGGGTCTGTTATGCAGAGAGAGGGAGCGGTCTACTCATCCCCTGAGTCTGTGATACAGAGACAGGGGGCGGTCGACTCATCCCCCGATTGTGTGATACAGAGACGGTGGGCGCTCTACTCATCTCCGGGCTCTGTGATACAGAGACAGGGGGCGGTCTACTCATCCCTCGATTGTGTGATACAGAGACAGGTTGCGGTCTACTCATCCCATGAGTCTGTGACACAGAGACAGGCGGCGGTCTACTCATCCCCTAAATCTCTGACACAGAGACAGGGGGCAGTCTACTCATCCCCTGAGTCTATGATACAGAGACATGGGGCGGTCTACTCATCCCCTGAGTCTGTGATACAGAGACAGATGGCGGTCTACTCATCCCCTAAATCTCTGACACAGAGACAGGGGGCAGTCTACTCATCCCCTGAGTCTATGATACAGAGACATGGGGCGGTCTACTCATCCCCTGAGTCTGTGATACAGAGACATGGGGCGGTCTACTCATCCCCTGAGTCTGTGATGCAGAGCCAGGCAGTGGTCTACTCATCCCCTGAATCTGAGATACAGAGGCAAGGGGCAGTTTGCTCATCCACTGGGTCAGTGATAAAGAGACAGGGGGCGGTCTACTCATCCGCTGAATCAATGATACAGAAACAGGGGGCAGTCTACTCATCCCCTGAGTCTGTGATGCAGACAAACGGGGCGGTCTACTCATCCCCTGAGTCTGTGACACAGAGACATGGGGCGGTCTACTCATCCCCTGAATCAATGATACTGAAACAGGGGGCGGTGCACTCATCCCCTGAGTCTGCGATACAGAGGCAGGGGGCGGTCTACTCATCCCCTGAGTCTCTGATACTGAGACAGGGGACGGACTACTCATCCCCTGAATCTGAGATACAGAGACAAGGGGCAGTTTGCTCTTCTCCTGGGTCTGTTACACAGAGACAGGGAGCGGTCTACTCATCCCCTGAGTCTGTGACACAGAGACAGGAGGCGGTCTACTCATCCCCCGAGTGTATGATACAGAGACAGGGGGCGCTCTACTCATCCCCGCACTCTGTGATACAGAGACAGGGGGTGGTCTACTCATCCCCTGAATCAATGATACAGAAACAGGGGGCGGTGCACTCATCCCCTGAGTCTCGAATACTGAGACAGGGGATGGTCTACTCATCCCCTGAATCTGAGATACAGAGACAAGGGGCAGTTTGCTCATCCCCTGGGTCTATGATACAGAGACATGGGGCGGTCTACTCATCCCCTGAGTCTGTGATACAGAGACAGAGGGCGGTCTACTGATCCCCTGAGTCTGTGACACAGAGACAGGGGGCGCTATACTCATCCGCTGAATCAATGATACAGAGACAAGGGGCAGTTTGAGCATCCCCTGGGTCAGTGATAAAGAGACAGGGGGCGGTCTACTCATCCCCTGAATCAATGATACAGAAACAGGGGGCGGTGTACTCATCCCCTGAGTCTGTGATACAGAGACAGGGGGCGGTCTGCTCAACCCCCGATTGTGTGACACAGAGACAGGGGGCGCTCTACTCATCTCCGGGCTCTGTGATTCAGAGACTGGGGGCGGTCTACTCATCCCATGAGTCTGTTATACAGAGACAGGCGGCGGTCTACTCATCCCCTAAATCTCTGACGCAGAGACAGGGGGCAGTCTACTCATCCCCTGAGTCTATGATACAGAGACATGGGGCGGTCTACTCATCCCCTGAGTCTGTGATACAGAGACAGAGGGCGGTCTACTCATCCCCTGAGTCGATGATACAGAGACATGGTGTGGTCTACTCATCCCCTGAGTCTGTGACACAGAGACAGGGGGCGGTCTACTCATCCCCTGAATAAATTATACTGAAACAGGGGGCGGTGCACTCATCCCCTGAGTCTGCGATACAGAGGCAGGGGGCGGTCTACTCATCCCCTGAGTCTCTGATACTGAGACAGGGGGCGGTCTACTCATCCCCTGAATCTGAGATACAGAGACAAGGGGCAGTTTGCTCTTCCCCTGGGTCTGTTATGCAGAGACAGGGATCGGTCTACTCATCCCCTGAGTCTGTGACACAGAGACAGGGAGCGGTCTACTCATCCCCTGAGTCTGTGACACAGAGACAGGGTCGGTCCACACATCCGCTGAATCAATGATACAGAAACAGGTGGCGGTGTACTCATCCCCTGAGTCTGCGATACAGAGACAGGGGGCGCTCTACTCATCCCCGTGCTCTTTGATTCAGATACATGGGGCGGTCTACTCATCCCAGAGTCTGTGATGCAGACAAACAGGGCGGTCCACTCATCCCCTGAATCTGAGATACAGAGACAAGGGGCAGTTTGCTCATCCCCTTGGTCAGTGATAAAGAGACAGGGGGCGCTCTACTCATCCCCTGAGTCTGTGACACAGAGACAGGGGGCGGTCTACTCATCCCCTGAGTCTGTGACACAGAGACAGGGGGCGGTATACTCATCCCCTCAGTCTGTGACACAGAGACAGGGGGCGGTCTACTCATTCCCCTGAGTCTGTGACACAGAGACAGGGGGCGGTCTACTCATCCCCCCAGTTTATGATCCAGAGACAGGGGGCGCTCTACTCATCCCCGGGCTCTGTGATGCAGAGACAGGGGGTGGTCTACTCATCCCCTGAGTCTGTGACACAGAGACAGGGGGCGGTCCACTCATCACCTGAGTCTGTGATACAGAGACATGGGGCGGTCTACTCATCCCCGAGTGTGTGATACAGAGAAAGGGGGCTGTATACTCATCCCCTCAGTTTGTGACACAGAGACAGGGGGCGGTCTACTCATCCCCTGAGACTGTGATGCAGAGACAGGGGGCGGTCTATTCATCCCCTGAGTCTGTATTACGGAGACAGGGGGCGGTCTACTTATCCCCTCAGTTTGTGATACAGAGACAGGGGGCGGTCTACTCATCCCCTGAGACTGTGATACAGAGACAGGGGGCGGTCTCCTCATCCCCTGAGTCTGTATTACGGAGACAGGGGGCGGTCTACCTATCCCCTCAGTTTGTGATGCAGAGACAGGGGGCGGTCTACTCATCCCCTGAGTCTGTGATACAGAGACAGGGGGCAGTCTGCTCATCCCCTCAGTATGTGATACAGAGACAGGGGGCGGTCTACTCATCCACTGAGTCTGTGATGCAGAGACAGGGGGCAGTCTGCTCATCCACTGAGTGTGTGAGACAAAGACAGGGGACGGTCTACTCATCCACTGAGTCTGTGATACAGAGACAGGGGGTGGTCTGCTTATCCCCTCAGTTTGTGATACAGAGACAGGGGGCGGTCTACTCATCCCCTGATTCTGTGATACAGAGACAGGGGGCAGTCTGCTCATCCCCTCAGTTTGTGATACAGAGACAGGGGGAGGTCTACTCATCCCCTGAGTCTGTGATACAGAGACAGGGGGCAATCTGCTCATCCACTGAGTGTGTGTTACAAAGACAGGGGACGGTCTCCTCATCCCCTCAGTTTGTGATAGAGAGACTGGGGGCGGTATACTCATCCCCTAAATTTGTGATAAAGAGAGAGGGGGCGGACTACTTATCCCCTCAGTATGTGCCACAGAGACAGGGGACGGTCCACTCATCCCCTGAGTCTGTGATACAGAGACAGGGGACGGTCTACTCATCCCCCGAGTGTATGATACAGAGACAGGGGGCTCTACTCATCCCCCGGGCTCTGTGATACTGAGACAGGGGGCGCTCTACTCATCCTCTGAGTTTGTGATCGAGAGACAGGGGCCGGTGTACTCATCCCCTGAGTCTGTGCCACAGAGACAGGGGGCGGTCCACTCATCCCTTGAGTCTGTGATACAGAGACAGGGGACGGTCGACTCATCCCCTGAGTCTGTGATACGGAGACAGGGGGCGGTCTACTCATCCCCGAGTGTGTGATGCAGAGAAAGGGGGCAGTATACACATCCCCTCAGTTTGTGATACAGAGACAGGGGGCGGTCTACTCATCCCCTGAGTCTGTGATACAGAGACAAGGGGCGGTCTACTCATCCCCTGAGTCTGTGATACGGAGACAGGGGGCCTTCTACTCATCCCCTCAGTTTGTGATACAGAGACAGGGGGCGGTCAACTCATCCCATGAGTCTGTGATACAGAGACAGCGGGCGGTCTGCTCATCCCCTCAGTATGTGATACAAAGACAGGGGACGGTCTACTCATCCCCTCAGTTTGTGATACAGAGACAGGGGGCGGTATACTCATCCCCTAAATTTGTGATACAGAGACAGGGGGCGGTCTACTTATCCCCTCAGTCTGTGACACAGAGACAGGGGGCAGTCTACTCATCTGCTGAATCAATGATACAGAAACAGGGCACGGTGTACTCATCCCCTGAGTCTATGATACAGAGACATGGGGCGGTCTACTCATCCCCTGAGTCTGTGATACAGAGACAGAGGGCGGTCTACTCATCCCCTGAATCAATGATACAGAAACAGGGGGCGGTGCACTCATCCCCTGAGTCTGTGATGCAGAGACAGTGGGCGGTCTACTCATCCCCTGAGTCTCGGATACTGAGACAGGGGATGGTCTACCCATCCCCTGAATCTGAGATACAGAGACAAGGGGCAGTTTGCTCATCCCCTGGGTCTGTGATTCAGAGACAGGGGGCGGTCTACTGATCCCCTGAGTCTGTGACACAGAGACAGGGGGCGGTCTACTCATCCCCGGGCTCTGTGATACAGAGACATGGGGCGGTCTACTCATCTCCTGAGTCTGTGATGCAGACAAACGGGGCGTTCTACTCATCCCCTGAGTCTGTGATGCAGAGCCAGGCAGTGGTCTACTCATCCCCTGAATCTGAGATACAGAGTCAAGGGGCACTTTGCTCATCCACTGGGTCAGTGATAAAGAGACAGGGGGCGGTCTACTCATCCGCTGAATCAATGATACAGAAACAGGGGGCAGTCGACTCATCCCCTGAGTCTGTGATGCAGACAAACGGGGCGGTCTACTCATCCTCTGAGTCTGTGATACAGAGACAGGGGCGGTCTTCTCATCTCCTGAGTCTATGATACAGAGACATGGTGTGGTCTACTCATCCCCTGAGTCTGTGACACAGAGACAGGGGGCGGTCTGCTCATCCCCTGAATAAATTATACTGAAACAGGGGGCGGTGCACTCATCCCCTGAGTCTGCGATACAGAGGCAGGGGGCGGTCTACTCATCCCCTGAGTCTCTGATACTGAGACAGGGGACGGTCTACTCATCCCCTGAATCTGAGATACAGAGACAAGGGGCAGTTTGCTCTTCCCCTGGGTCTGTTATGCAGAGACAGGGAGCGGTCTACTCAGCCCCTGAGTCTGTGACACAGAGACAGGGAGCGGTCTACTCATCCCCTGAGTCTGTGACACAGAGACAGGGTCGGTCCACACATCCGCTGAATCAATGATGCAGAAACAGGCGGCGGTGTACTCATCCCCTGAGTCTGCGATACAGAGACAGGGGGCGCTCTACTCATCCCCGGGCTCTTTGATTCAGAGACATGGGGCGGTCTACTCATCCCAGAGTCTGTGATGCAGACAAACGGGGCGGTCCACTCATCCCCTGAATCTGAGATACAGAGACAAGGGGCAGTTTGCTCATCCCCTTGGTCAGTGATAAAGAGACAGGGGGCGCTCTACTCATCCCCTGAGTCTGTGACACAGAGACAGGGGGCGGTCTACTCATCCCCTGAGTCTGTGACGCAGAGACAGGGGGCGGTATACTCATCCCCTGAGTCTGTGACACAGAGACAGGGGGCGGTCTACTCATCCCCTGAGTCTGTGTCACAGAGACAGGGGGCGGTCTACTCATCCCCTGAGTCTGTTACACAGAGACAGGGGGCGGTCTACTCATCCCCCGAGTTTATGATCCAGAGACAGGGGGCGCTCTACTCATCCCCGGGCTCTGTGAGACAGAGAAAGGGGGCATTATACTCATCCCCTCAGTTTGTGACACAGAGACAGGGGGCGGTCTACTCATTGCCTGAGACTGTGATACAGAGACAGGGGGCGGTCTACTCATCCCCTGAGTCTGTGACACAGAGACAGGGGGCGGTCTGCTCATCCCCTGAGTCTGTGACACAGAGACAAGGGGCAGTCCACTCATCACCTGAGTCTGTGATACAGAGACATGGGGCGGTCTACTCATCCCCGAGTGTGTGATACAGAGAAAGGGGGCAGTATACTCATCCCCTCAGTTTGTGACACAGAGACAGGGGGCGGTCTACTCATCGCCTGAGACTGTGATACAGAGACAGGGGGCGGTCTACTCATCCCCTGAGTCTGTATTACGGAGACAGGGGGTGGTCTACTTATCCCTTCAGTTTGTGATACAGAGACAGGGGGCGGTCTACTCATCCCCTGAGACTGTGATACAGAGACAGAGGGCGGTCTCCTCATCCCCTGAGTCTGTATTACGGAGACAGGGGGCGGTCTACTTATCCCCTCAGTTTGTGATGCAGAGACAGGGGGCGGTCCACTCATTCCCTGAGTCTGTGATACAGAGACAGGGGGCAGTCTGCTCATCCCCTCAGTATGTGATACAGAGACAGGGGGCGGTCTACTCATCCCCTGAGTCTTTGATACAGAGACAGGGGGCAGTCTGCTCATCCACTGAGTGTGTGAGACAAAGACTGGGGACGGTCTACTCATCCACTGAGTCTGTGATACAGAGACAGGGGGTGGTCTGCTTATCCCCTCAGTTTGTGATACAGAGACAGGGGGCGGTCTACTCATCCCCTGATTCTGTGATACAGAGACAGGGGACGGTCTACTCATCCCCCGAGTGTATGATACAGAGACAGGGGGCTCTACTCATCCCCCGGGCTCTGTGATACTGAGACAGGGGGCGCTCTACTCATCCTCTGAGTTTGTGATCGAGAGACAGGGGGCGGTGTACTCATCCCCTGAGTCTGTGCCACAGAGACAGGGGGCGGTCCACTCATCCCCTGAGTCTGTGATACAGGGACAGGGGACGGTCTACTCATCCCCTGAGTCTGTGATACGGAGACAGGGGGCGGTCTACTCATCCCCGAGTGTGTGATACAGAGAAAGGGGGCAGTATACACATCCCCTCAGTTTGTGATACAGAGACAGGGGGCGGTCTACTCATCCCCTGAGTCTGTGATACAGAGACAAGGGGCGGTCCACTCATCCCCTGAGTCTGTGATACGGAGACAGGGGGCCTTCTACTCATCCCCTCAGTTTGTGATACAGAGACAGGGGGCGGTCAACTCATCCCATGAGTCTGTGATACAGAGACAGCGGGCGGTCTGCTCATCCCCTCAGTATGTGACACAAAGACAGGGGACGGTCTACTCATCCCCTCAGTTTGTGATACAGAGACAGGGGGCGGTATACTCATCCCCTAAATTTGTGATACAGAGACAGGGGGCGGTTTACTTATCCCCTCAGTCTGTGACACAGAGACAGGGGGCAGTCTACTCATCTGCTGAATCAATGATACAGAAACAGGGGACGGTGTACTCATCCCCTGAGTCTATGATACAGAGACATGGGGCGGTCTACTCATCCCCTGAGTCTGTGATACAGAGACAGAGGGCGGTCTACTCATCCCCTGAGTCTGTGATGCAGAGACAGGGGACGGTCTACTCATCCCCCGAGTGTATGATACAGAGACAGGGGGCTCTACTCATCCCCCGGGCTCTGTGATACTGCGACAGGGGGCGGTCTACTCATCCCCCGAGTGTGTGATACAGAGAAAGGCATTGGTCTACTCATCCCCTGAAACTGAGATACAGGGACAAGGGGGCAGTTTGCTCATCCCCTTTGTCTGTGATACAGATACAGGGGGCGGTCTACTCATCCCCTGAGTCTATGACATGGAGAAAGGGGGCGGTCTACTCATCCCCTGAATCAATGATACAGAAACAGGGGGCGGTGTACTCATCCACTGAGTCTGTGATACAGGAATGGTTTCAGTGTCTGGGGAAGGGGTTTCACTGTGTGGGGAAGGGTTTCAGTGTGAGGGGTAGGGTGTTTGTGTGTGGGGAATGGTTTCAGTGTGTGGGGAAGGGTTTCAGTGTTTGGGGAATGGTTTCACTGTGTGGGGAAGGGTTTCAGTGTGTGGGGAATGGTTTCCGTGTGTGGGGAATGGTTTCAGTGTGTGGGGAATGGTTTCAGTGTGTGGGGAAGGGTTTCAGTGTGTGGAGAATGGTTTCAGTGTGTGGGGAAGTTGTTTCACTGTGTGGGGAATGGTTTCAGTGTGTGGGGAAGGGGTTTCAGAGTGTGCCGAAGGGGTTTCACTGTGTGGGGAATGCTTTCAGTGTGTGGTGAAGGGTTTCAGTGTGTGGGGAAGGGGTTTCAGTGTGTGGGGAAGGGGTTTCAGTGTGTGGGGAAGGGGTTTCAGAGTGTGCCGAAGGGGTTTCACTGTGTGGGGAATGCTTTCAGTGTGTGGTGAAGGGTTTCAGTGTGTGGGGAAGGGGTTTCAGTGTGTGGGGATTGGTTTCAGTGTGTGGGGAAGGGGTTTCAGTGTGTGGGGAATGGTTTCAGTGTGTCGGGAATGGTTTCAGTGTGTGGGGAATGGTTTCAGTATGTGGAGAGCGGTTTCACTGTGTGGGGTAAGGTTTCAATGTGTGGGGAATGGTTTCACTGTGTGGAGAAGGGTTCCAGTGTGTGGGGAATGGTTTCAGTGTGTGGGGAATGGTTTCAGTGTGTGGGGAAGGGGTTTCAGTGTGTGGGGAATGGTTTCAGTGTGCGGGGAAGGTGTTTCAGTGCGTGGGGAAGGGGTTTCACTATGTGGGGAATGGTTTCAGTGTGTTGGGAAGGGTTTCAGTCAGTGGGGAAGGGGTTTCAGTGTGTGGGGAATGGTTTCAGTGTGTGGGGAAGGTGTTGCAGAGTGTGGGGAATGGTTTCAGTGTATGGGGAATGGTTTCAGTGTGTGGGGAATGGGTTTCACTGTGTAGGGAATGGTTTCAGTGTGTGGGGAAGGGTTTCAGTGTGTGGGGAAGGGTTTCAGTGTGTGGGGAATGGTTTAAGTGTGTGGGGAAGGGGTTTCAGTGTGTGGGGAAGGGGTTTCAGTGTGTGGGGAATGGTTTCAATGTGTGGGGAAGTGATTTAAGTGTGTGCGGAAGGCGTTTCAGTGTGTGGGGAAGAGCTTCAGTGTGTGGGGAAGGGGTTTCAGTGTGTGGGGAATGGTTTCAGTGTGTAGGGAAGGGGTTTCAGTGTGCGGGGAAGGGGTTTCAGTGTGTGGGGAACGGTTTCAGTGATCGGGGAATGGGTTTCACTGTGTGGGCAAGGGGTTTCACTGTGTGGGGAAGGGGTTTCACTGTGTGGGGAAGGGGTTTCAGTGTGTGAGGAACTGTTTAAGTGAGTGGGGAAAGGATTTCAGTGTGTGGGGAAGGTGATTCAGTGTGTGGGGAAGTGGATTCTCTGTGTGGGGAAGGGGTTTCAGTGTGTGGGCAAGGGGTTTCAGTGTGTGGGGAACGGGTTTCAGTGTGTGGGGAATGGTTTCAGTGTGTCGGGAAGGGGTTTCAGTGTGTGGGGAAGGGGTTTCAGTGTGTGGGGAACTGTTTAAGTGTGTGGGGAAAGGATTTCAGTGTGTGGGGAATCTGATTCACTGTTTGGGGAAGGGGATTCTCTGTGTGGGGAAGGGCTTTCAGTGTGTGGGCAAGGGGTTTCAGTGTGTGGGGAAGGGGTTTCAGTGTGTGGGGAATGGTTTCAGTGTGTGGGGAAGGGGTTTAAGTGTGTGGGGAAGGGGTTTAAGTGTGTGGGGAGGGTGTTTCAGTGTGTGTGGAAGGGGTTTCAGTGTGTGTGCAAGGGGTTTCAGTGTGTGGGGAAGGGGTTTCAGTGTGTGGGGAAGGGGTTTCAGTGTGTGTGGAAGGGGTTTCAGTGTGTGGGGAATGGTTTCAGTGTGTGGGGAAGGGGTTTCAGTGTGTGTGTAAGGGGTTTGAGTGTGTTGGGAATGTGGTTCACTGTGTGGGGAAGGGGTTTCAGTGTGTGGGGAATGGTTTCAGTGTGTGGGGAAGGGGTTTCACTGTGTGGGGAAGTGGTTTCAGTGTGTGGGGAATGGTTTCAGAGTGTGGGGAAGGGGTTTCAGTGTGTGGGGAAGGGTTTCAGTGTGTGGGGAAGGGGTTTCAGTGTGTGGGGTCGGGGTTTCAGTGTGTGGGGAAGGGGATTCAGTGTGTGGGAAATGGTTTCAGTGTGTGGGGACGGGTTTCAGTGTGTGGGGAAGGGGTTTCAGTGTGTGGGGAAGGGGTATCAGTGTGTGGGGAATGGTTTCAGTGTGTGGGGAAGGTATTCAGTGTGTGGGGAAGGGGTTTCACTGTGACGGGAAGGGTTTTCACTGTGTGGGGAATGGTTTCACTGTGTGGGGAATGGTTTCAGTGTGTGGGGATGGGTTTCAGTGTGTGGGGAATGGTTTCAGTGTGTGGGGAATGGTTTCAGTGTGTGAGGAAAGGTTTCAGTGTGTGGGGAAGGGGTTTCAGTGTGTGGGGAAGAGGTTTCAGTGTGTGGGGAATGGATTCAGTGTATGGGGAAGAGGTTTCAGTGTTTGCGGAAGGGGTTTCAGTGTGTGGGGAAGGGTTTCAGTGTGCGGGGAAGGGGTTTCAGTGTGTGGGGAATGGTTTCAGTGTGTAGGGAAGGGGTTTCAGTGTGTGGGGAAGGGGTTTCAGTGTGTGGGGAAGGGGCTTCAGTGTGCGGGGAAGGGGTTTCATAGTGCGGGGAATTGTTTCAGTTTGTGGGGAATGGTTTTAGTGATTGGGGAATGGGTTTCACTATGTGGGCAAGGTGTTTCAGTGTGTGGGGAAGGGGTTTCACTGTGTGGGGAAGGGGTTTCAGTGTGTGGGGAACTGTTTAAGTGTGTGGGGAAAGGATTTCAGTGTGTGGGGAAGGTGATTCAGTGTGTGGGGAAGGGGATTCTCTGTGTGGGGAAGGGGTTTCAGTGTGTGGGCAAGGGGTTTCAGTGTGTGGGCAAGGGGTTTCAGTGTGTGGGGAAGGGGTTTCAGTGTGTGGGGAATGGTTTCAGTGTGTGGGGAAAGGGTTTCAGTGTGTGGGGAAGGGGTTTCAGTGTGTGTGGAAGGGGTTTCAGTGTGTGGGGAAGGGGTTTCAGTGTGTGTGGAAGTGGTTTCAGTGTGTGGGGAATGGTTTCAGTGTGTGGGGAAGGGGTTTCAGTGTGTGTGTAAGGGGTTTCTGTGTGTGCGGAATGTGGTTCAGTGTGTGGGGAAGGGGTTTCAGTGTGTGGGGAAGGGGCTTCACTGTGTGGGGATGTGGTTTCAGTGTGTGGGGAATGGTTTCAGTGTGTGGGGAAGGGGTTTCAGTGTGTGGGGACGGGGTTTCAGTGTGTGGGGAAGGGGATTCAGTGTGTGGGAAATGGTTTCAGTGTGTGGGGACGGGTTTCAGTGTGTGGGGACGGGTTTCAGTGTGTGGGGAATGGTTTCAGTGTGTGGGGAAGGGGTTTCACTGTTTGGTGAAGGGGTATCAGTGTGTGGCGAATGGTTTCAGTGTGTGGGGAATGTATGCAGTGTGTGGGGAAGGGGTTTCACTGTGAGGGGAAGGGTTTTCAGTGTGTGGGGAATGGTTTCACTGTGTGGTGGATGGTTTCAGTGTGTGGGGAAGGGTTTCAGTGTGTGGGGAATGGTTTCAGTGTGTGGGGAAGGGGTTTAAGTGTGTGGGGAGGGGGTTTCAGTGTGTGTGGAAGGGGTTTCAGTGTGTGTGCAAGGGGTTTCAGTGTGTGGGGAAGGGGTGTCAGTGTGTGGGGAAGGGGTTTCAGTGTGTGTGGAAGGGGTTTCAGTGTGTGGGGAATGGTTTCAGTGTGTGGGGAAGGGGTTTCAGTGTGTGTGTAAGGGGTTTGAGTGTGTTGGGAATGTGGTTCACTGTGTGGGGAAGGGGTTTCAGTGTGTGGGGAATGGTTTCAGTGTGTGGGGAAGGGGTTTCACTGTGTGGGGAAGTGGTTTCAGTGTGTGGGGAATGGTTTCAGAGTGTGGGGAAGGGGTTTCAGTGTGTGGGGACGGGTTTCAGTGTGTGGGGAAGGGGTTTCAGTATGTGGGGTCGGGGTTTCAGTGTGTGGGGAAGGGGATTCAGTGTGTGGGAAATGGTTTCAGTGTGTGGGGACGGGTTTCAGTGTGTGGGGAAGGGGTTTCAGTGTGTGGGGAAGGGGTATCAGTGTGTGGGGAATGGTTTCAGTGTGTGGGGAAGGTATTCAGTGTGTGGGGAAGGGGTTTCACTGTGACGGGAAGGGTTTTCACTGTGTGGGGAATGGTTTCACTGTGTGGGGAATGGTTTCAGTGTGTGGGGATGGGTTTCAGTGTGTGGGGAATGGTTTCAGTGTGTGGGGAATGGTTTCAGTGTGTGAGGAAAGGTTTCAGTGTGTTGGGAAGGGGTTTCAGTGTGTGGGGAAGAGGTTTCAGTGTGTGGGGAATGGATTCAGTGTATGGGGAAGAGGTTTCAGTGTGTGCGGAAGGGGTTTCAGTGTGTGGGGAAGGGTTTCAGTGTGCGGGGAAGGGGTTTCAGTGTGTGGGGAATGGTTTCAGTGTGTAGGGAAGGGGTTTCAGTGTGTGGGGAAGGGGTTTCAGTGTGTGGGGAAGGGGCTTCAGTGTGCGGGGAAGGGGTTTCATAGTGCGGGGAATTGTTTCAGTTTGTGGGGAATGGTTTCAGTGATTGGGGAATGGGTTTCACTATGTGGGCAAGGGGTTTCAGTGTGTGGGGAAGGGGTTTCACTGTGTGGGGAAGGGGTTTCAGTGTGTGGGGAACTGTTTAAGTGTGTGGGGAAATGATTTCAGTGTGTGGGGAAGGTGATTCAGTGTGTGGGGCAGGGGATTCTCTGTGTGGGGAAGGGGTTTCAGTGTGTGGGCAAGGGGTTTCAGTGTGTGGGCAAGGGGTTTCAGTGTGTGGGGAAGGGGTTTCAGTGTGTGGGGAATGGTTTCAGTGTGTGACGAAAGGGTTTCAGTGTGTGGGGAAGGGGTTTCAGTGTGTGTGGAAGGGGTTTCAGTGTGTGGGGAAGGGGTTTCAGTGTGTGTGGAAGTGGTTTCAGTGTGTGGGGAATGGTTTCAGTGTGTGGGGAAGGGGTTTCAGTGTGTGTGTAAGGGGTTTCTGTGTGTGCGGAATGTGGTTCAGTGTGTGGGGAAGGGGTTTCAGTGTGTGGGGAAGGGGCTTCACTGTGTGGGGAAGTGGTTTCAGTGTGTGGGGAATGGTTTCAGTGTGTGGGGAAGGGGTTTCAGTGTGTGGGGACGGGGTTTCAGTGTGTGGGGAAGGGGATTCAGTGTGTGGGAAATGGTTTCAGTGTGTGGGGACGGGTTTCAGTGTGTGGGGACGGGTTTCAGTGTGTGGGGAATGGTTTCAGTGTGTGGGGAAGGGGTTTCACTGTTTGGTGAAGGGGTATCAGTGTGTGGCGAATGGTTTCAGTGTGTGGGGAATGTATTCAGTGTGTCGGGAAGGGGTTTCACTGTGAGGGGAAGGGTTTTCAGTGTGTGGGGAATGGTTTCACTGTGTGGTGGATGGTTTCAGTGTGTGGGGAAGGGTTTCAGTGTGTGGGGAATGGTTTCAGTGTGTGGGGAAAGGTTTCAGTGTGTGGGGAAGGGGTTTCAGTGTGTGGGGAAGGGGTTTCAGTGTGTGGGGAATGGTTTCAGTTTGTGGGGAAGAGGTTTCAGTGTGTGCGGAAGGGGTTTCAGTGTGTGGGGAATTGTTTCAGTGTGCGGGGAAGGGGTTTCCGTGTGTGGGGAATGGTTTCAGTGTGTGGGGAAGGGGCTTTAGTGTGCGGGGAAGGGGTTTCAGTGTGCGGGGAAGTGTTTCAGTTTGTGGGGAAGGGGTTTCAGTGTGTGTGCAAGGGGTTTCAGTGTGTGGGAAATGGTTTCAGTGTGTGTGGAAGTGGTTTCAGTGTGTGGGGAATGGTTCCAGTGTGTGGGGAAGGGGTTTCAGTGTGTGGGGAAGGGGTTTCAGTGTGTGTGGAAGGGGTTTCAGTGTGTGGGGAATGGTTTCAGTGTGTGGGGAATGGTTTCAGTGTGTGGGGAATGGTTTCACTGTGTGGAGAAGGGTTTCAGTGAGTGGAAAATGGTTTCAGTGTGTGGGGAATGGTTTCAGTGTGTGGGGAAGGGGTTTCAGTGTGTGGGGAAGGGATTTCACTATGTGGGGAATGTTTTCAGTGTGTTGTGAAGGGTTTCAGTTTGTGGGGAAGGGGTGTCAGTGTGTGGGGAACGGTTTCAGTGTGTGGGGAAGGAGTTGCAGTGTGTTGGGAATGGTTTCAGTGTGTGGGGAATGGGATTCACTGTGTGGGGAATGGTTTCAGTGTGTGGGGAAGGGTTTCAGTGTGTGGGGAATGGTTTCAGTGTGTGGGGAATGGTTTCAGTGTGTGGGGAAGGGGTTTCAGTGTGTGGGGAAGGGGTTTCAGTGTTTGGGGAATGGTGTCAGTGTGTGGGGAAGAGGTTTCCGTGTGTGCGGAAGGGCTTTCAGATTGTGGGAAATGGTTACAGTGTGTGGTGAAGGGGTTTCAGTGTGTGGGGAATGTTTTCAGTGTGTAGTGAAGGGGTTTCAGTGTGTAGTGAAGGGGTTTCAGTGTGTGGGGAAGGGGTTTCACTGTGTGGGGAAGGGGTTTCAGTGTGCGGGGTCGGGGTTTCAGTGTGCGGGGAAGGGTTTCAGTGTGTGGGGAATGGTTTAAGTGTGTGGGGAATGGGTTTCACTGTGTGCGCAAGTGGTTTCAGTGTGTGGGGAAGGGGTTTCACGGTGTGGGGAAGGGGTTTCAGTGTGTGGGGAATTGTTTCAGTGTGTGGGGAAAGGATTTCAGTGTGTAGGGAAGGGGTTTCAGTTTGTGGGGAAGGAGTTTCACTGTGTGGGGAAGGGGTTTCAGTGTGCGGGGAAGGGGTTTCAGTGTGCGGGGAAGTATTTCAGTTTGTGGGGAAGGGTTTCTGTGTGTGGGAGATGGTTTCAGTGTGTGGGGAATGGGTTTCACTGTGTCGGCAAGGGGTTTCAGTGTGTGGGGAAGGGGTTTCACTGTGTGGGGAAGGGGTTTCAGTGTGTGGGGAATTGTTTACGTGTGTGGGGAAAGGGTTTCTGTGAGTGGGCAAGGGGTTCCAGTGTGTTGGGAAGGTGTTTCAGTGTGTGGGGAATGGTTTCAGTGTGTGGAGAAGGGGTTTCACTGTGCAGGGAAGTGGTTTCAGTGTGTGGGGAATGGTTTCAGTGTGTGGGGAAGGGGTTTCAGTGTGTGGGGAAGGGTTTCAGTGTGTGGGGAAGGGGTTTCAGTGTGTGGGGACGGGGTTTCAGTGTGTGGGAAGGGCTTTTCAGTGTGTGGGGAAGGGGATTCTCTGTGTGGGGAAGGGGATTGCCTGTGTGGGGAAGGGGTTTCAGTGTGTGGGCAAGGGCTTTTCAGTGTGTGGGGAAGGGGTTTCAGTGTGTGGGGAATGGTTTCAGTGTGTGGGGAAGGGGTTTCACTGTGTGTGGAAGGGGTTTCAGTGTGTGGGGAAGGGGTTTCACTGTGTGTGGAAGGGGTTTCAGTGTGTGGGGAATGGTTTCAGTGTGTGGGGAAGGGGTTTCAGTGTGTGTGGAAGGGGTTTCAGTGTGTGGGGAATGTGGTTCAGTGTGTGGGGAAGGGGTTTCAGTGTGTGGGGAATGGTTTCAGTGTGTGGGGAAGGGGTTTCACTGTGCAGGGAAGTGGTTTCAGTGTGTGGTGAATGGTTTCAGTGTGTGGGGAAGGGGTTTCAGTGTGTGGGGATGGGTTTCAGTGTGTGGGGAAGGGGTTTCAGTGTGTGGGGAATGGTTTCACTGTGTTGTGAAGGGGTTTCAGTGTGCGGGGAAGGTTTTCAGTTTGTGGGGAATGGTTTCAGTGTGTGGGGAATGGTTTGAGTATGTGGGGAATGGGTTTCACTGTGTGGGCAAGGGGTTTCACTGTGCGGGCAAGGGGTTTCACTGTGTGGGGAAGGGGTTTCACTGTGTGGGGAAGGGGTTTCACTGTGTGGGGAATTGTTTCAGTGTTTGGGGAAAGGATTTCAGTGTGTGAGGAAGGTGATTCAGTGTGTGGGGAAGGGGATTCTCTGTGTGGGGAAGGGGTTTCAGTGTGTGGGCAAGGGGTTTCAGTGTGTTGGGAAGGGGTTTCAGTGTGTGGGGAATGTTTTCAGTGTGTGGGCAAGGGGTTTCAGTGTGTGGGGAAGGTGTTTCAGTGTGTGTGGAAGGGGTTTCAGTGTGTGGGGAATGTGGTTCAGTGTGTGGGGAAGGGGTTTCAGTGTGTGGGGAATGGTTTCAGTGTGTGGGGAAGGGGTTTCACTGTGTGGGGAAGTGGTTTCAGTGTGTGGGGAATGGTTTCAGTGTGTGGGGAAGGGGTTTCAGTGTGTGGGGTAGGGTTTCAGTTGGTGGGGACGTGGTTGCAGTGTGTGGGGCAGGGGATTCAGTGTGTGGGAAATGGTTTCAGTGTGTGCGGACGGGTTTCAGTGTGTGGGGAAGGGTTTCAGTGTGTGGGGAAGGGGTTTCGCTGTTTGGGGAAGGGGTATCAGTGTGTGGGGAATGGTTTCAGTGTGTGGGGAAGGTATTCAGTGTGTGGGGAATGGTTTCACTGTGTGGGGAATGGTTACAGTGTGTGGGGAAGGGGTTTCACTGTGTGTGGAAGGTGTTTCAGTGTGGGGTGAAGGGGTCTCATGTGTGTGGGGAAGTGTTTCAGTGTGTGGGGAGGGGTTTCTCTGTGTGTGGATTGTGTTTCAGTGTGTGAGGAAGGGGTTTCTGTGTGTGGGGAAGTGTTTCAGTGTGTGGAGATGGGTTTCAATGTGTGGGGATGGGTTTCAGTGTGTGGGGAAGGGGTTTCAGTGTGTGGGGAAGGGTTTCATTGTGTGGGGGAGGGTTTGACTGTGCGGGGAAGGTGTTTCAGTGTGTGGGGAAGGTGATTCAGTATGTGGGGAAGGTTTTCAGTGCGTGGGGAAGGATTACAGTGTGTGGGGAAGGGGTTTCACTATGTGGGGAAGGGTTTCAGTCTGTGGGGAATGGTTTCAGTGTGTGGGGAATGGTTTCAGCGTGTGGGGAAGGGGTTTCAGTGTGTGGGGAAGGATTTCAGTTTGTGAGGAAGGGTTTCAGTGTGTGGGGAAGGGTTTCAGTGTGTGGGGAAAGGTTTTCAGTGTGTGGGGATGGGTTTCAGTGTTTCGGTATGGGTTTCAGTGTGTGGGGAAGGGTTTCAGTGTGTGGGGAAGGAGTTGCAGTGTGTGGGGAAGGTGTTTCACTGTGTGGGGACGGTGTTTCAGTCTGTGGGGAAAGGGTTTCAGTGTGTAGGGTAGGGGTTTCAGTGTGTGGGGAATGGTTTCAGTGTGTGGGGAAGGGGTTTCAGTGTGTGGGGAAGGGTTTCATTGTGTGGGGTAGGGTTTGACTGTGCGGGGAAGGTCTTTCTGTGTGTGGGGAAGGTGATTCAGTATGTGGGGAATGTTTTCAGTGTGTGGGGAAGGATTTCAGTGTGTGGGGAAGGGGTTTCACTATGTGGGGAAGGGTTTCAGTGTGTGGGGAATGGTTTCAGTGTGTGGGGAATGGTTTCAGCGTGTGGGGAAGGGGTTTCAGTGTGTGGGGAAGGATTTCAGTTTGTGGGGAAGGGTTTCTGTGTGTGGGGAAGGGTTTCAGTGTGTGCGGAAGGGTTTTCAGTGTGTGGTAATGGGTTTCAGTGTGTCGGTATTTGTTTCAGTGTGTGGGGAAGGGTTTCAGTGTATGGGGAAGGTATTCAGTGTGTGGGGAATGGTTTCACTGTGTGGGGAATGGTTACAGTGTGTGGCGAAGGGGTTTCACTGTGTGTGGAAGGTGTTTCAGTGTGGGGTGAAGGGGTCTCATGTGTGTGGGGAAGTGTTTCAGTGTGTGGGGAGGGGTTTCACTGTGTGTGGATTGTGTTTCAGTGTGTGAGGAAGGGGTTTATGTGTGTGGGGAAGTGTTTCAGTGTGTGGGGATGGGTTGCAATGTGTGGGGATGGGTTTCAGTGTGTGGGGAAGGGGTTTCAGTGTGTGGGGAAGGGTTTCATTGTGTGGGGTAGGGTTTGACTGTGCGGGGAAGGTGTTTCAGTGTGTGGGGAAGGTGATTCAGTATGTGGGGAAGGTTTTCAGTGCGTGGGGAAGGATTTCAGTGTGTGGGGAAGGGGTTTCACCCTGTGGGGAAGGGTTTCAGTGTGTGGGGAATGGTTTCAGTGTGTGGGGAATGGTTTCAGCGTGTGGGGAAGGGGTTTCAGTGTGTGGGGAAGGATTTCAGTTTGTGAGGAAGGGTTTCAGTGTGTGGGGAAGGGTTTCAGTGTGTGGGGAAAGGTTTTCAGTGTGTGGGGATGGGTTTCAGTGTTTCGGTATGGGTTTCAGTGTGTGGGGAAGGGTTTCAGTGTGTGGGGAAGGAGTTGCAGTGTGTGGGGAAGGTGTTTCACTGTGTGGGGACGGTGTTTCAGTCTGTGGGGAAAGGGTTTCAGTGTGTAGGGTAGGGGTTTCAGTGTGTGGGGAATGGTTTCAGTGTGTGGGGAAGGGGTTTCAGTGTGTGGGGAAGGGTTTCATTGTGTGGGGTAGGGTTTGACTGTGCGGGGAAGGTCTTTCTGTGTGTGGGGAAGGTGATTCAGTATGTGGGGAATGTTTTCAGTGTGTGGGGAAGGATTTCATTGTGTGGGGAAGGGGTTTCACTATGTGGGGAAGGGTTTCAGTGTGTGCGGAATGGTTTCAGTGTGTGGGGAATGGTTTCAGCGTGTGGGGAAGGGGTTTCAGTGTGTGGGGAAGGATTTCAGTTTGTGGGGAAGTGTTTCAGTGTGTGGGGAAGGGTTTCAGTGTGTGGGGAAGGGTTTTCAGTGTGTGGTAATGGGTTTCAGTGTGTCGGTATGGGTTTCAGTGTGTGGGGAAGGGTTTCAGTGTGTGGGGAAGGAGTTGCAGTGTGTGGGGAAGGTGTTTCACTGTGTGGGGACGGGGTTTCAGTGTGTGGGGAAAGGGTTTCAGTGTGTAGGGTAGGGGTTTCACTGTGTGGGGAAGGGGTTTCAGTGTGTGGGGAATGGTTTCACTGTGTGGGGAATGGTTTCACTGTGTGGGGCAAGGGTTTCAGTGTGTGGGGATGGTGTTTCAGTGTGTGGGGAAGGGGATTCAGTGTGTGGGGAAGGGGTTTCAGTGTGTGGGGAATGGTTTCACTGTGTGGGGCAAGGGTTTCAGTGTGTGGGGATGGTGGTTCAGTGTGTGGAGAAGAGTTTCAGTGTGTGGGGATTGGTTTCAGTGTGTGGGGAAGTGGTTTCACTGTGTGGGGAATGGTATCCGTGTGAGGGGAAGGGGTTTCAGTGTGTGTGGAAGGGGTTTCAGTGTGTGGGGAATGGTTTCAGTGTGTGTGGAAGTGGTTTCAGTGTTTGTGGAAGTGGCTTCCGTGTGTGGGGAAGGGTTTCAGTGTGTGGGGAATGGTTTCAGTGTGTGGGGAATGGTTTCAGTGTGTGTGGAAGTGGTTTCCGTGTGTGGGGAAGGGTTTCAGTGTGTGGGGAATGGTTTCAGTGTGTGGGGAACGGGTTTCACTGTGTGGGGTAAGGTTTCAGTGTGTTGGGAATGGTTTCACTGTGTGGAGAAGGGTTTCAGTGTGTGGGGAATGGTTTCAGTGTGTGGGGAATGGTTTCAGTGTGTGGGGAAGGGGTTTCACTGTGAGGGGAAGGGATTTCAGTGTGTGGGGAATGGTTTCACTGTGTGGGGAAAGGTTTCAGTGTGTGGGGAAAGGGGTTTCACTGTGTGTGGAATGTTTTTCAGTGTGGGGTGAAGGGGTCTGATGTGTGTGGGGAAGTGTTTCAGAGTGTGGGGAGGGGTTTCACTGTGTGTGGATTGTGTTTCAGTGTGTGAGGAAGGGGTTTCTCTGTGTGGGGAAGTGTTTCAGTGTGTGGGGATGGGTTTCAGTGTGTGGGGAAGGGGTTTCAGTGTGTGGGGAAGGGTTTCATTGTGTGGGGTAGGGTTTGACTGTGCGGGGAAGGTATTTCAGTGTGTGGGGAAGGTGATTCAGTATGTGGGGAAGGTTTTCAGTGCGTGGGGAAGGGGTTTCACTATGTGGGGAAGGGTTTCAGTGTGTGGGGAATGGTTTCAGTGTGTGGGGAATGGTTTCACCGTGTGGGGAAGGGGTTTCAGTGTGTGGGGAAGGATTTCAGTTTGTGAGGAAGGGTTTCAGTGTGTGGGGAAGGGTTTCAGTGTGTGGGGAA
Organism: Heterodontus francisci; assembly: GCF_036365525.1. Taxonomy (NCBI): domain Eukaryota; kingdom Metazoa; phylum Chordata; class Chondrichthyes; order Heterodontiformes; family Heterodontidae; genus Heterodontus; species Heterodontus francisci. Next base: position 44,288,578 of record NC_090398.1, read on the forward strand.
GGGTTGTCAGTGTGTGGGGATGGGTTTCAGTGTGTCGGGATGTGTTTCAGTGTGTGGGGAAGGGTTTCAGTGTGTGGGGAAGGAGTTGCAGTGTGTGGGGAAGGTGTTTTACTGTGTGGGGACGGTGTTTCAGTCTGTGGGGAAAGGGTTTCAGTGTGTAGGGTAGGGGTTTCAGTGTGTGGGGAATGGTTTCAGTGTGTGGGGAAGGGGTTTCAGTGTGTGGGGAAGGGTTTCATTGTGTGGGGTAGGGTTTGACTGTGCGGGGAAGGTCTTTAAGTGTGTGGGGAAGGTGATTCAGTATGTGGGGAATGTTTTCAGTGTGTGGGGAAGGATTTCAGTGTGTGGGGAAGGGGTTTCACTATGTGGGGAAGGGTTTCAATGTGTGGGGAATGGTTTCAGTGTGTGGGGAATGGTTTCAGCGTGTGGGGAAGGGGTTTCAGTGTGTGGGGAAGGATTTCAGTTTGTGGGGAAGGGTTTCAGTGTGTGGGGAAGGGTTTCAGTGTGTGGGGAAGGGTTTTCAGTGTGTGGGAATGGGTTTCAGTGTGTCGGTATGGGTTTCAGTGTGTGGGGAAGGGTTTCAGTGTGTGGGGAAGGAGTTGCAGTGTGTGGGGAAGGTGTTTCACTGTGTGGGGACGGGGTTTCAGTGTGTGGGGAAAGGGTTTCAGTGTGTAGGGTAGGGGTTTCACTGTGTGGGGAAGGGGTTTCAGTGTGTGGGGAAGGGGTTTCAGTGTGTGGGGATGGTGTTTCACTATGTGGGGCAAGGGTTTCAGTGTGTGGGGATGGTGTTTCAGTGTGTGGGGAAGGGGATTCAGTGTGTGGGGAAGGGGTTTCAGTGTGTGGGGAATGGTTTCACTGTGTGGGGCAAGGGTTTCAGTGTGTGGGGATGGTGGTTCAGTGTGTGGAGAAGGGTTTCAGTGTGTGGGGATTGGTTTCAGTGTGTGGGGAAGTGGTTTCACTGTGTGGGGAATGGTATCCGTGTGAGGGGAAGGGGTTTCAGTGTGTGTGGAAGGGGTTTCAGTGTGTGGGGAATGGTTGCAGTGTGTGTGGAAGTGGTTTCAGTGTGTGTGGAAGTGGCTTCCGTGTGTGGAGAAGGGTTTCAGTGTGTGGGGAATGGTTTCAGTGTGTGGGGAATGGTTTCAGTGTGTGTGGAATGGTTTCAGTGTGTGGGGAACGGGTTTCACTGTGTGGGGTAAGGTTTCAGTGTGTGGGGAATGGTTTCACTGTGTGGAGAAGGGTTTCAGTGTGTGGGGAATGGTTTCAGTGTGTGGGGAATGGTTTCAGTGTGTGGGGAAGGGGTTTCACTGTGAGGGGAAGGGATTTCAGTGTGTGGGGAATGGTTTCACTGTGTGGGGAATGGTTTCAGTGTGTGGGGAAGGTGTTTCACTGTGAGGGGAAGGGATTTCAGTGTGGGGTGAAGGGGTCTCATGTGTGTGGGGAAGTGTTTCAGTGTGTGGGGAGGGGTTTCACTGTGTGTGGATTGTGTTTCAGTGTGTGAGGAAGGGGTTTCTGTGTGTGGGGAAGTGTTTCAGTGTGTGGGGATGGGTTTCAGTGTGTGGGGAAGGGGTTTCAGTGTGTTTGGAAGGGTTTCATTGTGTGGGGTAGGGTTTGACTGTGCGGGGAAGGTGTTTCAGTGTGTGGGGAAGGTGATTCAGTATGTGGGGAAGGTTTTCAGTGCGTGGGGAAGGATTTCAGTGCGTGGGGAAGGGGTTTCACTATGTGGGGAAGGGTTTCAGTGTGTGGGGAATGGTTTCAGTGTGTGGGGAATGGTTTCTGCGTGTGGGGAAGGAGTTTCAGTGTGTGGGGAAGGATTTCAGTTTGTGAGGAAGGGTTTCAGTGTGTGGGGAAGGGTTTCAGTGTGTGGGGAAGGGTTTTCAGTGTGTGGGGATGGGTTTCAGTGTGTCGGTATGGGTTTCACTGTGTGGGGAAGGGTTTCAGTGTGTGGGGAAGGAGTTGCAGTGTGTGGGGAAGGTGTTTCACTGTGTGGGGACGGTGTTGCAGTCTGTGGGGAAAGGGTTTCAGTGTGTAGGGTAGGGGTTTCAGTGTGTGGGGAATGGTTTCAGTGTGTGGGGAAGGGGTTTCTGTGTGTGGGGAAGGGTTTCATTGTGTGGGGTAGGGTTTAACTGTGCGGGGAAGGTCTTTCAGTGTGTGGGGAAGGTGATTTAGTATGTGGGGAATGTTTTCAGTGTTTGGGGAAGGATTTCAGTGTGTGGGGAAGGGGTTTCACTATGTGGGGAAGGGTTTCAGTGTTTGGGCAAGGGGTTTCAGTGTGTTGGGAAGGGGTTTCAGTGTGTGGGGAATGTTTTCAGTGTGTGGGCAAGGGGTTTCAGTGTGTGGGGAAGGTGTTTCAGTGTTTGTGGAAGGGGTTTCAGTGTGTGTGGAAGGGGTTTCAGTGTGTGGGGAAGGGGTTTCAGTGTGTGGGGAATGGTTTCAGTGTGTGGGGAAGGGGTTTCACTGTGTGGGGAAGTGGTTTCAGTGTGTGGGGAATGGTTTCAGTGTGTGGGGAAGGGGTTTCAGTGTGTGGGGAAGGGTTTCAGTTTGTGGGGACGTGGTTTCAGTGTGTGGGGCAGGGGATTCAGTGTGTGGGAAATGGTTTCAGCGTGTGCGGACGGGTTTCAGTGTGTGGGGAAGGGGTTTCACTGTTTGGAGAAGGGGTATCAGTGTGTGGGGAATGGTTTCAGTGTGTGGGGAAGGTATTCAGTGTGTGGGGAAGGGGATTCACTGTGAGGGGAAGGGATTTCAGTGTGTGGGGAATGGTTTCACTGTGTGGGGAATGGTTTCAGTGTGTGGGGAAGGGGTTTCACTGTGTGTGGAAGGTGTTTCAGTCTGGGGTGAAGGGGTCTCATGTGTGTGGGGAAGTGTTTCAGTGTGTGGGGAGGGGTTTCACTGTGTGTGGATTGTGTTTCAGTGTGCGAGGAAGGGGTTTCTGTGTGTGGGAAGTGTTTCAGTGTGTGGGGATGGGTTTCAGTGTGTGGGGAAGGGGTTTCAGTGTGTGGGGAAGGGTTTCATTGTGTGGGGTAGGGTTTGACTGTGCGGGGAAGGTGTTTCAGTGTGTGGGGAAGGTGATTCAGTATGTGGGGAAGGTTTTCAGTGCGTGGGGAAGGATTTCAGTGTGTGGGGAAGGGGTTTCACTATGTGGGGAAGGGTTTTAGTGTGTGGGGAATGGTTTCAGTGTGTGGGGAATGGTTTCAGTGTGTGGGGAAGGGGTTTCAGTGTGTGGGGAAGGATTTCAGTTTGTGAGGAAGGGTTTCAGTGTGTGGGGAAGGGTTTTCAGTGTGTGGGGATGGGTTTCAGTGTGTCGGTATGGGTTTCAGTGTGTGGGGAAGGGTTTCAGTGTGTGGGGAAGGAGTTGCAGTGTGTGGGGAAGGTGTTTCACTGTGTGGGGACGGTGTTTCAGTCTGTGGGGAAAGGGTTTCAGTGTGTAGGGTAGGGGTTTCAGTGTGTGGGGAATGGTTTCAGTGTGTGGGGAAGGGGTTTCAGTGTGTGGGGAAGGGTTTCATTGTGTGGGGTAGGGTTTGACTGTGCGGGGAATGTCTTTCAGTGTGTGGGGAAGGTGATTCAGTATGTGGGGAAGGTGTTTCAGTATGTGGGGAATGTTTTCAGTGTGTGGGGAAGGGGTTTCACTATGTGGGGAAGGGTTTCAGTGTGTGGGGAATGGTTTCAGTGCGTGGGGAATGGTTTCAGCGTGTGGGGAAGGGGTTTCAGTGTGTGGGGAAGGATTTCAGTTTTTGGGGAAGGGTTTCAGTGTGTGGGGAAGGGTTTCAGTGTGTGGGGAAGGGTTTTCAGTGTGTGGGAATGGGTTTCAGTGTGTCGGTATGGGTTTCAGTGTGTGGGGAAGGGTTTCAGTGTGTGGGGAAGGAGTTGCAGTGTGTGGGGAAGGTGTTTCACTGTGTGGGGACGGGGTTTCAGTGTGTGGGGAAGGGGTTTCAGTGTGTGGGGAAGGGGTTTCAGTGTGTGGGGAATGGTTTCACTGTGTGGGGCAAGGGTTTCAGTGTGTGGGGATGGTGTTTCAGTGTGTGGGGAAGGGGATTCAGTGTGTGGGGAAGGGGTTTCAGTGTGTGGGGAATGGTTTCACTGTGTGGGGCAAGGGTTTCAGTGTGTGGGGATGGTGGTGCAGTGTGTGGAGAAGGGTTTCAGTGTGTGGGGATTGGTTTCAGTGTGTGGGGAAGTGGTTTCACTGTGTGGGGAAGGGTTTCAGTGTGTGGGGAATGGTTTCAGTGTGTGGGGAATGGTTGCAGTGTGTGGGGAACGGGTTTCACTGTGTGGGGTAAGGTTTCAGTGTGTGGGGAATGATTTCACTGTGTGGAGAAGGGTTTCAGTGTGTGGGGAATGGTTTCAGTGTGTGGGGAATGGTTTCAGTGTGTGGGGAAGGGGTTTCACTGTGAGGGGAAGGGATTTCAGTGTGTGGGGAATGGTTTCACTGTGTGGGGAATGGTTTCAGTGTGTGGGGAAGGGGTTTCACTGTGTGTGGAAGGTGTTTCAGTGTGGGGTGAAGGGGTCTCATGTGTGTGGGGAAGTGTTTCAGTGTGTGGGGACGGGTTTCACTGTGTGTGGATTGTGTTTCAGTGTGTGAGGAAGGGGTTTCTGTGTGTGGGGAAGTGTTTCAGTGTGTGGGGATGGGTTTCAGTGTGTGGGGAAGGGGTTTCAGTGTGTGGGGAAGGGTTTCATTGTGTGGGGTAGGGTTTGACTGTGCGGGGAAGGTATTTCAGTGTGTGGGGAAGGTGATTCAGTATGTGGGGAAGGTTTTCAGTGCGTGGGGAAGGATTTCAGTGTGTGGGGAAGGGGTTTCACTATGTGGGGAAGGGTTTCAGTGTGTGGGGAATGGTTTCAGTGTGTGGGGAATGGTTTCACCGTGTGGGGAAGGGGTTTCAGTGTGTGGGGAAGGATTTCAGTTTGTGAGGAAGGGTTTCAGTGTGTGGGGAAGGGTTGCAGTGTGTGGGGAAGGGTTTTCAGTGTGTGGGGATGGGTTTCAGTGTGTCGGTATGTGTTTCAGTGTGTGGGGAAGGGTTTCAGTGTGTGGGGAAGGAGTTGCAGTGTGTGGGGAAGGTGTTTCACTGTGTGGGGACGGTGTTTCAGTCTGTGGGGAAAGGGTTTCAGTGTGTAGGGTAGGGGTTTCAGTGTGTGGGGAATGGTTTCAGTGTGTGGGGAAGGGGTTTCAGTGTGTGGGGAAGGGTTTCATTGTGTGGGTAGGGTTTGACTGTGCGGGGAAGGTCTTTCAGTGTGTGGGGAAGGTGATTCAGTATGTGGGGAATGTTTTCAGTGTGTGGGGAAGGATTTCAGTGTGTGGGGAAGGGGTTTCACTATGTGGGGAAGGGTTTCAATGTGTGGGGAATGGTTTCAGTGTGTGGGGAATGGTTTCAGCGTGTGGGGAAGGGGTTTCAGTGTGTGGGTAATTCTTTCAGTTTGTGGGGAAGGGTTTCAGTGTGTGGGGAAGGGTTTCAGTGAGTGGGGAAGGGTTTTCAGTGTGTGGGAATGGGTTTCAGTGTGTCGGTATGGGTTTCAGTGTGTGGGGAAGGGTTTCAGTGTGTGGGGAAGGAGTTGCAGTGTGTGGGGAAGGTGTTTCACTGTGTGGGGACGGGGTTTCAGTGCGTGGGGAAAGGGTTTCAGTGTGTAGGGTAGGGGTTTCACTGTGTGGGGAAGTGGTTTCAGTGTGTGGGGAAGGGGTTTCAGTGTGTGGGGAATCGTTCCACTGTGTGGGGCAAGGGTTTCAGTGTGTGGGGATGGTGTTTCAGTGTGTGGGGAAGGGGATTCAGTGTGTGGGGAAGGCGTTTCAGTGTGTGGGGAATGGTTTCACTGTGTGGGGAATGGTATCCGTGTGAGGGGAAGGGGTTTCAGTGTGTGGGGATGGTGGTTCAGTGTGTGGAGAAGGGTTTCACTGTGTGGGGATTGGTTTCAGTGTGTGGGGAACTGGTTTCACTGTGTGGGGAATGGTATCCGTGTGAGGGGAAGGGGTTTCAGTGTGTGTGGAAGGGGTTTCAGTGTGTGGGGAATAGTTTCAGTGTGTGTGGAAGTGGTTTCAGTGTGTGTGGAAGTGGCTTCCGTGTGTGGGGAAGGGTTTCAGTGTGTGGGGAATGGTTTCAGTGTGTGGGGAATGGTTTCAGTGTGTGTGGAAGTGGTTTCCGTGTGTGGGGAAGGGTTTCAGTGTGTGGGGAATGGTTTCAAGGTGTGGGGAATGGTTTCAGTGTGTGGGGAACGGGTTTCACTGTGTGGGGTAAGGTTTCAGTGTGTGGGGAATGGTTTCACTGTGTGGAGAAGGGTTTCAGTGTGTGGGGAATGGTTTCAGTGTGTGGGGAATGGTTTCAGTGTGTGGGGAAGGGGTTTCACTGTGAGTGGAAGGGATTTCAGTGTGTGGGGAATGGTTTCACTGTGTGGGGAATGGTTTCAGTGTGTGGGGAAGGGGTTTCACTGTGTGTGGAAGGTGTTTCAGTGTGGGGTGAAGGGGTCTCATGTGTGTGGGGAAGTGTTTCAGTGTGTGGGGAGGGGTTTCACTGTGTGTGGATTGTGTTTCAGTGTGTGAGGAAGGGGTTTCTGTGTGTGGGGAAGTGTTTCAGTGTGTGGGGATGGGTTTCAGTGTGTGGGGAAGGGGTTTCAGTGTGTGGGGAAGGGTTTCATTGTGTGGGGTAGGGTTTGACTGTGCGGGGAAGGTGTTTCAGTGTGTGGGGAAGGTGATTCAGTATGTGGGGAAGGTTTTCAGTGCGTGGGGAAGGATTTCACTGCGTGGGGAAGGGGTTTCACTATGTGGGGAACGGTTTCAGTGTATGGGGAATGGTTTCAGTGTGTGGGGAATTGTTTCAGCGTGTGGGGAAGGAGTTTCAGTGTGTGGGGAAGGATTTCAGTTTGTGAGGAAGGGTTTCAGTGTGTGGGGAAGGGTTTCAGTGTGTGGGGAAGGGTTTTCAGTGTGTGGGGATGGGTTTCAGTGTGTCGGTATGTGTTTCAGTGTGTGGGGAAGGGTTTCAGTGTGTGGGGAAGGAGTTGCAGTGTGTGGGGAAGGTGTTTCACTGTGTGGGGACGGTGTTTCAGTCTGTGGGGAAAGGGTTTCAGTGTGTAGGGTAGGGGTTTCAGTGTGTGGGGAATGGTTTCAGTATATGGGGAAGGGGTTTCAGTGTGTGGGGAAGGGTTTCATTGTGTGGGGTAGGGTTTGACTGTGCGGGGAAGGTCTTTCAGTGTGTGGGGAAGGTGATTCAGTATGTGGGGAATGTTTTCAGTGTGTGGGGAAGGATTTCAGTGTGTGGGGAAGGGGTTTCACTATGTGGCGAAGGGTTTCAGTGTTTGGGCAAGGGGTTTCAGTGTGTTGGGAAGGGGTTTCAGTGTGTGGGGAATGTTTTCAGTGTGTGGGCAAGGGGTTTCAGTGTGTGGGGAAGGTGTTTCAGAGTGTGTGGAAGGGGTTTCAGTGTGTGTGGAAGGGGTTTCAGTGTGTGGGGAAGGTGTTTCAGTGTGTGGGGAATTGTTTCACTGTGTGGGGAAGGGGTTTCACTGTGTGGGGATGTGGTTTCAGTGTGTGGGGAATGGTTTCAGTGTGTGGGGAAGGGGTTTCAGTGTGTGGGGAAGGGTTTCAGTTTGTGGGGACGTGGTTTCAGTGTGTGGGGCAGGGGATTCAGTGTGTGGGAAATGGTTTCAGTGTGTGCGGACGGGTCTCAGTGTGTGGGGAAGGGTTTCAGTGTGTGGGGAAGGGGTTTCACTGTTTGGAGAAGGGGTATCAGTGTGTGGGGAATGGTTTCAGTGTGTGGGGAAGGTATTCAGTGTGTGGGGAAGGGGTTTCACTGTGAGGGGAAGGGATTTCAGTGTGTGGGGAATGGTTTCAGTGTGTGGGGAATGGTTTCAGTGTGTGGGGAAGGGGTTTCACTGTGTGTGGAAGGTGTTTCAGTGTGGGGTGAAGGGGTCTCATGTGTGTGGGGAAGTGTTTCAGTGTGTGGGGAGGGGTTTCACTGTGTGTGTATTGTGTTTCAGTGTGTGAGGAAGGGGTTTCTGTGTGTGGGAAGTGTTTCAGTGTGTGGGGATCGGTTTCAGTGTGTGGGGAAGGGGTTTCAGTGTGTGGGGAAGGGTTTCATTGTGTGGGGTAGGGTTTGACTGTGCGGGGAAGGTGTTTCAGTGTGTGGGGAAGGTGATTCAGTATGTGGGGAAGGTTTTCAGTGCGTGGGGAAGGATTTCAGTGTGTGGGGAAGGGGTTTCACTATGTGGGGAAGGGTTTCAGTGTGTGGGGAATGGTTTCAGTGTGTGGGGAATGGTTTCAGCGTGTGGGGAAGGGGTTTCAGTGTGTGGGGAAGGATTTCAGTTTGTGAGGAAGGGTTTCAGTGTGTGGGGAAGGTTTTCAGTGTGTGGGGAAGGGTTTTCAGTGTGTGGGGATGGGTTTCAGTGTGTCGGTATGGGTTTCAGTGTGTGGGGAAGGGTTTCAGTGTGTGGGGAAGGAGTTGCAGTGTGTGGGGAAGGTGTTTCACTGTGTGGGGACGGTGTTTCAGTCTGTGGGGAAAGGGTTTCAGTGTGTAGGGTAGGGGTTTCAGTGTGTGTGGAATGGTTTCAGTGTGTGGGGAAGGGGTTTCAGTGTGTGGGGAAGGGTTTCATTGTGTGGGGTAGGGTTTGACTGTGCGGGGAAGGTCTTTCAGTGTGTGGGGAAGGTGATTCAGTATGTGGGGAAGGTGTTTCAGTATGTGGGGAATGTTTTCAGTGTGTGGGGAAGGGGTTTCACTATGTGGGGAAGGGTTTCAGTGTGTGGGGAATGGTTTCAGTGTGTGGGGAATGGTTTCAGTGTGTGGGGAAGGGGTTTCAGTGTGTGGGGAAGGATTGCAGTTTTTGGGGAAGGGTTTCAGTGTGTGGGGAAGGGTTTCAGTGTGTGGGGAAGGGTTTTCAGTGTGTGGGAATGGGTTTCAATGTGTCGGTATGGGTTTCAGTGTGTGGGGAAGGGTTTCTGTGTGTGGGGAAGCAGTTGCAGTGTGTGGGGAAGGTGTTTCACTGTGTGGGGACGGGGTTTCAGTGTGTGGGGAAAGGGTTTCAGTGTGTAGGGTAGGGGTTTCAGTGTGTGGGGAAGGGGTTTCAGTGTGTGGGGAAGGGGTTTCAGTGTGTGGGGAATGGTTTCACTGTGTGGGGCAAGGGTTTCAGTGTGTGGGGATGGTGTTTCAGTGTGTGGGGAAGGGGATTCAGTGTGTGGGGAAGGGGTTTCAGTGTGTGGGGAATGGTTTCACTGTGTGGGGCAAGGGTTTCAGTGTGTGGGGATGTTGGTTCAGTGTGTGGAGAAGGGTTTCAGTGTGTGGGGATTGGTTTCAGTGTGTGGGGAAGTGGTTTCACTGTGTGGGGAATGGTATCCGTGTGAGGGGAAGGGGTTTCAGTGTGTGTGGAAGGGGTTTCAGTGTGTGGGGAATGGTTTCAGTGTGTGTGGAAGTGATTTCAGTGTGTGTGGAAGTGGCTTCCGTGTGTGGGGAAGGGTTTCAGTGTGTGGGGAATGGTTTCAGTGTGTGGGGATGGTGTTTCAGTGTGTGGGGAAGGGGATTCAGTGTGTGGGGAAGGGGTTTCAGTGTGTGGGGAATGGTTTCACTGTGTGGGGCAAGGGTTTCAGTGTGTGGGGATGTTGGTTCAGTGTGTGGAGAAGGGTTTCAGTGTGTGGGGATTGGTTTCAGTGTGTGGGGAAGTGGTTTCACTGTGTGGGGAAGTGGCTTCCGTGTGAGGGGAAGGGGTTTCAGTGTGTGTGGAAGGGGTTTCAGTGTGTGGGGAATAGTTTCAGTGTGTGTGGAAGTGATTTCAGTGTGTGTGGAAGTGGCTTCCGTGTGTGGGGAAGGGTTTCAGTGTGTGGGGAATGGTTTCAGTGTGTGGGGAATGGTTTCAGTGTGTGTGGAATTGGTTTCCGTGTGTGGGGAAGGGTTTCAGTGTGTGGGGAATGGTTTCAAGGTGTGGGGAATGGTTTCAGTGTGTGGGGAATGGTTTCAGTGTGTGGGGAACGGGTTTCACTGTGTGGGGTAAGGTTTCAGTGTGTGGGGAATGGTTTCACTGTGTGGAGAAGGGTTTCAGTGTGTGGGGAATGGTTTCAGTGTGTGGGGAATGGTTTCAGTGTGTGGGGAAGGGGTTTCACTGTGAGGGGAAGGGATTTCAGTGTGTGGGGAATGGTTTCACTGTGTGGGGAATGGTTTCAGTGTATGGGGAAGGGGTTTCACTGTGTGTGGAAGGTGTTTCAGTGTGGGGTGAAGGGGTCTCATGTGTGTGGGGAAGTGTTTCAGTGTGTGGCGAGGGGTTTCACTGTGTGTGGATTGTGTTTCAGTGTGTGAGGAAGGGGTTTCTGTGTGTGGGGAAGTGTTTCAGTGTGTGGGGATGGGTTTCAGTGTGTGGGGAAGGGGTCTCAGTGTGTGGGGAAGGGTTTCATTGTGTGGGGTAGGGTTTGACTGTGCGGGGAAGGTGTTTCAGTGTGTGGGGAAGGTGATTCAGTATGTGGGGAAGGTTTTCAGTGCGTGGGGAAGGATTTCAGTGTGTGGGGAAGGGGTTTCACTATGTGGGGAAGGGTTTCAGTGTGTGGGGAATGGTTTCAGTGTGTGGGGAATGGTTTCACCGTGTGGGGAAGGGGTTTCAGTGTGTGGGGAAGGATTTCAGTTTGTGAGGAAGGGTTTTCAGTGTGTGGGGATGGGTTTCAGTGTGTCGGTATGGGTTTCAGTGTGTGGGGAAGGGTTTCAGTGTGTGGGGAAGGAGTTGCAGTGTGTGGGGAAGGTGTTTCACTGTGTGGGGACGGTGTTTCAGTCTGTGGGGAAAGGGTTTCAGTGTGTAGGGTAGGGGTTTCAGTGTGTGTGGAATGGTTTCAGTGTGTGGGGAAGTGGTTTCAGTGTGTGGGGAAGGGTTTCATTGTGTGGGGTAGGGTTTGACTGTGCGGGGAAGGTCTTTCAGTGTGTGGGAAAGGTGATTCAGTATGTGGGGAAGGTGTTTCAGTATGTGGGGAATGTTTTCAGTGTGTGGGGAAGGGGTTTCACTATGTGGGGAAGGGTTTCAGTGTGTGGGGAATGGTTTCAGTGTGTGGGGAATGGTTTCAGCGTGTGGGGAAGGGGTTTCAGTGTGTGGGGAAGGATTTCAGTTTTTGGGGAAGGGTTTCAGTGTGTGGGGAAGGGTTTCAGTGTGTGGGGAAGGGTTTTCAGTGTGTGGGAATGGGTTTCAGTGTGTCGGTATGGGTTTCAGTGTGTGGGGAAGGGTTTCAGTGTGTGGGGAAGGAGTTGCAGTGTGTGGGGAAGGTGTTTCACTGTGTGGGGACGGGGTTTCAGTGTGTGGGGAAAGGGTTTCAGTGTGTAGGGTAGGGGTTTCACTGTGTGGGGAAGGGGTTTCAGTGTGTGGGGACGGGGTTTCAGTGTGTGGGGAATGGTTTCACTGTGTGGGGCAAGGGTTTCAGTGTGTGGGGATGTTGGTTCAGTGTGTGGAGAAGGGTTTCAGTGTGTGGGGATTGGTTTCAGTGTGTGGGGAAGTGGTTTCAGTGTGTGGGGAAGGGGTTTCACTATGTGGCGAAGGGTTTCAGTGTTTGGGCAAGGGGTTTCAGTGTGTTGGGAAGGGGTTTCAGTGTGTGGGGAATGTTTTCAGTGTGTGGGCAAGGGGTTTCAGTGTGTGGGGAAGGTGTTTCAGAGTGTGTGGAAGGGGTTTCAGTGTGTGTGGAAGGGGTTTCAGTGTGTGGGGAAGGTGTTTCAGTGTGTGGGGAATTGTTTCACTGTGTGGGGAAGGGGTTTCACTGTGTGGGGATGTGGTTTCAGTGTGTGGGGAATGGTTTCAGTGTGTGGGGAAGGGGTTTCAGTGTGTGGGGAAGGGTTTCAGTTTGTGGGGACGTGGTTTCAGTGTGTGGGGCAGGGGATTCAGTGTGTGGGAAATGGTTTCAGTGTGTGCGGACGGGTCTCAGTGTGTGGGGAAGGGTTTCAGTGTGTGGGGAAGGGGTTTCACTGTTTGGAGAAGGGGTATCAGTGTGTGGGGAATGGTTTCAGTGTGTGGGGAAGGTATTCAGTGTGTGGGGAAGGGGTTTCACTGTGAGGGGAAGGGATTTCAGTGTGTGGGGAATGGTTTCAGTGTGTGGGGAATGGTTTCAGTGTGTGGGGAAGGGGTTTCACTGTGTGTGGAAGGTGTTTCAGTGTGGGGTGAAGGGGTCTCATGTGTGTGGGGAAGTGTTTCAGTGTGTGGGGAGGGGTTTCACTGTGTGTGGATTGTGTTTCAGTGTGTGAGGAAGGGGTTTCTGTGTGTGGGAAGTGTTTCAGTGTGTGGGGATCGGTTTCAGTGTGTGGGGAAGGGGTTTCAGTGTGTGGGGAAGGGTTTCATTGTGTGGGGTAGGGTTTGACTGTGCGGGGAAGGTGTTTCAGTGTGTGGGGAAGGTGATTCAGTATGTGGGGAAGGTTTTCAGTGCGTGGGGAAGGATTTCAGTGTGTGGGGAAGGGGTTTCACTATGTGGGGAAGGGTTTCAGTGTGTGGGGAATGGTTTCAGTGTGTGGGGAATGGTTTCAGCGTGTGGGGAAGGGGTTTCAGTGTGTGGGGAAGGATTTCAGTTTGTGAGGAAGGGTTTCAGTGTGTGGGGAAGGTTTTCAGTGTGTGGGGAAGGGTTTTCAGTGTGTGGGGATGGGTTTCAGTGTGTCGGTATGGGTTTCAGTGTGTGGGGAAGGGTTTCAGTGTGTGGGGAAGGAGTTGCAGTGTGTGGGGAAGGTGTTTCACTGTGTGGGGACGGTGTTTCAGTCTGTGGGGAAAGGGTTTCAGTGTGTAGGGTAGGGGTTTCAGTGTGTGTGGAATGGTTTCAGTGTGTGGGGAAGGGGTTTCAGTGTGTGGGGAAGGGTTTCATTGTGTGGGGTAGGGTTTGACTGTGCGGGGAAGGTCTTTCAGTGTGTGGGGAAGGTGATTCAGTATGTGGGGAAGGTGTTTCAGTATGTGGGGAATGTTTTCAGTGTGTGGGGAAGGGGTTTCACTATGTGGGGAAGGGTTTCAGTGTGTGGGGAATGGTTTCAGTGTGTGGGGAATGGTTTCAGTGTGTGGGGAAGGGGTTTCAGTGTGTGGGGAAGGATTGCAGTTTTTGGGGAAGGGTTTCAGTGTGTGGGGAAGGGTTTCAGTGTGTGGGGAAGGGTTTTCAGTGTGTGGGAATGGGTTTCAATGTGTCGGTATGGGTTTCAGTGTGTGGGGAAGGGTTTCTGTGTGTGGGGAAGCAGTTGCAGTGTGTGGGGAAGGTGTTTCACTGTGTGGGGACGGGGTTTCAGTGTGTGGGGAAAGGGTTTCAGTGTGTAGGGTAGGGGTTTCAGTGTGTGGGGAAGGGGTTTCAGTGTGTGGGGAAGGGGTTTCAGTGTGTGGGGAATGGTTTCACTGTGTGGGGCAAGGGTTTCAGTGTGTGGGGATGGTGTTTCAGTGTGTGGGGAAGGGGATTCAGTGTGTGGGGAAGGGGTTTCAGTGTGTGGGGAATGGTTTCACTGTGTGGGGCAAGGGTTTCAGTGTGTGGGGATGTTGGTTCAGTGTGTGGAGAAGGGTTTCAGTGTGTGGGGATTGGTTTCAGTGTGTGGGGAAGTGGTTTCACTGTGTGGGGAATGGTATCCGTGTGAGGGGAAGGGGTTTCAGTGTGTGTGGAAGGGGTTTCAGTGTGTGGGGAATGGTTTCAGTGTGTGTGGAAGTGATTTCAGTGTGTGTGGAAGTGGCTTCCGTGTGTGGGGAAGGGTTTCAGTGTGTGGGGAATGGTTTCAGTGTGTGGGGATGGTGTTTCAGTGTGTGGGGAAGGGGATTCAGTGTGTGGGGAAGGGGTTTCAGTGTGTGGGGAATGGTTTCACTGTGTGGGGCAAGGGTTTCAGTGTGTGGGGATGTTGGTTCAGTGTGTGGAGAAGGGTTTCAGTGTGTGGGGATTGGTTTCAGTGTGTGGGGAAGTGGTTTCACTGTGTGGGGAATGGTATCCGTGTGAGGGGAAGGGGTTTCAGTGTGTGTGGAAGGGGTTTCAGTGTGTGGGGAATAGTTTCAGTGTGTGTGGAAGTGATTTCAGTGTGTGTGGAAGTGGCTTCCGTGTGTGGGGAAGGGTTTCAGTGTGTGGGGAATGGTTTCAGTGTGTGGGGAATGGTTTCAGTGTGTGTGGAATTGGTTTCCGTGTGTGGGGAAGGGTTTCAGTGTGTGGGGAATGGTTTCAAGGTGTGGGGAATGGTTTCAGTGTGTGGGGAATGGTTTCAGTGTGTGGGGAACGGGTTTCACTGTGTGGGGTAAGGTTTCAGTGTGTGGGGAATGGTTTCACTGTGTGGAGAAGGGTTTCAGTGTGTGGGGAATGGTTTCAGTGTGTGGGGAATGGTTTCAGTGTGTGGGGAAGGGGTTTCACTGTGAGGGGAAGGGATTTCAGTGTGTGGGGAATGGTTTCACTGTGTGGGGAATGGTTTCAGTGTATGGGGAAGGGGTTTCACTGTGTGTGGAAGGTGTTTCAGTGTGGGGTGAAGGGGTCTCATGTGTGTGGGGAAGTGTTTCAGTGTGTGGGGAGGGGTTTCACTGTGTGTGGATTGTGTTTCAGTGTGTGAGGAAGGGGTTTCTGTGTGTGGGGAAGTGTTTCAGTGTGTGGGGATGGGTTTCAGTGTGTGGGGAAGGGGTCTCAGTGTGTGGGGAAGGGTTTCATTGTGTGGGGTAGGGTTTGACTGTGCGGGGAAGGTGTTTCAGTGTGTGGGGAAGGTGATTCAGTATGTGGGGAAGGTTTTCAGTGCGTGGGGAAGGATTTCAGTGTGTGGGGAAGGGGTTTCACTATGTGGGGAAGGGTTTCAGTGTGTGGGGAATGGTTTCAGTGTGTGGGGAATGGTTTCACCGTGTGGGGAAGGGGTTTCAGTGTGTGGGGAAGGATTTCAGTTTGTGAGGAAGGGTTTCAGTGTGTGGGGAAGGGTTTCAGTGTGTGGGGAAGGGTTTTCAGTGTGTGGGGATGGGTTTCAGTGTGTCGGTATGGGTTTCAGTGTGTGGGGAAGGGTTTCAGTGTGTGGGGAAGGAGTTGCAGTGTGTGGGGAAGGTGTTTCACTGTGTGGGGACGGTGTTTCAGTCTGTGGGGAAAGGGTTTCAGTGTGTAGGGTAGGGGTTTCAGTGTGTGTGGAATGGTTTCAGTGTGTGGGGAAGGGGTTTCAGTGTGTGGGGAAGGGTTTCATTGTGTGGGGTAGGGTTTGACTGTGCGGGGAAGGTCTTTCAGTGTGTGGGAAAGGTGATTCAGTATGTGGGGAAGGTGTTTCAGTATGTGGGGAATGTTTTCAGTGTGTGGGGAAGGGGTTTCACTATGTGGGGAAGGGTTTCAGTGTGTGGGGAATGGTTTCAGTGTGTGGGGAATGGTTTCAGCGTGTGGGGAAGGGGTTTCAGTGTGTGGGGAAGGATTTCAGTTTTTGGGGAAGGGTTTCAGTGTGTGGGGAAGGGTTTCAGTGTGTGGGGAAGGGTTTTCAGTGTGTGGGAATGGGTTTCAGTGTGTCGGTATGGGTTTCAGTGTGTGGGGAAGGGTTTCAGTGTGTGGGGAAGGAGTTGCAGTGTGTGGGGAAGGTGTTTCACTGTGTGGGGACGGGGTTTCAGTGTGTGGGGAAAGGGTTTCAGTGTGTAGGGTAGGGGTTTCACTGTGTGGGGAAGGGGTTTCAGTGTGTGGGGACGGGGTTTCAGTGTGTGGGGAATGGTTTCACTGTGTGGGGCAAGGGTTTCAGTGTGTGGGGATGGTGTTTCAGTGTGTGGGGAAGGGGATTCAGTGTGTGGGGAAGGGGTTTCAGTGTGTGGGGAATGGTTTCACTGTGTGGGGCAAGGGTTTCAGTGTGTGGGGATGGTGGTTCAGTGTGTGGAGAAGGGTTTCAGTGTGTGGGGATTGGTTTCAGTGTGTGGGGAAGTGGTTTCACTGTGTGGGGAATGGTATCCGTGTGAGGGGAAGGGGTTTCAGTGTGTGTGGAAGGGGTTTCAGTGTGTGGGGAATGGTTTCAGTGTGTGTGGAAGTGATTTCAGTGTGTGTGGAAGTGGCTTCCGTGTGTGGGGAAGGGTTTCAGTGTGTGGGGAATGGTTTCAGTGTGTGGGGAATGGTTTCAGTGTGGGGTGAAGGGGTCTCATGTGTGTGGGGAAGTGTTTCAGTGTGTCGGGAGGGGTTTCACTGTGTGTGGATTGTGTTTCAGTGTGTGAGGAAGGGGTTTCTGTGTGTGGGGAAGTGTTTCAGTGTGTGGGGATGGGTTTCAGTGTGTGGGGAAGGGGTTTCAGTGTGTGGGGAAGGGTTTCATTGTGTGGGGTAGGGTTTGACTGTGCGGGGAAGGTGTTTCAGTGTGTGGGGAAGGTGATTCAGTATGTGGGGAAGGTTTTCAGTGCGTGGGGAAGGATTTCAGTGTGTGGGGATGGGGTTTCACTATGTGGGGAAGGGTTTCAGTGTGTGGGGAATGGTTTCAGTGTGTGGGGAATGGTTTCAGCGTGTGGGGAAGGGGTTTCAGTGTGTGGGGAAGGATTTCAGTTTGTGAGGAAGAGTTTCAGTGTGTGGGGAAGGGTTTCAGTGTGTCGGTATGGGTTTCAGTGTGTGGGGAAGGGTTTCAGTGTGTGGGGAAGGAGTTGCAGTGTGTGGGGAAGGAGTTGCAGTGTGTGGGGACGGTGTTTCACTGTGTGGGGACGGTGTTTCAGTCTGTGGGGAAAGGGTTTCAGTGTGTAGGGTAGGGGTTTCAGTGTGTGTGGAATGGTTTCAGTGTGTGGGGAAGGGGTTTCAGTGTGTGGGGAAGGGTTTCATTGTGTGGGGTAGGGTTTGACTGTGCGGGGAAGGTCTTTCAGTGTGTGGGGAAGGAGATTCTGTATGTGGGGAATGTTTTCAGTGTGTGGGGAAGGATTTCAGTGTGTGGGGAAGGGGTTTCACTATGTGGGGAAGGGTTTCAGTGTGTGGGGAATGGTTTCAGAGTGTGGGGAATGTTTTCAGCGTGTGGGGAAGGGGTTTCAGTGTGTGGGGAAGGATTTCAGTTTGTGGGGAAGGGTTTCAGTGTGTGGGGAAGGGTTTCAGTGTGTGGGGAAGGGTTTTCAGTGTGTGGGAATGGGTTTCAGTGTGTCGGTATGGGTTTCAGTGTGTGGGGAAGGGTTTCAGTGTGTGGGGAAGGAGTTGCAGTGTGTGGGGCAGGTGTTTCACTGTGTGCGGACGGGATTTCAGTGTGTGGGGAAAGGGTTTCAGTGTGTAGGGTAGGGGTTTCACTGTCTGGGGAAGGGGTTTCAGTGTGTGGGGAAGGTGTTTCAGTGTGTGGGGAATGGTTTCACTGTGTGGGGCAAGGGTTTCAGTGTGTGGGGATGGTGTTTCAGTGTGTGGGGAAGCGGATTCAGTGTGTGGGGAAGGGGTTTCAGTGTGTGGGGAATGGTTTCACTGTGTGGGGCAAGGGTTTCAGTGTGTGGGGATGGTGGTTCAGTGTGTGGAGAAGGGTTTCAGTGTGTGGGGATTGGTTTCAGTGTGTGGGGAAGTGGTTTCACTGTGTGGGGAATGGTATCCGTGTGAGGGGAATGGGTTTCAGTGTGTGTGGAAGGGGTTTCAGTGTGTGGGGAATGGTTTCAGTGTGTGTGGAAGTGGTTTCAGTGTGTGTGGAAGTGGCTTCCGTGTGTGGGGAAGGGTTTCAGTGTGTGGGGAATGGTTTCAGTGTGTGGGGAATGGTTTCAGTGTGTGTGGAAGTGGTTTCCGTGTGTGGGGAAGGGTTTCAGTGTGTGGGGAATGGTTTCAAGGTGTGGGGAATGGTTTCAGTGTGTGGGGAATGGTTTCAGTGTGTGGGGAACGGGTTTCACTGTGTGGGGTAAGGTTTAAGTGTGTGGGGAATTTTTTCACTGTGTGGAGAAGGGTTTCAGTGTGTGGGGAATGGTTTCAGTGTGTGGGGAATGGTTTCAGTGTGTGGGGAAGGGGATTCACTGTGAGGGGAAGGGATTTCAGTGTGTGGGGAATGGTTTCACTGTGTGGGGAATGGTTTCAGTGTGTGGGGAAGGGGTTTCACTGTGTGTGGAATGTGTTTCAGTGTGGGGTGAAGGGGTCTCATGTGTGTGGGGAAGTGTTTCAGTGTGTGGGGACGGGTTTCACTGTGTGTGGATTGTGTTTCAGTGTGTGAGGAAGGGGTTTCTGTGTGTGGGGAATTGTTTCAGTGTGTGGGGATGGGTTTCAGTGTGTGGGGATGTGTTTCAGTGTGTGGGGAAGGGGTTTCAGTGTGTGGGGAAGGGGTTTCAGTGTGTGGGGAAGGGTTTCATTGTATGGGGTAGGGTTTGACTGTGCGGGGAAGGTGTTTCAGTGTGTGGGGAAGGTGATTCAGTATGTGGGGAAGGTTTTCAGTGCGTGGGGAAGGATTTCAGTGTGTGGGGAAGGGGTTTCACAATGTGGGGAAGGGTTTCAGTGTGTGGGGAATGGTTTCAGTGTGTGGGGAATGGTTTCAGCGTGTGGGGAAGGGGTTTCAGTGTGTGGGGAAGGATTTCAGTTTGTGGGGAAGGGTTTCAGTGTGTGGGGAAGGGTTTCAGTGTGTGGGGAAGGGTTTTCAGTGTGTGGGGATGGGTTTCAGTGTGTCGGTATGGGTTTCAGTGTGTGGGGAAGGGTTTCAGTGTGTGGGGAAGGAGTTGCAGTGTGTGGGGAAGGTGTTTCACTGTGTGGGGACGGTGTTTCAGCCTGTGGGGAAAGGGTTTCAGTGTGTAGGGTAGGGGTTTCAGTGTGTGGGGAATGGTTTCAGTGTGTGGGGAAGGGGTTTCAGTGTGTGGGGAAGGGTTTCATTGTGTGGGGTAGGGTTTCACTGTGCGGGGAAGGTGTTTCAGTGTGTGGGGAAGGTGACTCAGTATGTGGAGAAGGTTTTCAGTGTGTGGGGAAGGATTTCAGTGTGTGGGGAAGGGGTTTCACTATGTGGGGAAGGGTTTTAGTGTGTGGGGAATGTTTTCATTGTGTGGGGAATGGTTTCAGCGTGTGGGGAAGGGGTTTCAGTGTGAGGGGAAGGATTTCAGTTTGTGGGGAAGGGTTTCAGTGTGTGGGGAAGGGTTTCAGTGTGTGGGGAAGGGTTTTCAGTGTGTGGGAATAGGTTTCAGTGTGTCGGTATGGGTTTCAGTGTGTGGGGAAAGGGTTTCAGTGTGTAGGGAAGGAGTTGCAGTGTGTGGGGAAGGTGTTTCACTGTGTGGGGACGGGGTTTCAGTGTGTGGGGAAAGGGTTTCAGTGTGTAGGGTAGGGGTTTCACTGTGTGGGGAAGGGGTTTCAGTGTGTGGGGAAGGGGTTTCAGTGTGTGGGGAATGGTTTCACTGTGTGGGGCAAGGGTTTCAGTGTGTGGGGATGGTGTTTCAGTGTGTGGGGAAGGGGATTCAGTGTGTGGGGAATGTTTTCAGTGTGTGGGGAATGGTTTCACTGTGTGGGGAATGGTTTCACTGTGTGGGGCAAGGGTTTCAGTGTGTGGGGATGGTGGTTCAGTGTGTGGAGAAGGGTTTCAGTGTGTGGGGAATGGTTTCAGTGTGTGGGGAATGGGATTCACTGTGTGGGGAATGGTATCCGTGTGAGGGGAAGGGGTTTCAGTGTGTGTGGAAGGGGTTTCAGTGTGTGGGGAATGGTTTCAGTGTGTGTGGAAGTGGTTTCAGTGTGTGTGGAAGTGGCTTCCGTGTGTGGGGAAGGGTTTCAGTGTGTGGGGAAGGAACTTCAGTGTGTGGGGAATGGTTTCAGTGTGTGTGGAAGTGGTTTCCGTGTGTGGGGAAGGGTTTCAGTGTGTGGGGAATGGTTTCAAGGTGTGGGGAACGGGTTTCACTGTGTGGGGTAAGGTTTCAGTGTGTGGGGAATGCTTTCACTGTGTGGAGAAGGGTTTCAGTGTGTGGGGAATGGTTTCAGTGTGTGGGGAATGGTTTAAGTGTGTGGGGATGGGGTTTCACTGTGTGGGGAATGGTTTCAGTCTGTGGGGCGGGGTTTCAGTGTGTGGGGAAGGGGTTTCACTATGTGGGGAATGGTTTCAGTGTGTTGGGAAGGGTTTCAGTGTGTGGGGAAGGGTTTCAGTGTGTGGGGAAGGGTTTTCAGTGTGTGGGAATGGGTTTCAGTGTGTCGGTATCGGTTTCAGTGTGTGGGGAAGGGTTGCAGTGTGTGGGGAAGGAGTTGCAGTGTGTGGGGAAGGTGTTTCACTGTGTGGGGACGGGGTTTCAGTGTGTGGGGAAAGGGTTTCAGTGTGTAGGGTAGGGGTTTCACTGTGTGGGGAAGGGGTTTCAGTGTGTGGGGACGGGGTTTCAGTGTGTGGGGAATGGTTTCACTGTGTGGGGCAAGGGTTTCAGTTTGTGGGGATGGTGTTTCAGTGTGTGGAGAAGGGTTTCAGTGTGTGGGGATTGGTTTCAGTGTGTGGGGAATGGTATCCGTGTGTGGGGAAGGGGTTTCACTGTGAGGGGAAGGGATTTCAGTGTGTGGGGAATGGTTTCACTGTGTGGGGAATGGTTTCAGTGTGTGGGGAAGGGGTTTCACTGTGTGTGGAAGGTGTTTCAGTGTGGGGTGAAGGGGTCTCATGTGTGTGGGGAAGTGTTTCAGTGTGTGGGGAGGGGTTTCACTGTGTGTGGATTGTGTTTCAGTGTGTGAGGAAGGGGTTTCTGTGTGTGGGGAAGTGTTTCAGTGTATGGGGATGGGTTTCAGTGTGTGGGGAAGGGGTTTGAGTGTGTGGGGAAGGGTTTCATTGTGTGGGGTAGGGTTTGACTGTGCGGGGAAGGTATTTCAGTGTGTGGGGAAGGTGATTCAGTATGTGGGGAAGGGTTTCAGTGTGTGGGGAAGGAGTTGCAGTGTGTGGGGAAGGTGTTTCACTGTGTGGGGACGGTGTTTCAGTCTGTGGGGAAAGGGTTTCAGTGTGTAGGGTAGGGGTTTCAGTGTGTGGGGAATGGTTTCAGTGTGTGGGGAATGGTTTCAGTGTGTGGGGAAGGGGTTTCACTGTGAGGGGAAGGGATTTCAGTGTGTGGGGAATGGTTTCACTGTGTGGGGAATGGTTTCAGTATGTGGGGAAGGGGTTTCACTGTGTGTGGAAGGTGTTTCAGTGTGGGGTGAAGGGGTCTCATGTGTGTGGGGAAGGGTTTCAGTTTGTGGGGAGGGGTTTCACTGTGTGTGGATTGTGTTTCAGTGTGTGAGGAAGGGTTTTCTGTGTGTGGGGAAGTGTTTCAGTGTGTGGGGATGGGTTTCAGTGTGTGGGGAAGGGGTTTCAGTGTGTGGGGAAGGGTTTCATTGTGTGGGGTAGGGTTTGCCTGTGCGGGGAAGGTGTTTCAGTGTGTGGGGAAGGTGATTCAGTATGTGGGGAAGGTTTTCAGTGCGTGGGGAAGGATTTCAGTGCGTGGGGAAGGGGTTTCACTATGTGGGGAAGGGTTTCAGTGTGTGGGGAATGGTTTCAGTGTGTGGGGAATGGTTTCAGCGTGTGGGGAAGGAGTTTCAGTGTGTGGGGAAGGATTTCAGTTTGTGAGGAAGGGTTTCAGTGTGTGGGGAAGGGTTTCAGTGTGTGGGGAAGGGTTTTCAGTGTGTGGGGATGGGTTTCAGTGTGTCGGTATGGGTTTCAGTGTGTGGGGAAGGGTTTCAGTGTGTGGGGAAGGAGTTGCAGTGTGTGGGGAAAGGGTTTCAGTGTGTAGGGTAGGGGTTTCACTGTGTGGCGAAGGGGTTTCAGTGTGTGGGGAAGGGGTTTCAGTGTGTGGGGAATGGTTTCACTGTGTGGGGCAAGGGTTTCAGTGTGTGGGGATGGTGTTTCAGTGTGTGGGGAAGGGGATTGAGTGTGTGGGGAAGGGGTTTCAGTGTGTGGGGAATGGTTTCACTGTGTGGGGCAAGGGTTTCAGTGTGTGGGGATGGTGGTTCAGTGTGTGGAGAAGGGTTTCAGTGTGTGGGGATTGGTTTCAGTGTGTGGGGAAGTGGTTTCACTGTGTGGGGAATGGTATCCGTGTGAGGGGAAGGGGTTTCAGTGTGTGTGGAAGGGGTTTCAGTGTGTGGGGAATGGTTTCAGTGTGTGTGGAAGTGGTTTCAGTGTGTGTGGAAGTGGCTTCCGTGTGTGGGGAAGGGTTTCAGTGTGTGGGGAATGGTTTCAGTGTGTGGGGAATGGTTTCAGTGTGTGTGGAAGTGGTTTCCGTGTGTGGGGAAGGGTTTCAGTGTGTGGGGAATGGTTTCAAGGTGTGGGGAATGGTTTCAGTGTGTGGGGAACGGGTTTCACTGTGTGGGGTAAGGTTTCAGTGTGTGGGGAATGGTTTCACTGTGTGGAGAAGGGTTTCAGTGTGTGGGGAATGGTTTCAGTGTGTGGGGAATGGTTTCAGTGTGTGGGGAAGGGGTTTCACTGTGAGGGGAAGGGATTTCAGTGTGTGGGGAATGGTTTCACTGTGTGGGGAATGGTTTCAGTGTGTGGGGAATGGTTTCAGTGTGTGGGGAAGGGGTTTCACTGTGAGGGGAAGGGATTTCAGTGTGTGGGGAATGGTTTCACTGTGTGGGGAATGGTTTCAGTGTGTGGGGAAGGGGTTTCACTGTGTGTGGAAGGTGTTTCAGTGTGGGGTGAAGGGGTCTCATGTGTGTGGGGAAGGGTTTCAGTTTGTGGGGAGGGGTTTCACTGTGTGTGGATTGTGTTTCAGTGTGTGAGGAAGGGGTTTCTGTGTGTGGGGAAGTGTTTCAGTGTGTGGGGATGGGTTTCAGTGTGTGGGTAAGGGGTTTCAGTGTGTGGGGAAGGGTTTCATTGTGTGGGGTAGGGTTTGCCTGTGCGGGGAAGGTGTTTCAGTGTGTGGGGAAGGTGATTCAGTATGTGGGGAATGTTTTCAGTGCGTGGGGAAGGATTTCAGTGCGTGGGGAAGGGGTTTCACTATGTGGGGAAGGGTTTCAGTGTGTGGGGAATGGTTTCAGTGTGTGGGGAATGGTTTCAGCGTGTGGGGAAGGAGTTTCAGTGTGTGGGGAAGGATTTCAGTTTGTGAGGAAGGGTTTCAGTGTGTGGGGAAGGGTTTCAGTGTGTGGGGAAGGGTTTTCAGTGTGTGGGAATGGGTTTCAGTGTGTCGGTATGGGTTTCCGTGTGTGGGGAAGGGTTTCAGTGTGTGGGGAAGGAGTTGCAGTGTGTGGGGAAAGGGTTTCAGTGTGTAGGGTAGGGGTTTCACTGTGTGGCGAAGGGGTTTCAGTGTGTGGGGAAGGGGTTTCAGTGTGTGGGGAATGGTTTCACTGTGTGGGGCAAGGGTTTCAGTGTGTGGGGATGGTGTTTCAGTGTGTGGGGAAGGGGATTCAGTGTGTGGGGAAGGGGTTTCAGTGTGTGGGGAATGGTTTCACTGTGTGGGGCAAGGGTTTCAGTGTGTGGGGATGGTGGTTCAGTGTGTGGAGAAGGGTTTCAGTGTGTGGGGATTGGTTTCAGTGTGTGGGGAAGTGGTTTCACTGTGTGGGGAATGGTATCCGTGTGAGGGGAAGGGGTTTCAGTGTGTGTGGAAGGGGTTTCAGTGTGTGGGGAATGGTTTCAGTGTGTGTGGAAGTGGTTTCAGTGTGTGTGGAAGTGGCTTCCGTGTGTGGGGAAGGGTTTCAGTGTGTGGGGAATGGTTTCAGTGTGTGGGGAATGGTTTCAGTGTGTGTGGAAGTGGTTTCCGTGTGTGGGGAAGGGTTTCAGTGTGTGGGGAATGGTTTCAAGGTGTGGGGAATGGTTTCAGTGTGTGGGGAACGGGTTTCACTGTGTGGGGTAAGGTTTCAGTGTGTGGGGAATGGTTTCACTGTGTGGAGAAGGGTTTCAGTGTGTGGGGAATGGTTTCAGTGTGTGGGGAATGGTTTCAGTGTGTGGGGAAGGGGTTTCACTGTGAGGGGAAGGGATTTCAGTGTGTGGGGAATGGTTTCACTGTGTGGGGAATGGTTTCAGTGTGTGGGGAAGGGGTTTCACTGTGTGTGGAAGGTGTTTCAGTGTGGGGTGAAGGGGTCTCATGTGTGTGGGGAAGGGTTTCAGTTTGTGGGGAGGGGTTTCACTGTGTGTGGATTGTGTTTCAGTGTGTGAGGAAGGGGTTTCTGTGTGTGGGGAAGTGTTTCAGTGTGTGGGGATGGGTTTCAGTGTGTGGGGAAGGGGTTTCAGTGTGTGGGGAAGGGTTTCATTGTGTGGGGTAGGGTTTGACTGTGCGGGGAAGGTGTTTCAGTGTGTGGGGAAGGTGATTCAGTATGTGGGGAAGGTTTTCAGTGCGTGGGGAAGGATTTCAGTGCGTGGGGAAGGGGTTTCACTATGTGGGGAAGGGTTTCAGTGTGTGGGGAATGGTTTCAGTGTGTGGGGAATGTTTTCAGCGTGTGGGGAAGGAGTTTCAGTGTGTGGGGAAGGATTTCAGTTTGTGAGGAAGGGTTTCAGTGTGTGGGGAAGGGTTTCAGTGTGTGGGGAAGGGTTTTCAGTGTGTGGGGATGGGTTTCAGTGTGTCGGTATGGGTTTCAGTGTGTGGGGAAGGGTTTCAGTGTGTGGGGAAGGAGTTGCAGTGTGTGGGGAAGGTGTTTCACTGTGTGGGGACGGTGTTTCAGTCTGTGGGGAAAGGGTTTCAGTGTGTAGGGTAGGGGTTTCAGTGTGTGGGGAATGGTTTCAGTGTGTGGGGAAGGGGTTTCAGTGTGTGGGGAAGGGTTTCATTGTGTGGGGTAGGGTTTGACTGTGCGGGGAAGGTCTTTCAGTGTGTGGGGAGGGTGATTCAGTATGTGGGGAATGTTTTCAGTGTGTGGGGAAGGATTTCAGTGTGTGGGGAAGGGGTTTCACTATGTGGGGAAGGGTTTCAATGTTTGGGCAAGGGGTTTCAGTGTGTTGGGAAGTGGTTTCAGTGTGTGGGGAATGTTTTCAGTGTGTGGGCAAGGGGTTTCAGTGTGTGGGGAAGGTGTTTCAGTGTGTGTGGAAGGGGTTTCAGTGTGTGTGGAAGGGGTTTCAGTGTGTGGGGAAGGGGTTTCAGTGTGTGGGGAATGGTTTCAGTGTGTGGGGAAGGGGTTTCACTGTGTGGGGAAGTGGTTTCAGTGTGTGGGGAATGGTTTCAGTGTGTGGGGAAGGGGTTTCAGTGTGTGGGGAAGGGTTTCAGTTTGTGGGGACGTGGTTTCAGTGTGTGGGGCAGGGGATTCAGTGTTTGGGAAATGGTTTCAGCGTGTGCGGACGGGTTTCAGTGTGTGGGGAAGGGTTTCAGTGTGTGGGGAAGGGGTTTCACTGTTTGGAGAAGGGGTATCAGTGTGTGGGGAATGGTTTCAGTGTGTGGGGAAGGTATTCAGTGTGTGGGGAAGGGGTTTCACTGTGAGGGGAAGGGATTTCAGTGTGTGGGGAATGGTTTCACTGTGTGGGGAATGGTTTCAGTGTGTAGGGAAGGGGTTTCACTGTGTGTGGAAGGTGTTTCAGTGTGGGGTGAAGGGGTCTCATGTGTGTGGGGAAGTGTTTCAGTGTGTGGGGAGGGGTTTCATTGTGTGTGGATTGTGTTTCAGTGTGTGAGGAAGGGGTTTCTGTGTGTGGGAAGTGTTTCAGTGTGTGGGGATTGGTTTCAGTGTGTGGGGAAGGGGTTTCAGTGTGTGGGGAAGAGGTTTCATTGTGTGGGGTAGGGTTTGACTTTGCGGGGATGGTGTTTCAGTGTGTGGGGAAGGTGATTCAGTATGTGGGGAAGGTTTTCAGTGCGTGGGGAAGGATTTCAGTGTGTGGGGAAGGGGTTTCACTATGTGGGGAAGGGTTTCAGTGTGTGGGGAATGGTTTCTGTGTGTGGGGAATGGTTTCAGCGAGTGGGGAAGTGGTTTCAGTGTGTGGGGAAGGGTTTCAGTGTGTGGGGAAGGGTTTTCAGTGTGTGGGGATGGGTTTCAGTGTGTCGGTATGGGTTTCAGTGTGTGGGGAAGGGTTGCAGTGTGTGGGGAAGGAGTTGCAGTGTGTGGGGAAGGTGTTTCACTGTGTGGGGACGGTGTTTCAGTCTTTGGGGAAAGGGTTTCAGTGTGTAGGGTAGGGGTTTCAGTGTGTGTGGAATGGTTTCAGTGTGTGGGGAAGGGGTTTCAGTGTGTGGGGAAGGGTTTCATTGTGTGGGGTAGGGTTTGACTGTGCGGGGAAGGTCTTTCAGTGTGTGGGGAAGGTGATTCAGTATGTGGGGAAGGTGTTTCAGTATGTGGGGAATGTTTTCCGTGTGTGGGGAAGGGGTTTCACTATGTGGGGAAGGGTTTCAGTGTGTGGGGAATGGTTTCAGTGTGTGGGGAATGGTTTCAGCGTGTGGGGAAGGGGTTTCAGTGTGTGGGGAAGGGTTTCAGTGTGTGGGGAAGGGTTTTCAGTGTGTGGGAATGGGTTTCAGTGTGTCGGTATGGGTTTCAGTGTGTGGGGAAGGGTTTCAGTGTGTGGGGAAGGAGTTGCAGTGTGTGGGGAAGGTGTTTCACTGTGTGGGGACGGGGTTTCAGTGTGTGGGGAAAGGGTTTCAGTGTGTAGGGTAGGGGTTTCACTGTGTGGGGAAGGGGTTTCAGTGTGTGGGGACGGGGTTTCAGTGTGTGGGGAAGGGGTTTCAGTGTGTGGGGAATGGTTTCGCTGTGTGGGGCAAGGGTTTCAGTGTGTGGGGATGGTGTTTCAGTGTGTGGGGAAGGGGATTCAGTGTGTGGGGAAGGGGTTTCAGTGTGTGGGGAATGGTTTCACTGTGTGGGGCAAGGGTTTCAGTGTGTGGGGATGGTGGTTTCACTGTGTGGGGAAGGGTTTCAGTGTGTGGGGAATGGTTTCAGTGTGTGGGGAATGGTTTCAGTGTGTGGGGAACGGGTTTCACTGTGTGGGGTAAGGTTTCAGTGTGTGGGGAATGGTTTCACTGTGTGGAGAAGGGTTTCAGTGTGTGGGGAATGGTTTCAGTGTGTGGGGAATGGTTTCAGTGTGTGGGGAAGGGTTTTTACTGTGAGGGGAAGGGATTTCAGTGTGTGGGGAATGGTTTCACTGTGTGGGGAATGGTTTCAGTGTGTGGGGAAGGGGTTTCACTGTGTGTGGAAGGTGTTTCAGTGTGGGGTGAAGGGGTCTCATGTGTGTGGGGAAGTGTTTCAGTGTGTGGGGAGGGGTTTCACTGTGTGTGGATTGTGTTTCAGTGTGTGAGGAAGGGGTTTCTGTGTGTGGGGAAGTGTTTCAGTGTGTGGGGATGGGTTTCAGTGTGTGGGGAAGGGGTTTCAGTGTGTGGGGAAGGGTTTCATTGTGTGGGGTAGGGTTTGACTGTGCGGGGAAGGTATTTCAGTGTGTGGGGAAGGTGATTCAGTATGTGGGGAAGGTTTTCAGTGCGTGGGGAAGGATTTCAGTGTGTGGGGAAGGGGTTTCACTATGTGGGGAAGGGTTTCAGTGTGTGGGGAATGGTTTCAGTGTGTGGGGAATGGTTTCACCGTGTGGGGAAGGGGTTTCAGTGTGTGGGGAAGGATTTCAGTTTGTGAGGAAGGGTTTCAGTGTGTGGGGAAGGGTTTCAGTGTGTGGGGAAGGGTTGTCAGTGTGTGGGGATGGGTTTCAGTGTGTCGGTATGTGTTTCAGTGTGTGGGGAAGGGTTTCAGTGTGTGGGGAAGGAGTTGCAGTGTGTGGGGAAGGTGTTTCACTGTGTGGGGACGGTGTTTCAGTCTGTGGGGAAAGGGTTTCAGTGTGTGGGGTAGGGGTTTCAGTGTGTGGGGAATGGTTTCAGTGTGTGGGGAAGGGGTTTCAGTGTGTGGGGAAGGGTTTCATTGTGTGGGGTAGGGTTTGACTGTGCGGGGAAGGTCTTTCAGTGTGTGGGGAAGGTGATTCAGTATGTGGGGAATGTTTTCAGTGTGTGGGGAAGGATTTCAGTGTGTGGGGAAGGGGTTTCACTATGTGGGGAAGGGTTTCAATGTGTGGGGAATGGTTTCAGTGTGTGGGGAATGGTTTCAGCGTGTGGGGAAGGGGTTTCAGTGTGTGGGGAAGGATTTCAGTTTGTGGGGAAGGGTTTCAGTGCGTGGGGAAGGGTTTCAGTGTGTGGGGAAGGGTTTTCAGTGTGTGCGAATGGGTTTCAGTGTGTCGGTATGGGTTTCAGTGTGTGGGGAAGGGTTTCAGTGTGTGGGGAAGGAGTTGCAGTGTGTGGGGAAGGTGTTTCACTGTGTGGGGACGGGGTTTCAGTGTGTGGGGAAAGGGTTTCAGTGTGTAGGGTAGGGGTTTCAGTGTGTGTGGAATGGTTTCAGTGTGTGGGGAAGGGGTTTCAGTGTGTGGGGAAGGGTTTCATTGTGTGGGGTAGGGTTTGACTGTGCGGGGAAGGTCTTTCAGTGTGTGGGGAAGGTGATTCAGTATGTGGGGAAGGTGTTTCAGTATGTGGGGAATGTTTTCAGTGTGTGGGGAAGGGGTTTCACTATGTGGCAAAGGGATTCAGTGTGTGGGGAATGGTTTCAGTGTGTGGGGAATGGTTTCAGCCTGTGGGGAAGGGGTTTCAGTGTGTGGGGAAGGATTTCAGTTTTTGGGGAAGGGTTTCAGTGTGTGGGGAAGGGTTTCAGTGTGTGGGGAAGGGTTTTCAGTGTGTGGGAATGGGTTTCAGTGTGTCGGTATGGGTTTCAGTGTGTGTGGAAGGGTTTCAGTGTGTGGGGAAGGAGTTGCAGTGTGTGGGGAAGGTGTTTCACTGTGTGGGGACGGGGTTTCAGTGTGTGGGGAAAGGGTTTCAGTGTGTAGGGTAGGGGTTTCACTGTGTGGGGAAGGGGTTTCAGTGTGTGGGGAAGGGGTTTCAGTGTGTGGGGAATGGTTTCACTGTGTGGGGCAAGGGTTTCAGTGTGTGGGGATGGTGTTTCAGTGTGTGGGGAAGGGGATTCAGTGTGTGGGGAAGGGGTTTCAGTGTATGGGGAATGGTTTCACTGTGTGGGGCAAGGGTTTCAGTGTGTGGGGATGATGGTTCAGTGTGTGGAGAAGGGTTTCAGTGTGTGGGGATTGGTTTCAGTGTGTGGGGAAGTGGTTTCACTGTGTGGGGAAGGGTTTCAGTGTGTGGGGAATGGTTTCAGTGTGTGGGGAATGGTTGCAGTGTGTGGGGAACGGGTTTCACTGTGTGGGGTAAGGTTTCAGTGTGTGGGGAATGGTTTCACTGTGTGGAGAATGGTTTCAGTGTGTGGGGAATGGTTTCAGTGTGTGGGGAATGGTTTCAGTGTGTGGGGAAGGGGTTTCACTTTGAGGGGAAGGGATTTCAGTGTGTGGGGAATGGTTTCACTGTGTGGGGAATGGTTTCAGTGTGTGGGGAAGGGGTTTCACTGTGTGTGGAAGGTGTTTCAGTGTGGGGTGAAGGGGTCTCATGTGTGTGGGGAAGTGTTTCAGTGTGTGGGGAGGGGTTTCACTGTGTGTGGATTGTGTTTCAGTGTGTGAGGTAGGGGTTTCTGTGTGTGGGGAAGTGTTTCAGTGTGTGGGGATGAGTTTCAGTGTGTGGGGAAGGGGTTTCAGTGTGTGGGGAAGGGTTTCATTGTGTGGGGTAGGGTTTGACTGTGCGGGGAAGGTGTGTGGGGAAGGTGATTCAGTATGTGGGGAAGGTTTTCAGTGCGTGGGTAAGGATTTCAGTGTGTGGGGAAGGGGTTTCACTATGTGGGGCAGGGTTTCAGTGTGTGGGGAATGGTTTCAGTGTGTGGGGAATGGTTTCACCGTGTGGGGAAGGGGTTTCAGTGTGTGGGGAAGGATTTCAGTTTGTGAGGAAGGGTTTCAGTGTGTGGGGAAGGGTTTCAGTGTGTGGGGAAGGGTTGTCAGTGTGTGGGGACGGGGTTTCAGTGTGTGGGGAAAGGGTTTCAGTGTGTAGGGTAGGGGTTTCACTGTGTGGGGAAGGGGTTTCAGTGTGTGGGGAAGGGGTTTCAGTGTGTGGGGAATGGTTTCACTGTGTGGGGCAAGGGTTTCAGTGTGTGGGGATGGTGTTTCAGTGTGTGGGGAAGGGGATTCAGTGTGTGGGGAAGGGGTTTCAGTGTGTGGGGAATGGTTTCACTGTGTGGGGCAAGGGTTTCAGTGTGTGGGGATGGTGGTTCAGTGTGTGGAGAAGGGTTTCAGTGTGTGGGGATTGGTTTCAGTGTGTGGGGAAGTGCTTTCACTGTGTGGGGAATGGTATCCGTGTGAGGGGAAGGTGTTTCAGTGTGTGTGGAACGGGTTTCAGTGTGTGGGGAATGTTTTCAGTGTGTGTGGAAGTGGTTTCAGTGTGTGTGGAAGTGGCTTCCGTGTGTGGGGAAGGGTTTCAGTGTGTGGGGAATGGTTTCAGTGTGTGGGGAATGGTTTCAGTGTGTGTGGAAGTGGTTTCCATGTGTGGGGAAGGGTTTCAGTGTGTGGGGAATGGTTTCAAGGTGTGGGGAATGGTTTGTGTGTGTGCGGAACGGGTTTCACTGTGTGGGGTAAGGTTTCAGTGTGTGGGGAATGATTTCACTGTGTGGAGAAGGGTTTCAGTGTGTGGGGAATGGTTTCAGTGTGTGGGGAATGGTTTCAGTGTGTGGGGAAGGGGTTTCACTGTGAGGGGAAGGGATTTCAGTGTGTGGGGAATGGTTTCACTGTGTGGGGAATGGTTTCAGTGTGTGGGGAAGGAGTTTCTCTGTGTGTGGAAGGTGTTTCAGTGTGGGGTGAAGGGGTCTCATGTGTGTGGGGAAGGGTTTCAGTGTGTGGGGAGGGGTTTCACTGTGTGTGGATTGTGTTTCAGTGTGTGAGGAAGGGGTTTCTGTGTGTGGGGAAGTGTTTCAGTGTGTGGGGATCGGTTTCAGTGTGTGGGGAAGGGGTTTCAGTATGTGGGGAAGGGTTTCATTGTGTGGGGTAGGGTTTGACTGTGCGGGGAAGGTGTTTCAGTGTGTGGGGAAGGTGATTCAGTATGTGGGGAAGGTTTTCAGTGCGTGGGGAAGGATTTCAGTGCGTGGGGAAGGGGTTTCACTATGTGGGGAAGGGTTTCAGTGTGTGGGGAATGGTTTCAGTGTGTGGGGAATGGTTTCAGCGTGTGGGGAAGGAGTTTCAGTGTGTGGGGAAGGATTTCAGTTTGTGAGGAATGGTTTCAGTGTGTGGGGAAGGGTTTCAGTGTGTGGGGAAGGGTTTTCAGTGTGTGGGGATGGGTTTCAGAGTGTCGGTATGGGTTTCAGTGTGTGGGGAAGGGTTTCAGTGTGTAGGGAAGGAGTTGCAGTGTGTGGGGAAGGTGTTTCACTGTGTGGGGACGGTGTTTCAGTCTTTGGGGAAAGGGTTTCAGTGTGTAGGGTAGGGGTTTCAGTATGTGGGGAATGGTTTCAGTGTGTGGGGAAGGGGTTTCAGTGTGTGGGGAAGGGATTCATTGTGTGGGGTAGGGTTTGACTGTGCGGGGAAGGTCTTTCAGTGTGTGGGGAAGGTGATTCAGTATGTGGGGAATGTTTTCAGTGTGTGCGGAAGGATTTCAGTGTGTGGGGAAGGGGTTTCACTATGTGGGGAAGGGTTTCAGTGTTTGGGCAAGGGGTTTCAGTGTGTTGGGAAGGGGTTTCAGTGTGTGGGGAATGTTTTCAGTGTGTGGGCAAGGGGTTTCAGTGTGTGGGGAAGGTGTTTCAGTGTGTGTGGAAGGGGTTTCAGTGTGTGTGGAAGGGGTTTCAGTGTGTGGGGAAGGGGTTTCAGTGTGTGGGGAATGGTTTCAGTGTGTGGGGAAGGGGTTTCACTGTGTGGGGATGTGGTTTCAGTGTGTGGGGAATGGTTTCAGTGTGTGGGGAAGCGGTTTCAGTGTGTGGGGAAGGGTTTCAGTTTGTGGGGACGTGGTTGCAGTGTGTGGGGCAGGTGATTCAGTGTGTGGGAAATGGTTTCAGTGTGTGCAGACGGGTTTCAGTGTCTGGGGAAGGGTTTCAGTTTGAGGGGAAGGGGTTTCACTGTTTGGAGAAGGGGTATCAGTGTGTGGGGAATGGTTTCAGTGTGTGGGGAAGGTATTCAGTGTGTGGGGAAGGGGTTTCACTGTGAGGGGAAGGGATTTCAGTGTGTGGGGAATGGTTTCACTGTGTGGGGAATGGTTTCAGTGTGTGGGGAAGGGGTTTCACTGTGTGTGGAAGGTGTTTCAGTGTGGGGTGAAGGGGTCTCATGTGTGTGGGGAAGTGTTTCAGTGTGTGGGGATGGGTTTCACTGTGTGTGGATTGTGTTTCAGTGTGTGAGGAAGGGGTTTCTGTGTGTGGGAAGTGTTTCAGTGTGTGGGGATCGGTTTCAGTGTGTGGGGAAGGGGTTTCAGTGTGTGGGGAAGGGTTTCATTGTGTGGGGTAGGGTTTGACTGTGCGGGGAAGGTGTTTCAGTGTGTGGGGAAGGTGATTCAGTATGTGGGGAAGGTTTTCAGTGCGTGGGGAAGGATTTCAGTGTGTGGGGAAGGGGTTTCACTATGTGGGGAAGGGTTTCAGTGTGTGGGGAATGGTTTCAGTGTGTGGGGAATGGTTTCAGCGTGTGGGGAAGGGGTTTCAGTGTGTGGGGAAGGATTTCAGTTTGTGAGGAAGGGTTTCAGTGTGTGGGGAAGGGTTTCAGTGTGTGGGGAAGGGTTTTCAGTGTGTGGGGATGGGTATCAGTGTGTCGGTATGGGTTTCAGTGTGTGGGGAAGGGTTTCAGTGTGTGGGGAAGGAGTTGCAGTGTGTGGGGAAGGTGTTTCACTGTGTGGGGACGGTGTTTCAGTCTGTGGGGAAAGGGTTTCAGTGTGTAGGGTAGGGGTTTCAGTGTGTGTGGAATGGTTTCAGTGTGTGGGGAAGGGGTTTCAGTGTGTGGGGAAGGGGTTTCAGTGTGTGGGGAAGGATTGCAGTTTTTGGGGAAGGGTTTCAGTGTGTGGGGAAGGGTTTCATTGTGTGGGGTAGGGTTTGACTGTGCGGGGAAGGTCTTTCAGTGTGTGGGGAAGGTGATTCAGGATGTGGGGAAGGTGTTTCAGTATGTGGGGAATGTTTTCAGTGTGTGGGGAAGGGGTTTCACTATGTGGGGAAGGGTTTCAGTGTGTGGGGAATGGTTTCAGTGTGTGGGGAATGGTTTCAGCGTGTGGGGAAGGGGTTTCAGTGTGTGGGGAAGGATTGCAGTTTTTGGGGAAGGGTTTCAGTGTGTGGGGAAGGGTTTCAGTGTGTG
This sequence comes from Heterodontus francisci, assembly GCF_036365525.1. NCBI lineage: Eukaryota > Metazoa > Chordata > Chondrichthyes > Heterodontiformes > Heterodontidae > Heterodontus > Heterodontus francisci. The sequence goes on from NC_090398.1 coordinate 44,321,346, forward strand.
GGGAAGGGTTTTCAGTGTGTGGGAATGGGTTTCAGTGTGTCGGTATGGGTTTCGGTGTGTGGGGAAGGGTTTCAGTGTGTGGGGAAGGAGTTGCAGTGTGTGGGGAAGGTGTTTCACTGTGTGGGGACGGGGTTTCAGTGTGTGGGGAAAGGGTTTCAGTGTGTAGGGTAGGGGTTTCACTGTGTGGGGAAGGGGTTTCAGTGTGTGGGGAAGGGGTTTCAGTGTGTGGGGAATGGTTTCACTGTGTGGGGCAAGGGTTTCAGAGTGTGAGGATGGTGTTTCAGTGTGTGGGGAAGGGGATTCAGTGTGTGGGGAAGGGGTTTCAGTGTGTGGGGAATGGTTTCACTGTGTGGGGCAAGGGTATCAGTGTGTGGGGATGGTGGTTCAGTGTGTGGAGAAGGGTTTCAGTGTGTGGGGATTGGTTTCAGTGTGTGGGGAAGTGGTTTCACTGTGTGGGGAATGGTATCCGTGTGAGGGGAAGGGGTTTCAGTGTGTGTGGAAGGGGTTTCAGTGTGTGGGGAATGGTTTCAGTGTGTGTGGAAGTGGTTTCAGTGTGTGTGGAAGTGGCTTCCGTGTGTGGTGAAGGGTTTCAGTGTGTGGGGAATGGTTTCAGTGTGTGGGGAATGGTTTCAGTGTATGTGGAAGTGGTTTCCGTGTGTGGGGAAGGGTTTCAGTGTGTGGGGAATGGTTTCAAGGTGTGGGGAATGGTTTCAGTGTGTGGGGAATGGTTTCAGTGTGTGGGGAACGGGTTTCACTGTGTGGGGTAAGGTTTCAGTGAGTGGGGAATGGTTTCACTGTGTGGAGAAGGTTTTCAGTGTGTGGGGAATGGTTTCAGTGTGTGGGGAATGGTTTCAGTGTGTGGGGAAGGGGTTTCACTGTGAGGGGAAGGGATTTCAGTGTGTGGGGAATGGTTTCACTGTGTGGGGAATGGTTTCAGTGTGTGGGGAAGGGGTTTCACTGTGTGTGGAAGGTGTTTCAGTGTGGGGTGAAGGGGTCTCATGTGTGTGGGGAAGTGTTTCAGTGTGTGGGGAGGGGTTTCACTGTGTGTGGATTGTGTTTCAGTGTGTGAGGAAGGGGTTTCTGTGTGTGGGGAAGTGTTTCAGTGTGTGGGGATGGGTTTCAGTGTGTGGGGAAGGGGTCTCAGTGTGTGGGGAAGGGTTTCATTGTGTGGGGTAGGGTTTGACTGAGCGGGGAAGGTGTTTCAGTGTGTGGGGAAGGTGATTCAGTATGTGGGGAAGGTTTTCAGTGCGTGGGGAAGGATTTCAGTGTGTGGGGAAGGGGTTTCAATATGTGGGGAAGGGTTTTCAGTGTGTGGGAATGGGTTTCAGTGTGAGGTATGGGTTTCAGTGTGTGGGGAAGGGTTTCAGTGTGTGGGGAAGGAGTTGCAGTGTGTGGGGAAGGTGTTTCACTGTGTGGGGACGGGGTTTCTGTGTGTGGGGAAAGGGTTTCAGTGTGTAGGGTAGGGGTTTCACTGTGTGGGGAAGGGGTTTCAGTGTGTGGGGACGGGGTTTCAGTGTGTGGGGAATGGTTTCACTGTGTGGGGCAAGGGTTTCAGTGTGTGGGGATGGTGTTTCAGTGTGTGGGGAAGGGGATTCAGTGTGTGGGGAAGGGGTTTCAGTGTGTGGGGAATGGTTTCACTGTGTGGGGCAAGGGTTTCAGTGTGTGGGGATGGTGGCTCAGTGTGTGGAGAAGGGTTTCAGTGTGTGGGGATTGGTTTCAGTGTGTGGGGAAGTGGTTTCACTGTGTGGGGAATGGTTTCAGTGTGTGTGGAAGTGATTTCAGTGTGTGTGGAAGTGGCTTCCGTGTGTGGGGAAGGGTTTCAGTGTGTGGGGAATGGTTTCAGGGTGTGGGGAATGGTTTCAGTGTGTGTGGAAGTGGTTTCCGTGTGTCGGGAAGGGTTTCAGTGTGTGGGGAAATGTTTCAAGGTGTGGGGAATGGTTTCAGTGTGTGGGGAATGGTTTCAGTGTGTGGGGAACGGGTTTCACTGTGTGGGGTAAGGTTTCAGTGTGTGGGGAATGGTTTCACTGTGTGGAGAAGGGTTTCAGTGTGTGGGGAATGGTTTCAGTGTGTGGGGAATGGTTTCAGTGTGTGGGGAAGGGGTTTCACTGTGAGGGGAAGGGATTTCAGTGTGTGGGGAATGGTTTCACTGTGTGGGGAATGGTTTCAGTGTGTGGGGAAGGGGTTTCAGTGTGGGGTGAAGGGGTCTCATGTGTGTGGGGAAGTGTTTCAGTGTGTCGGGAGGGGTTTCACTGTGTGTGGATTGTGTTTCAGTGTGTGAGGAAGGGGTTTCTGCGTGTGGGGAAGTGTTTCAGTGTGTGGGGATGGGTTTCAGTGTGTGGGGAAGGGGTTTGAGTGTGTGGGGAAGGGTTTCATTGTGTGGGGTAGGGTTTGACTGTGCGGGGAAGGTGTTTCAGTGTGTGGGGAAGGTGATTCAGTATGTGGGGAAGGTTTTCAGTGCGTGGGGAAGGATTTCAGTGTGTGGGGAAGGGGTTTCACTATGTGGGGAAGGGTTTCAGTGTGTGGGGAATGGTTTCAGTGTGTGGGGAATGGTTTCAGCGTGTGGGGAAGGGGTTTCAGTGTGTGGGGAAGGATTTCAGTTTGTGAGGAAGGATTTCAGTGTGTGGGGAAGGGTTTCAGTGTGTGGGGAAGGGTTTGCAGTGTGTGGGGATGGGTTTCAGTGTGTCGGTATGGGTTTCAGTGTGTGGGAAAGGAGTTGCAGTGTGTGGGGAAGGAGTTGCAGTGTGTGGGGACGGTGTTTCACTGTGTGGGGACGGTGTTTCAGTCTGTGGGGAAAGGGTTTCAGTGTGTAGGGTAGGGGTTTCAGTGTGTGTGGAATGGTTTCAGTGTGTGGGGAAGGGGTTTCAGTGTGTGGGGAAGGGTTTCATTGTGTGGGGTAGGGATTGACTTTGCGGGGAAGGTCTTTCAGTGTGTGGGGAAGGTGATTCTGTATGTGGGGAATGTTTTCAGTGTGTGGGGAAGGATTTCAGTGTGTGGGGAAGGGATTTCACTATGTGGGGAAGGGTTTCAGTGTGTGGGGAATGGTTTCAGTGTGTGGGGAATGTTTTCAGCGTGTGGGGAAGGGGTTGCAGTGTGTGGGGAAGGATTTCAGTTTGTGGGGAAGGGTTTCAGTGTGTGGGGAAGGGTTTCAGTGTGTGGGGAAGGGTTTTCAGTGTGTGGGAATGGGTTTCAGTGTGTCGGTATGGGTTTCAGTGTGTAGGGAAGGGTTTCAGTGTGTGGGGAAGGAGTTGCAGTGTGTGGGGCAGGTGTTTCACTGTGTGGGGACGGGGTTTCAGTGTGTGGGGAAAGGGTTTCAGTGTGTAGGGTAGCGGTTTCACTGTGTGGGGAAGGGGTTTCAGTGTGTGGGGAATGGTTTCACTGTGTGGGGCAAGGGTTTCAGTGTGTGGGGATGGTGTTTCAGTGTGTGGGGAAGCGGATTCAGTGTGTGGGGAAGGGGTTTCAGTGTGTGGGGAATGGTTTCACTGTGTGGGGCAAGGGTTTCAGTGTGTGGGGATGGTGGTTCAGTTTGTGGAGAAGGGGTTTCAGTGTGTGCGGATTGGTTTCAGTGTGTGGGGAAGTGGTTTCACTGTGTGGGGAATGGTATCCGTGTGAGGGGAAGGGGTTTCAGTGTGTGTGGAAGGGGTTACAGTGTGTGGGGAATGGTTTCAGTGTGTGTGGAAGTGGTTTCAGTGTGTGTGGAAGTGGCTTCCGTGTGTGGGGAAGGGTTTCAGTGTGTGGGGAATGGTTTCAGTGTGTGGGGAATGGTTTCAGTATGTGTGGAAGTGGTTTCCGTGTGTGGGGAAGGGTTTCAGTGTGTGGGGAATGGTTTCAAGGTGTGGGGAATGGTTTCAAGGTGTGGGGAATGGTTTCAGTGTGTGGGGAACGGGTTTCACTGTGTGGGGTAAGGTTTCAGTGTGTGGGGAATGGTTTCACTGTGTGGAGAAGGGTTTCAGTGTGTGGGGAATGGTTTCAGTGTGTGGGGAATGGTTTCAGTGTGTGGGGAAGGGGTTTCACTGTGAGGGGAAGGGATTTCAGTGTGTGGGGAATGGTTTCACTGTGTGGGGAATGGTTTCAGTGTGTGAGGAAGGGGTTTCACTGTGTGTGGAAGGTGTTTCATTGTGGAGTGAAGGGGTCTCATGTGTGTGGGGAAGTGTTTCAGTGTGTGGGGAGGGGTTTCACTGTGTGTGGATTGTGTTTCAGTGTGTGAGGAAGGGGTTTCTGTGTGTGGGGAAGTGTTTCAGTGTGTGGGGATGGGTTTCAGTGTGTGGGGATGGGTTTCAGTGTGTGGGGAAGGGGTTTCAGTGTGTGGGGAAGGGGTTTCAGTGTGTGGGGTAAGGTGTCATTGTATGGGGTAGGGTTTGACTGTGCGGGGAAGGTGTTTCAGTGTGTGGGGAAGGTGATTCAGTATGTGGGGAAGGTTTTCAGTGCGTGGGGAAGGATTTCAGTGTGTGGGGAAGGGGTTTCACTATGTGGGGAAGGGTTTCAGTGTGTGGGGAATGGTTTCAGTGTGTGGGGAATGGTTTCAGCGTGTGGGGAAGGGGTTTCAGTGTGTGGGGAAGGATTTCAGTTTGTGGGGAAGGGTTTCAGTGTGTGGGGAAGGGTTTCAGTGTGTGGGGAAGGGTTTTCAGTGTGTGGGGATGGGTTTCAGTGTGTCGGTATGGGTTTCAGTGTGTGGGGAAGGGTTTCAGTGTGTGGGGAAGGAGTTGCAGTGTGTGGGGAAGGTGTTTCACTGTGTGGGGACGGTGTTTCAGTCTGTGGGGAAAGGGTTTCAGTGTGTAGGGTAGGGGTTTCAGTGTGTGGGGAATGGTTTCAGTGTGTGGGGAAGGGGTTTCAGTGTGTGGGGAAGGGTTTCATTGTGTGGGGTAGGGTTTCCCTGTGCGGGGAAGGTGTTTCAGTGAGTGGGGAAGGTGATTCAGTATGTGGGGAAGGTTTTCAGTGTGTGGGGAAGGATTTCAGTGTGTGGGGAAGGGGTTTCACTATGTGGGGAAGGGTTTTAGTGTGTGGGGAATGGTTTCAGTGTGTGGGGAATTGTTTCAGCGAGTGGGGAAGTGGTTTCAGTGTGAGGGGAAGGATTTCAGTTTGTGGGGAAGGGTTTCAGTGTGTGGGGAAGGGTTTCAGTGTGTGGGGAAGGGTTTTCAGTGTGTGGGAATAGGTTTCAGTGTGTCGGTATGGGTTTCAGTGTGTGGGGAAGGGTTTCAGTGTGTGGGGAAGGAGTTGCAGTGTGTGGGGAAGGTGTTTCACTGTGTGGGGACGGGGTTTCAGTGTGTGGGGAAAGGGTTTCAGTGTGTAGGGTAGGGGTTTCACTGTGTGGGGAAGGGGTTTCAGTGTGTGGGGAAGGGGTTTCAGTGTGTGGGGAATGGTTTCACTGTGTGGGGCAAGGGTTTCAGTGTGTGGGGATGGTGTTTCAGTGTGTGGGGAAGGGGATTCAGTGTGTGGGGAATGTTTTCAGTGTGTGGGGAATGGTTTCACTGTGTGGGGCATGGTTTCAGTGTGTGGGGCAAGGGTTTCAGTGTGTGGGGATGGTGGTTCAGTGTGTGGAGAAGGGTTTCAGTGTGTGGGGAATGGTTTCAGTGTGTGGGGAATGGGATTCACTGTGTGGGGAATGGTATCCGTGTGAGGGGAAGGGGTTTCAGTGTGTGTGGAAGGGGTTTCAGTGTGTGGGGAATGGTTTCAGTGTGTGTGGAAGTGGTTTCAGTGTGTGTGGAAGTGGCTTCCGTGTGTGGTTAAGGGTTTCAGTGTGTGGGGAAGGAACTTCAGTGTGTGGGGAATGGTTTCAGTGTGTGTGGAACTGGTTTCCGTGTGTGGGGAAGGGTTTCAGTGTGTGGGGAATGGTTTCAAGGTGTGGGGAATGGTTTCAGTGTGTGGGGAACGGGTTTCACTGTGTGGGGTAAGGTTTCAGTGTGTGGGGAATGCTTTCACTGTGTGGAGAAGGGTTTCAGTGTGTGGGGAATGGTTTCAGTGTGTGGGGAATGGTTTAAGTGTGTGGGGATGGGGTTTCACTGTGTGGGGAATGGTTTCAGTCTGTGGGGACGGGGTTTCAGTGTGTGGGGAAGGGGTTTCACTATGTGGGGAATGGTTTCAGTGTGTTGGGAAGGGTTTCAGTGTGTGGGGAAGGGTTTCAGTGTGTGGGGAAGGGTTTTCAGTGAGTGGGAATGGGTTTCAGTGTGTCGGTATGGCTTTCAGTGTGTGGGGAAGGGTTTCAGTGTGTGGGGAAGGAGTTGCAGTGTGTGGGGAAGGTGTTTCACTGTGTGGGGACGGTGTTTCAGTGTGTGGGGAAAGGGTTTCAGTGTGTAGGGTAGTGGTTTCGCTGTGTGGGGAAGGGGTTTCAGTGTGTGGGGAAGGGGTTTCAGTGTGTGGGGAATGGTTTCACTGTGTGGGGCAAGGGTTTCAGTGTGTGGGGATGGTGTTTCAGTGTGTGGGGAAGGGGTTTCAGTGTGTGGGGAAGGGGTTTCAGTGTGTGGGGAATGGTTTCACTGTGTGGGGAATGGTTTCACTGTGTGGGGCAAGGGTTTCAGTGTGTGGGGATGGTGGTTCAGTGTGTGGAGAAGGGTTTCAGTGTGTGGGGAATGGTTTCAGTGTGTGGGGAATGGGATTCACTGTGTGGGGAATGGTATCCGTGTGAGGGGAAGGGGTTTCAGTGTGTGTGGAAGGGGTTTCAGTGTGTGGGGAATGGTTTCAGTGTGTGTGGAAGTGCTTTCAGTGTGTGTGGAAGTGGCTTCCGTGTGTGGGGAAGGGTTTCAGTGTGTGGGAAATGGTTTCAGTGTGTGTGGAAGTGGTTTCCGTGTGTGGGGAAGGGTTTCAGTGTGTGGGGAATGGTTTCAAGGTGTGGGGAATGGTTTCAGTGTGTGGGGAACGGGTTTCACTGTGTGGGGTAAGGTTTCATTGTGTGGGGAATGGTTTCACTGTGTGGAGAAGGGTTTCAGTGTGTGGGGAATGGTTTCAGTGTGTGGGGAATGGTTTAAGTGTGTGGGGATGGGGTTTCACTGTGTGGGGAAGGGGTTTCACTATGTGGGGAATGGTTTCAGTGTGTTGGGAAGGGGTTCAGTGTGTGGGGAAGGGGTTTGAGTGTGTGAGGAATGTGTTGCAGTGTGTGGCGAATGGTTACAGTGTGTGGGGAAGGGTTTCAGTGTGTGGGGAATGGTTTCAATGTGTGGGGAAGGGTTTCAGTGTGTGGGGAATGGTTTCAATGTGTGGGGAATGGTTTCAGTGAGTGGGGAAGGGGTTTCAGTGTGTGGGGAAGTGGTTTCAGTGTGTGGGGAAGAGGTTTCAGTGTGTGCGGAAGGGGTTTCAGTGTGTGGGGAAGGGTTGCAGTGTGTGGGGAAGGGGTTTCAGTGTGTGGGGAATGGTTTCAGTGTGTAGGGAATGGATTTCAGTGTGTGGGGAAGGGGTTTCACTGTGTGGGGAAGGGGTTTCAGTGTGCGGGGAAGAGTTTCAGTTTGTGGGGAAGGGTTTCAGTGTGTGGGGAATGGTTTCAGTGGGTGGGGAATGCGTTTCAGTGTGTGGGGAAGAGGTGTCAGTTTGTGGGGAAGGGGTTTCAGTGTGTGGGGAATGGTTTCAGTGTGTGTTGAAGTGGTTTCAGTGTGTGGTGAAGGGGTTTCAGTGTGTGTGGAAGGGGTTTCAGTGTGTGGGGAATGGTTTCAGTGTGTGGGGAATGGTTTCACTGTGTGGAGAAGGGTTTCAGTGTGTGGAAAATAGTTTCAGTGTGTGGGGAATGGTTTCAGTGTGTGGGGAAGGGGTTACACTGTGTGGGGAATGGTTTCAGTGTGCGGGGAAGGGGTTTCAGTGTGTGGGGAAGGGGTTTCACTATGTGGGGAATGTTTTCAGTGTGTTGTGAAGGGTTTCAGTGTGCGGGGAAGGGGTTTCAGTGTGCGGGGATGGGTTTCAGTTTGTGGGGAAGGGTTTCAGTGTGTGGGGAATGGTTTAAGTGTGTGGGGAATGGGTTTCACTGTGTGTGCAAGTGGTTTCAGTGTGTGGGGAAGGGGTTTCACTGTGTGGGGAATGTGTTTCAGTGTGTGGGGAATTGTTTCAGTGTGTGGGGAAAGGATTTCAGTGTGTGGGGAAGGGGATTCAGTGTGTGGGGAAGAGTTTCAGTGTGTGGTGAAGGGGTTTCAGTGTGTGGGGAATGGTTTCAGTGTGTAGGGAAGGGGTTTCAGAGTGTGGGGAAGGGGTTTCACTGTGTGGGGAAGGGGTTTCAGTGTGCGGGAAAGGGGTTTCAGTGTGCGGGGAAGTATTTCAGTTTGTGGGGAAGGGTTTCAGTGTGTGGGGAATGGTTTCAGTGTGTGGGGAATGGTTTTCACTGTGTCGTCAAGGTGTTTCAGTGTGTGGGGAAGGGGTTTAACTGTGTGGGAAAGGGCTTTCAGTGTGTGGGGAATGGTTACAGTGTGTGGTGAAGGGGTTTCAGTGTGTGGGGAATGGTTTCAGTGTGTACTGAAGGGGTTTCAGTGTGTGGGGAAGGGGTTTCACTGTGTGGGGAAGGGGTTTCAGTGTGCGGGGAAGGGGTTTCAGTGTGCGGGGATGGGTTTCAGTTTGTGGGGAAGGGTTTCAGTGTGTGGGGAATGGTTTAAGTGTGTGGGGAATGGGTTTCACTGTGTGCGCAAGTGGTTTCAGTGTGTGGGGAAGGGGTTTCACAGTGTTGGGAATGTGTTTCAGTGTGTGGGGAATTGTTTCAGTGTGTGGGGAAAGGATTTCAGTGTGTGGGGAAAGGATTTCAGTGTGTGGGGAAGAGTTTCAGTGTGTGGTGAAGGGTTTTCAGTGTGTGGGGAATGGTTTCAGTGTGTAGGGAAGGGGTTTCAGTGTGTGGGGAAGGGGTTTCACTGTGTGGGGAAGGGGTTTCAGTGTGCGGGGAAGGGGTTTCAGTGTGCGGGGAAGTATTTCAGTTTGTGGGGAAGGGTTTCAGTGTGTGGGGAATGGTTTCAGTGTGTGGGGAATGGGTTTCACTGTGTCGGCAAGGGGTTTCAGTGTGTGGGGAAGGGGTTTAACTGTGTGGGGAAGGGGTTTCAGTGTGTGGGGAATTGTTTAAGTGTGTGGGGAAAGGGTTTCAGTGTGTGGGCAAGGGGTTTCAGTGTGTGGGGAAGGGGTTTCAGTGTGTGGGGAATGGTTTCAGTGTGTGGGGAAGGGGTTTCAGTGTGTGGGGAAGGGGTTTCACTGTGCGGGGAAGTGGTTTCAGTGTGTGGGGAAGGGGTTTCAGTGTTTGTGGCAGTGGTTTCAGTGTGTGCGGAATGTGGTTCAGTGTGTGGGGAAGGGGTTTCACTGTGTGGGGGAATGGTTTCAGTGTGTGGGGAATGGGATCAGTGTGTGTGGTAGTGGTTTCAGTGTGTGCAGAATGTGGTTCAGTGTGTGGGCAAGGAGTTTCACTGTGCAGGGAAGTGGTTTCAGTGTGTGGGGAATGGTTTCAGTGTGTGGGGAAGGGATTTCAGTGTGTGGGGAAGGGTTTCAGTGTGTGGGGAAGGGGTTTCAGTGTGTGGGGACGGGGTTTCAGTGTGTGGGGAAGGGCTTTACAGTGTGTGGGGAAGGGGATTCACTGTGTGGGGAAGGGTTTTCAGTGTGTGTGCAAGGGCTTTTCAGTGTGTGGGCAAGGGGTTTCAGTGTGTGGGGAATGGTTTCAGTGTGTGGGGAAGGGGTTTCAGTGTGTGGGGAAGGGGTTTCACTGTGTGTGGAAGGGTTTCAGTGTGTGGGGAATGGTTTCAGTGTGTGGGGAAGGGGTTTCAGTGTGTGTGGAAGGGGTTTCAGTGTGTGGGGAATGTGGTTCAGTGTGTGGGGAAGGGGTTTCACTATGTAGGGAAGTGGTTTCAGTGTGTGGTGAATCGTTTCAGTGTGTGGGGAAGTGGTTTCAGTGTGTGGGGAAGGGTTTCAGTGTGTGGGGAAGGGTTTCAGTGTGTGGGGAAGGGGTTTCAGTGTGTGGGGAATGGTTTCAGTGTGTTGTGAAGGGGTTTCAGTGTGCGGGGAAGGGTTTCAGTTTGTGGGGAATGGTTTCAGTGTGTGGGGAATGGTTTCAGTGTGTGGGAATGGGTTTCACTGTGTGGGCAAGGGGTTTCAGTGTGTGGGGAAGCGGTTTCACTGTGTGGGGAAGGGGCTTCATTGTGTGGGGAATTGTTTCAGTGTGTGGGGAAAGGATTTCAGTGTGTGGGGAAGGTGATTCAGTGTGTGGGGTAGGGGTTTCAGTGTGCGGGGAAGTGGTTTCAGTGTGTGGGGAAGGGGTTTCAGTGTGTGTGGCAGTGGTTTCAGTGTGTGCGGAATGTGGTTCAGTGTGTGGGGAAGGGGTTTCACTGTGTGGGGGAATGGTTTCAGTGTGTGGGGAATGGGATCAGTGTGTGTGGTAGTGGTTTCAGTGTGTGCAGAATGTGGTTCAGTGTGTGGGGAAGGGGTTTCACTGTGCAGGGAAGTGGTTTCAGTGTGTGGGGAATGGTTTCAGTGTGTGGGGAAGGGATTTCAGTGTGTGGGGAAGGGTTTCAGTGTGTGGGGAAGGGGTTTCAGTGTGTGGGGACGAGGTTTCAGTGTGTGGGGAAGGGCTTTTCAGTGTGTGGGGAAGGGGATTCACTGTGTGGGGAAGGGGTTTCAGTGTGTGGGCAAGGGCTTTTCAGTGTGTGGGCAAGGGGTTTCAGTGTGTGGGGAATGGTTTCAGTGTGTGGGGAAGGGGTTTCAGTGTGTGGGGAAGGGGTTTCACTGTGTGTGGAAGGGTTTCAGTGTGTGGGGAATGGTTTCATTGTGTGGGGAAGGGGTTTCAGTGTGTGTGGAAGGGGTTTCAGTGTGTGGGGAATGTGGTTCAGTGTGTGGGGAAGGGGTTTCACTATGTAGGGAAGTGGTTTCAGTGTGTGGTGAATCGTTTCAGTGTGTGGGGAAGTGGTTTCAGTGTGTGGGGAAGGGTTTCAGTGTGTGGGGAAGGGTTTCAGTGTGTGGGGAAGGGGTTTCAGTGTGTGGGGAATGGTTTCAGTGTGTTGTGAAGGGGTTTCAGTGTGCGGGGAAGGGTTTCAGTTTGTGGGGAATGGTTTCAGTGTGTGGGGAATGGTTTCAGTGTGTGGGGAATGGGATTCACTGTGTGGGCAAGGGGTTTCAGTGTGTGGGGAAGCGGTTTCACTGTGTGGGGAAGGGGTTTCAGTGTGTGGGGAATTGTTTCAGTGTGTGGGGAAAGGATTTCAGTGTGTGGGGAAGGTGATTCAGTGTGTGGGCAAGGGGTTTCAGTGTGTGGGGAAGGTGTTTCAGTGTGAGTGGAAGGGGTTTCAGAGTGTGGGGAATGTGGTTCAGTGTGTGGGGAAGGGGTTTCACTGTGTGGGGAAGTGGTTTCAGTGTGGGGAATGGTTTCAGTGTGTGGGGAAGGGGTTTCAGTGTGTGGGGAAGGGTTTCAGTGTGTGGGGAAGGTGTTTCAGTTTGTGGGGACGTGGTTTCAGTGTGTGGGGCAGGGGATTCAGTGTGTGGGAAATGGTTTCAGTGTGTGGGGACGGGTTTCAGTGTGTGGGGAAGGGCTTCAGTGTGTGGGGAAGGGGTTTCACTGTGAGGGGAAGGGGTATCAGTGTGTGGGGAATGGTTTCAGTGTGTGGGGAAGGTATTCAGTGTGTGGGGAAGGGGTTTCACTGTGTGTGGAAGGTCTTTCAGTGTGGGGTGAAGGGTTTTCATGTGTGTGGGGAAGGGGTTTCAGTGTGCGGGGAAGGGGTTTCAGTGTGCGGGGAAGTATTTCAGTTTGTGGGGAAGGGTTTCAGTGTGTGGGGAATGGTTTCAGTGTGTGGGGAATGGGTTTCACTGTGTCGGCAAGGGGTTTCAGTGTGTGGGGAAGGGGTTTAACTGTGTGGGGAAGGGGTTTCAGTGTGTGGGGAATTGTTTAAGTGTGTGGGGAAAGGGTTTCAGTGTGTGGGCAAGGGGTTTCAGTGTGTGGGGAAGGGGTTTCAGTGTGTGGGGAATGGTTTCAGTGTGTGGGGAAGGGGTTTCAGTGTGTGGGGAAGGGGTTTCACTGTGCGGGGAAGTGGTTTCAGTGTGTGGGGAAGGGGTTTCAGTGTTGTGGCAGTGGTTTCAGTGTGTGCGGAATGTGGTTCAGTGTGTGGGGAAGGGGTTTCACTGTGTGGGGGAATGGTTTCAGTGTGTGGGGAATGGGATCAGTGTGTGTGGTAGTGGTTTCAGTGTGTGCAGAATGTGGTTCAGTGTGTGGGCAAGGAGTTTCACTGTGCAGGGAAGTGGTTTCAGTGTGTGGGGAATGGTTTCAGTGTGTGGGGAAGGGATTTCAGTGTGTGGGGAAGGGTTTCAGTGTGTGGGGAAGGGGTTTCAGTGTGTGGGGACGGGGTTTCAGTGTGTGGGGAAGGGCTTTACAGTGTGTGGGGAAGGGGATTCACTGTGTGGGGAAGGGTTTTCAGTGTGTGTGCAAGGGCTTTTCAGTGTGTGGGCAAGGGGTTTCAGTGTGTGGGGAATGGTTTCAGTGTGTGGGGAAGGGGTTTCAGTGTGTGGGGAAGGGGTTTCACTGTGTGTGGAAGGGTTTCAGTGTGTGGGGAATGGTTTCAGTGCGTGGGGAAGGGGTTTCAGTGTGTGTGGAAGGGGTTTCAGTGTGTGGGGAATGTGGTTCAGTGTGTGGGGAAGGGGTTTCACTATGTAGGGAAGTGGTTTCAGTGTGTGGTGAATCGTTTCAGTGTGTGGGGAAGTGGTTTCAGTGTGTGGGGAAGGGTTTCAGTGTGTGGGGAAGGGTTTCAGTGTGTGGGGAAGGGGTTTCAGTGTGTGGGGAATGGTTTCAGTGTGTTGTGAAGGGGTTTCAGTGTGCGGGGAAGGGTTTCAGTTTGTGGGGAATGGTTTCAGTGTGTGGGGAATGGTTTCAGTGTGTGGGAATGGGTTTCACTGTGTGGGCAAGGGGTTTCAGTGTGTGGGGAAGCGGTTTCACTGTGTGGGGAAGGGGCTTCATTGTGTGGGGAATTGTTTCAGTGTGTGGGGAAAGGATTTCAGTGTGTGGGGAAGGTGATTCAGTGTGTGGGGTAGGGGTTTCAGTGTGCGGGGAAGTGGTTTCAGTGTGTGGGGAAGGGGTTTCAGTGTGTGTGGCAGTGGTTTCAGTGTGTGCGGAATGTGGTTCAGTGTGTGGGGAAGGGGTTTCACTGTGTGGGGGAATGGTTTCAGTGTGTGGGGAATGGGATCAGTGTGTGTGGTAGTGGTTTCAGTGTGTGCAGAATGTGGTTCAGTGTGTGGGGAAGGGGTTTCACTGTGCAGGGAAGTGGTTTCAGTGTGTGGGGAATGGTTTCAGTGTGTGGGGAAGGGATTTCAGTGTGTGGGGAAGGGTTTCAGTGTGTGGGGAAGGGGTTTCAGTGTGTGGGGACGAGGTTTCAGTGTGTGGGGAAGGGCTTTTCAGTGTGTGGGGAAGGGGATTCACTGTGTGGGGAAGGGGTTTCAGTGTGTGGGCAAGGGCTTTTCAGTGTGTGGGCAAGGGGTTTCAGTGTGTGGGGAATGGTTTCAGTGTGTGGGGAAGGGGTTTCACTGTGTGGGGAAGGGGTTTCAGTGTGCGGGGAAGGGGTTTCAGTGTGCGGGGAAGTATTTCAGTTTGTGGGGAAGGGTTTCAGTGTGTGGGGAATGGTTTCAGTGTGTGGGGAATGGGTTTCACTGTGTCGGCAAGGGGTTTCAGTGTGTGGGGAAGGGGTTTAACTGTGTGGGGAAGGGGTTTCAGTGTGTGGGGAATTGTTTAAGTGTGTGGGGAAAGGGTTTCAGTGTGTGGGCAAGGGGTTTCAGTGTGTGGGGAAGGGGTTTCAGTGTGTGGGGAATGGTTTCAGTGTGTGGGGAAGGGGTTTCAGTGTGTGGGGAAGGGGTTTCACTGTGCGGGGAAGTGGTTTCAGTGTGTGGGGAAGGGGTTTCAGTGTTTGTGGCAGTGGTTTCAGTGTGTGCGGAATGTGGTTCAGTGTGTGGGGAAGGGGTTTCACTGTGTGGGGGAATGGTTTCAGTGTGTGGGGAATGGGATCAGTGTGTGTGGTAGTGGTTTCAGTGTGTGCAGAATGTGGTTCAGTGTGTGGGCAAGGAGTTTCACTGTGCAGGGAAGTGGTTTCAGTGTGTGGGGAATGGTTTCAGTGTGTGGGGAAGGGATTTCAGTGTGTGGGGAAGGGTTTCAGTGTGTGGGGAAGGGGTTTCAGTGTGTGGGGACGGGGTTTCAGTGTGTGGGGAAGGGCTTTACAGTGTGTGGGGAAGGGGATTCACTGTGTGGGGAAGGGTTTTCAGTGTGTGTGCAAGGGCTTTTCAGTGTGTGGGCAAGGGGTTTCAGTGTGTGGGGAATGGTTTCAGTGTGTGGGGAAGGGGTTTCAGTGTGTGGGGAAGGGGTTTCACTGTGTGTGGAAGGGTTTCAGTGTGTGGGGAATGGTTTCAGTGTGTGGGGAAGGGGTTTCAGTGTGTGTGGAAGGGGTTTCAGTGTGTGGGGAATGTGGTTCAGTGTGTGGGGAAGGGGTTTCACTATGTAGGGAAGTGGTTTCAGTGTGTGGTGAATCGTTTCAGTGTGTGGGGAAGTGGTTTCAGTGTGTGGGGAAGGGTTTCAGTGTGTGGGGAAGGGTTTCAGTGTGTGGGGAAGGGGTTTCAGTGTGTGGGGAATGGTTTCAGTGTGTTGTGAAGGGGTTTCAGTGTGCGGGGAAGGGTTTCAGTTTGTGGGGAATGGTTTCAGTGTGTGGGGAATGGTTTCAGTGTGTGGGAATGGGTTTCACTGTGTGGGCAAGGGGTTTCAGTGTGTGGGGAAGCGGTTTCACTGTGTGGGGAAGGGGCTTCATTGTGTGGGGAATTGTTTCAGTGTGTGGGGAAAGGATTTCAGTGTGTGGGGAAGGTGATTCAGTGTGTGGGGTAGGGGTTTCAGTGTGCGGGGAAGTGGTTTCAGTGTGTGGGGAAGGGGTTTCAGTGTGTGTGGCAGTGGTTTCAGTGTGTGCGGAATGTGGTTCAGTGTGTGGGGAAGGGGTTTCACTGTGTGGGGGAATGGTTTCAGTGTGTGGGGAATGGGATCAGTGTGTGTGGTAGTGGTTTCAGTGTGTGCAGAATGTGGTTCAGTGTGTGGGGAAGGGGTTTCACTGTGCAGGGAAGTGGTTTCAGTGTGTGGGGAATGGTTTCAGTGTGTGGGGAAGGGATTTCAGTGTGTGGGGAAGGGTTTCAGTGTGTGGGGAAGGGGTTTCAGTGTGTGGGGACGAGGTTTCAGTGTGTGGGGAAGGGCTTTTCAGTGTGTGGGGAAGGGGATTCACTGTGTGGGGAAGGGGTTTCAGTGTGTGGGCAAGGGCTTTTCAGTGTGTGGGCAAGGGGTTTCAGTGTGTGGGGAATGGTTTCAGTGTGTGGGGAAGGGGTTTCAGTGTGTGGGGAAGGGGTTTCACTGTGTGTGGAAGGGTTTCAGTGTGTGGGGAATGGTTTCATTGTGTGGGGAAGGGGTTTCAGTGTGTGTGGAAGGGGTTTCAGTGTGTGGGGAATGTGGTTCAGTGTGTGGGGAAGGGGTTTCACTATGTAGGGAAGTGGTTTCAGTGTGTGGTGAATCGTTTCAGTGTGTGGGGAAGTGGTTTCAGTGTGTGGGGAAGGGTTTCAGTGTGTGGGGAAGGGTTTCAGTGTGTGGGGAAGGGGTTTCAGTGTGTGGGGAATGGTTTCAGTGTGTTGTGAAGGGGTTTCAGTGTGCGGGGAAGGGTTTCAGTTTGTGGGGAATGGTTTCAGTGTGTGGGGAATGGTTTCAGTGTGTGGGGAATGGGATTCACTGTGTGGGCAAGGGGTTTCAGTGTGTGGGGAAGCGGTTTCACTGTGTGGGGAAGGGGTTTCAGTGTGTGGGGAATTGTTTCAGTGTGTGGGGAAAGGATTTCAGTGTGTGGGGAAGGTGATTCAGTGTGTGGGCAAGGGGTTTCAGTGTGTGGGGAAGGTGTTTCAGTGTGAGTGGAAGGGGTTTCAGAGTGTGGGGAATGTGGTTCAGTGTGTGGGGAAGGGGTTGCACTGTGTGGGGAAGTGGTTTCAGTGTGGGGAATGGTTTCAGTGTGTGGGGAAGGGGTTTCAGTGTGTGGGGAAGGGTTTCAGTGTGTGGGGAAGGTGTTTCAGTTTGTGGGGACGTGGTTTCAGTGTGTGGGGCAGGGGATTCAGTGTGTGGGAAATGGTTTCAGTGTGTGGGGACGGGTTTCAGTGTGTGGGGAAGGGCTTCAGTGTGTGGGGAAGGGGTTTCACTGTGAGGGGAAGGGGTATCAGTGTGTGGGGAATGGTTTCAGTGTGTGGGGAAGGTATTCAGTGTGTGGGGAAGGGGTTTCACTGTGTGTGGAAGGTCTTTCAGTGTGGGGTGAAGGGTTTTCATGTGTGTGGGGAAGGGGTTTCAGTGTGCGGGGAAGGGGTTTCAGTGTGCGGGGAAGTATTTCAGTTTGTGGGGAAGGGTTTCAGTGTGTGGGGAATGGTTTCAGTGTGTGGGGA
The DNA here is from genome assembly GCF_036365525.1 of Heterodontus francisci. NCBI lineage: Eukaryota > Metazoa > Chordata > Chondrichthyes > Heterodontiformes > Heterodontidae > Heterodontus > Heterodontus francisci. Next base: position 44,337,690 of record NC_090398.1, read on the forward strand.
ATGGGTTTCACTGTGTCGGCAAGGGGTTTCAGTGTGTGGGGAAGGGGTTTAACTGTGTGGGGAAGGGGTTTCAGTGTGTGGGGAATTGTTTAAGTGTGTGGGGAAAGGGTTTCAGTGTGTGGGCAAGGGGTTTCAGTGTGTGGGGAAGGGGTTTCAGTGTGTGGGGAATGGTTTCAGTGTGTGGGGAAGGGGTTTCAGTGTGTGGGGAAGGGGTTTCACTGTGCGGGGAAGTGGTTTCAGTGTGTGGGGAAGGGGTTTCAGTGTTGTGGCAGTGGTTTCAGTGTGTGCGGAATGTGGTTCAGTGTGTGGGGAAGGGGTTTCACTGTGTGGGGGAATGGTTTCAGTGTGTGGGGAATGGGATCAGTGTGTGTGGTAGTGGTTTCAGTGTGTGCAGAATGTGGTTCAGTGTGTGGGCAAGGAGTTTCACTGTGCAGGGAAGTGGTTTCAGTGTGTGGGGAATGGTTTCAGTGTGTGGGGAAGGGATTTCAGTGTGTGGGGAAGGGTTTCAGTGTGTGGGGAAGGGGTTTCAGTGTGTGGGGACGGGGTTTCAGTGTGTGGGGAAGGGCTTTACAGTGTGTGGGGAAGGGGATTCACTGTGTGGGGAAGGGTTTTCAGTGTGTGTGCAAGGGCTTTTCAGTGTGTGGGCAAGGGGTTTCAGTGTGTGGGGAATGGTTTCAGTGTGTGGGGAAGGGGTTTCAGTGTGTGGGGAAGGGGTTTCACTGTGTGTGGAAGGGTTTCAGTGTGTGGGGAATGGTTTCAGTGCGTGGGGAAGGGGTTTCAGTGTGTGTGGAAGGGGTTTCAGTGTGTGGGGAATGTGGTTCAGTGTGTGGGGAAGGGGTTTCACTATGTAGGGAAGTGGTTTCAGTGTGTGGTGAATCGTTTCAGTGTGTGGGGAAGTGGTTTCAGTGTGTGGGGAAGGGTTTCAGTGTGTGGGGAAGGGTTTCAGTGTGTGGGGAAGGGGTTTCAGTGTGTGGGGAATGGTTTCAGTGTGTTGTGAAGGGGTTTCAGTGTGCGGGGAAGGGTTTCAGTTTGTGGGGAATGGTTTCAGTGTGTGGGGAATGGTTTCAGTGTGTGGGAATGGGTTTCACTGTGTGGGCAAGGGGTTTCAGTGTGTGGGGAAGCGGTTTCACTGTGTGGGGAAGGGGCTTCATTGTGTGGGGAATTGTTTCAGTGTGTGGGGAAAGGATTTCAGTGTGTGGGGAAGGTGATTCAGTGTGTGGGGTAGGGGTTTCAGTGTGCGGGGAAGTGGTTTCAGTGTGTGGGGAAGGGGTTTCAGTGTGTGTGGCAGTGGTTTCAGTGTGTGCGGAATGTGGTTCAGTGTGTGGGGAAGGGGTTTCACTGTGTGGGGGAATGGTTTCAGTGTGTGGGGAATGGGATCAGTGTGTGTGGTAGTGGTTTCAGTGTGTGCAGAATGTGGTTCAGTGTGTGGGGAAGGGGTTTCACTGTGCAGGGAAGTGGTTTCAGTGTGTGGGGAATGGTTTCAGTGTGTGGGGAAGGGATTTCAGTGTGTGGGGAAGGGTTTCAGTGTGTGGGGAAGGGGTTTCAGTGTGTGGGGACGAGGTTTCAGTGTGTGGGGAAGGGCTTTTCAGTGTGTGGGGAAGGGGATTCACTGTGTGGGGAAGGGGTTTCAGTGTGTGGGCAAGGGCTTTTCAGTGTGTGGGCAAGGGGTTTCAGTGTGTGGGGAATGGTTTCAGTGTGTGGGGAAGGGGTTTCAGTGTGTGGGGAAGGGGTTTCACTGTGTGTGGAAGGGTTTCAGTGTGTGGGGAATGGTTTCATTGTGTGGGGAAGGGGTTTCAGTGTGTGTGGAAGGGGTTTCAGTGTGTGGGGAATGTGGTTCAGTGTGTGGGGAAGGGGTTTCACTATGTAGGGAAGTGGTTTCAGTGTGTGGTGAATCGTTTCAGTGTGTGGGGAAGTGGTTTCAGTGTGTGGGGAAGGGTTTCAGTGTGTGGGGAAGGGTTTCAGTGTGTGGGGAAGGGGTTTCAGTGTGTGGGGAATGGTTTCAGTGTGTTGTGAAGGGGTTTCAGTGTGCGGGGAAGGGTTTCAGTTTGTGGGGAATGGTTTCAGTGTGTGGGGAATGGTTTCAGTGTGTGGGGAATGGGATTCACTGTGTGGGCAAGGGGTTTCAGTGTGTGGGGAAGCGGTTTCACTGTGTGGGGAAGGGGTTTCAGTGTGTGGGGAATTGTTTCAGTGTGTGGGGAAAGGATTTCAGTGTGTGGGGAAGGTGATTCAGTGTGTGGGCAAGGGGTTTCAGTGTGTGGGGAAGGTGTTTCAGTGTGAGTGGAAGGGGTTTCAGAGTGTGGGGAATGTGGTTCAGTGTGTGGGGAAGGGGTTTCACTGTGTGGGGAAGTGGTTTCAGTGTGGGGAATGGTTTCAGTGTGTGGGGAAGGGGTTTCAGTGTGTGGGGAAGGGTTTCAGTGTGTGGGGAAGGTGTTTCAGTTTGTGGGGACGTGGTTTCAGTGTGTGGGGCAGGGGATTCAGTGTGTGGGAAATGGTTTCAGTGTGTGGGGACGGGTTTCAGTGTGTGGGGAAGGGTTTCAGTGTGTGGGGAAGGGGTTTCACTGTGAGGGGAAGGGGTATCAGTGTGTGGGGAATGGTTTCAGTGTGTGGGGAAGGTATTCAGTGTGTGGGGAAGGGGTTTCACTGTGTGTGGAAGGTCTTTCAGTGTGGGGTGAAGGGGTTTCATGTGTGTGGGGAAGGGGTTTCTGTGTGTGGGGAAGTGTTTCAGTGTGTGGTGAAGGGGTTTCAGTGTGTGGGGAATGGTTTCAGTGTGTAGGGAAGGGGTTTCAGAGTGTGGGGAAGGGGTTTCACTGTGTGGGGAAGGGGTTTCAGTGTGCGGGGAAGGGGTTTCAGTGTGCGGGGAAGTATTTCAGTTTGTGGGGAAGGGTTTCAGTGTGTGGGGAATGGTTTCAGTGTGTGGGGAATGGTTTTCACTGTGTCGTCAAGGGGTTTCAGTGTGTGGGGAAGGGGTTTAACTGTGTGGGAAAGGGCTTTCAGTGTGTGGGGAATGGTTACAGTGTGTGGTGAAGGGGTTTCAGTGTGTGGGGAATGGTTTCAGTGAGTACTGAAGGTGTTTCAGTGTGTGGGGAAGGGGTTTCACTGTGTGGGGAAGGGGTTTCAGTGTGCGGGGAAGGGGTTTCAGTGTGCGGGGATGGGTTTCAGTTTGTGGGGAAGGGTTTCAGTGTGTGGGGAAGGGGTTTCAGTGTGTGGGGAAGGGTTTCAGTGTGTGGGGTAGGGTTTCACTGTGCGGGGAAGGTGTTTCAGTGTGTGGGGAAGGTGATTCAGTATGTGGGGAAGGTTTTCAGTGTGTGGGGAAGGATTTCAGTGTGTGGGGAAGGTGTTTCACTATGTGGGGAAGGGTTTCAGTGTGTGGGGAATGGTTTCAGTGTGTGGGGAAGGGGTTTAAGTGTGTGTGGAAGGGGTTTCAGTGTGTGGGGAATGGTTTCAGTGTGTGGGGAATGGTTTCACTGTGTGGAGAAGGGTTTCAGTGTGTGGAAAATGGTTTCAGTGTGTTGGGAATGGTTTCAGTGTGTGGGGAAGAGGTTTCAGTGTGTGGGGAATGGTTTCAGTGTGTGGGTAAGGGGTTTCACCATGTGGGGAATGTTTTCAGTGTGTTGTGAAGGGTTTCAGTGTGTGGGGAAGGGGTTTCAGTGTGTGGGGAACGGTTTCAGTGTGTGGGGAAGGTGTAGCAGTGTGTTGGGAATGGTTTCAGTGTGTGGGGAATGGGATTCACTGTGTGGGGAATGGTTTCAGTGTGTGGGGAAGGGTTTCAGTGTGTGGGGAATGGTTTCAGTGTGTGGGGAATGGTTTCAGTGTGTGGGGAATGGTTTCAGTGTGTGGGGAAGGGGTTTCAGTGTGTGCGGAAGGGGTTTCAGTGTGTGGGGAATGGTGTCAGTGTGTGGGGAAGAGGTTTCCGTGTGTGCGGAAGGGCTTTCAGTGTGTGGGGAAATGTTACAGTGTGTGGTGAAGGGGTTTCAGGGTGTGGGGAATGGCTTTCAGTGTGTGGGGAATGGTTTCAGTGTGTACTGAAGGGGTTTCAGTGTGTGGGGAAGGGGTTTCACTGTGTGGGCAAGGGGTTTCAGTGTGCGGGGAAGGGGTTTCAGTGTGCGGGGATGGGTTTCAGTTTGTGGGGAAGGGTTTCAGTGTGTGGGGAATGGTTTAAGTGTGTGGGGAATGGGTTTCACTGTGTGCGCAAGTGGTTTCAGTGTGTGGGGAAGGGGTTTCACTGTGTGGGGAATGTGTTTCAGTGTGTGGGGAATTGTTTCAGTGTGTGGGGAAAGGATTTCAGTGTGTGGGGAAGGGGTTTCAGTGTGTGGGAAAGGGGATTCAGTGTGTGGGAAAGAGTTTCAGTGTGTGGTGAAGGGGTTTCAGTGTGTGGGGAATGGTTTCAGTGTGTAGGGAAGGGGTTTCAGTGTGTGGGGAAGGGGTTTCACTGTGTGGGGAAGGGGTGTCAGTGTGCGGGGAAGGGGTTTCAGTGTGTGGGGAATTGTTTAAGTGTGTGGGGAAAGGGTTTCAGTGTGTGAGCAAGGGGTTTCAGTGTGTGGGGGAGGGGTTTCAGTGTGTGGGGAATGGTTTCAGTGTGTGGGGAAGGGGTTTCAGTGTGTGGGGAAGAGGTTTCAGTGTGTTTGGAAGGGGTTTCAGTGTGTGGGTAATGGCTTCAGTGTGTGGGGAAGAGGTTTCACTGTGCGGGGAAGTGGTTTCAGTGTGTGGGGAAGGGGCTTCAGTGTGTGTGGCAGTGGTCTCAGTGTGTGCAGAATGTGGTTCAGTGTGTGAGGAAGGGGTTTCACTGTGCAGGGAAGTGGTTTCAGTGTGTGGGGAATGGTTTCAGTGTGTGGGGAAGGGGTTTCAGTGTGTGGGGAAGGGTTTCAGTGTGTGGGGAAGGGGTTTCAGTGTGTGGGGACGGGGTTTCAGTGTGTGGGGACGGGCTTTTCAGTGTGTGGGGAAGGGGATTCTCTGTGTGGGGAAGGGGTTTCAGTGTGTGGGCAAGGGCTTTTCTGTGTGTGGGGAAGGGGTTTCAGTGTGTGGGGAATGGTTTCAGTGTGTGGGGAAGGGGTTTCAGTGTGTGGGGAAGGGGTTTCAGTGTGTGGGGAAGGGGTTTCACTGTGTGTGGAAGGGGTTTCAGTGTGTGGGGAAAGGTTTCAGTGTGTGGGGAAGGGGTTTCAGTGTGTGTGGAAGGGGTTTCAGTGTGTGGGGAATGTGGTTCAGTGTGTGGGGAAGGGGTTTCAGTGTGTGGGTAATGGTTTCAGTGTGTGGGGAAGGGGTTTCACTATGTAGGGAAGTGGTTTCAGTGTGTGGTGAATCGTTTCAGTGTGTGGGGAAGGGGTTTCAGTGTGTGGGGAAGGGTTTCAGTGTGTGGGGAAGGGGTTTCAGTGTGTGGGGAATGGTTTCAGTGTGTTGTGAAGGGGTTTCAGTGTGCGGGGAAGGGTTTCAGTTTGTGGGGAATGGTTTCAGGGTGTGGGGAATGGTTTCAGTGTGTGGGGAATGGGTTTCACTGTGTGGGCAAGGGGTCTCAGTGTGTGGGGAAGGGGTTTCACAGTGTGGGGAAGGGGTTTCTCTGTGTGGGGAAGGGGTTTCAGTGTGTGGGGAAGGTGATTCAGTGTGTGGGCAAGGGGTTTCAGTGTGTGGGGAAGGTGTTTCAGTGTGAGTGGAAGGGGTTTCAGTGTGTGGGGAATGTGGTTCAGTGTGTGGGGAAGGGGTTTCACTGTGTGGGGAAGTGGTTTCAGTGTGTGGGGAATGGTTTCAGTGTGTGGGGAAGGGGTTTCAGTGTGTGGGGAAGGGTTTCAGTGTGTGGGGAAGGTGTTTCAATTTGTGGGGATGTGGTTTCAGTGTGTGGGGCAGGGGATTCAGTGTGTGGGAAATGGTTTCAGTGTGTGGGGACGGGTTTCAGTGTGTGGGGAAGGGTTTCAGTGTGTGGGGAAGGTATTCAGTGTGTGGGGAAGGGGTTTCACTGTGAGGGGAAGGGATTTCAGTGTGTGGGGAAGGGGTTTCACTGTGAGGGGAAGGGATTTCAGTGTGTGGGGAATGGTTTCACTGTGTGGGGAATGGTTTCAGTGTGTGGGGAAGTGGTTTCACTGTGTGTGGAAGGTGTTTCAGTGTGGGGTGAAGGGGTTTCATGTGTGTGGGGAAGCGTTTCAGTGTGTGGGGAGGGGTTTCACAGTGTGTGGATTGTGTTTCAATGTGTGGGGAAGGGGTTTCTGTGTGTGGGGAAGTGTTTCCGTGTGTGGGGATGGGGTTTCAGTGTGTGGGGAAGGGTTTCAGTGTGTGGGGAAGGGGTTTCAGTGTGTGGGGACGGGGTTTCAGTGTGTGGGGACGGGCTTTTCAGTGTGTGGGGAAGGGGATTCTCTGTGTGGGGAAGGGGTTTCAGTGTGTGGGCAAGGGCTTTTCAGTGTGTGGGGAAGGGGTTTCAGTGTGTGGGGAATGGTTTCAGTGTGTGGGGAAGGGGTTTCAGTGTGTGGGGAAGGGGTTTCAGTGTGTGGGGAAGGGGTTTCACTGTGTGTGGAAGGGGTTTCAGTGTGTGGGGAAAGGTTTCAGTGTGTGGGGAAGGGGTTTCAGTGTGTGTGGAAGGGGTTTCAGTGTGTGGGGAATGTGGTTCAGTGTGTGGGGAAGGGGTTTCAGTGTGCGGGGAATGGTTTCAGTGTGTGGGGAAGGGGTTTCACTATGTAGGGAAGTGGTTTCAGTGTGTGGTGAATCGTTTCAGTGTGTGGGGAAGGGGTTTCAGTGTGTGGGGAAGGGTTTCAGTGTGTGGGGAAGGGGTTTCAGTGTGTGGGGAATGGTTTCAGTGTGTTGTGAAGGGGTTTCAATGTGCGGGGAAGGGTTTCAGTTTGTGGGGAATGGTTTCAGTGTGTGGGGAATGGTTTCAGTGTGTGGGGAATGGGTTTCACTGTGTGGGCAAGGGGTTTCAGTGTGTAGGGAAGGGGTTTCACAGTGTGGGGAAGGGGTTTCTCTGTGTGGGGAAGGGGTTTCAGTGTGTGGGGAAGGTGATTCAGTGTGTGGGCAAGGGGTTTCAGTGTGTGGGGAAGGTGTTTCAGTGTGAGTGGAAGGGGTTTCAGTGTGTGGGGAATGTGGTTCAGTGTGTGGGGAAGGGGTTTCACTGTGTGGGGAAGTGGTTTCAGTGTGTGGGGAATGGTTTCAGTGTGTGGGGAAGGGGTTTCAGTGTGTGGGGAAGGGTTTCAGTGTGTGGGGAAGGTGTTTCAATTTGTGGGGATGTGGTTTCAGTGTGTGGGGCAGGGGATTCAGTGTGTGGGAAATGGTTTCAGTGTGTGGGGACGGGTTTCAGTGTGTGGGGAAGGGTTTCAGTGTGTGGGGAAGGTATTCAGTGTGTGGGGAAGGGGTTTCACTGTGAGGGGAAGGGATTTCAGTGTGTGGGGAAGGGGTTTCACTGTGAGGGGAAGGGATTTCAGTTTGTGGGGAATGGTTTCACTGTGTGGGGAATGGTTTCAGTGTGTGGGGAAGTGGTTTCACTGTGTGTGGAAGGTGTTTCAGTGTGGGGTGAAGGGGTTTCATGTGTGTGGGGAAGTGTTTCAGTGTGTGGGGAGGGGTTTCACAGTGTGTGGATTGTGTTTCAATGTGTGGGGAAGGGGTTTCTGTGTGTGGGGAAGTGTTTCCGTGTGTGGGGATGGGTTTCAGTGTGTGGGGAAGGGGTTTCAGTGTGTGGGGAATGGTGTCAGTGTGTGGGGAAGAGGTTTCCGTGTGTGCGGAAGGGCTTTCAGTGTGTGGGGAAATGTTACAGTGTGTGGTGAAGGGGTTTCAGGGTGTGGGGAATGGCTTTCAGTGTGTGGGGAATGGTTTCAGTGTGTACTGAAGGGGTTTCAGTGTGTGGGGAAGGGGTTTCACTGTGTGGGCAAGGGGTTTCAGTGTGCGGGGAAGGGGTTTCAGTGTGCGGGGATGGGTTTCAGTTTGTGGGGAAGGGTTTCAGTGTGTGGGGAATGGTTTAAGTGTGTGGGGAATGGGTTTCACTGTGTGCGCAAGTAGTTTCAGTGTGTGGGGAAGGGGTTTCACTGTGTGGGGAATGTGTTTCAGTGTGTGGGGAATTGTTTCAGAGTGTGGGGAAAGGATTTCAGTGTGTGGGGAAGGGGTTTCAGTGTGTGGGAAAGGGGATTCAGTGTGTGGGAAAGAGTTTCAGTGTGTGGTGAAGGGGTTTCAGTGTGTGGGGAATGGTTTCAGTGTGTAGGGAAGGGGTTTCAGTGAGTGGGGAAGGGGTTTCACTGTGTGGGGAAGGGGTGTCAGTGTGCGGGGAAGGGGTTTCAGTGTGTGGGGAATTGTTTAAGTGTGTGGGGAAAGGGTTTCAGTGTGTGGGCAAGGGGTTTCAGTGTGTGGGGAAGGGGTTTCAATGTGTGGGGAATGGTTTCAGTGTGTGGGGAAGGGGTTTCAGTGTGTGGGGAAGAGGTTTCAGTGTGTTTGGAAGGGGTTTCAGTGTGTGGGTAATGGCTTCAGTGTGTGGGGAAGGGGTTTCACTGTGCGGGGAAGTGGTTTCAGTGTGTGGGGAAGGGGTTTCAGTGTGTGTGGCAGTGGTCTCAGTGTGTGCAGAATGTGGTTCAGTGTGTGGGGAAGGGGTTTCACTGTGCAGGGAAGTGGTTTCAGTGTGTGGGGAATGGTTTCAGTGTGTGGGGAAGGGGTTTCAGTGTGTGGGGAAGGGTTTCATTGTGTGGGGAAGGGGTTTCAGTGTGTGGGGACGGGGTTTCAGTGTGTGGGGACGGGCTTTTCAGTGTGTGGGGAAGGGGATTCTCTGTGTGGGGAAGGGGTTTCAGTGTGTGGGCAAGGGCTTTTCAGTGTGTGGGGAAGGGGTTTCAGTGTGTGGGGAATGGTTTCAGTGTGTGGGGAAGGGGTTTCAGTGTGTGGGGAAGGGGTTTCAGTGTGTGGGGAAGGGGTTTCAGTGTGTGGGGAAGGGGTTTCACTGTGTGTGGAAGGGGTTTCAGTGTGTGGGGAATGGTTTCAGTGTGTGGGGAAGGGGTTTCAGTGTGTGTGGAAGGGGTTTCAGTGTGTGGGGAATGTGGTTCAGTGTGTGGGGAAGGGGTTTCAGTGTGTGGGGAATGGTTTCAGTGTGTGGGGAAGGGGTTTCACTATGTAGGGAAGTGGTTTCAGTGTGTGGTGAATCGTTTCAGTGTGTGGGGAAGGGGTTTCAGTGTGTGGGGAAGGGTTTCAGTGTGTGGGGAAGGGGTTTCAGTGTGTGGGGAATGGTTTCAGTGTGTTGTGAAGGGGTTTCAGTGTGCGGGGAAGGGTTTCAGTTTGTGGGGAATGGTTTCAGTGTGTGGGGAATGGTTTCAGTGTGTGGGGAATGGGTTTCACTGTGTGGGCAAGGGGTTTCAGTGTGTGGGGAAGGGGTTTCACAGTGTGTGGATTGTGTTTCAATGTGTGGGGAAGGGGTTTCTGTGTGTGGGGTAGTGTTTCCGTGTGTGGGGATGGGTTTCAGTGTGTGGGGAAGGGGTTTCAGTGTGTGGGGAATGGTGTCAGTGTGTGGGGAAGAGGTTTCCGTGTGTGCGGAAGGGCTTTCAGTGTGTGGGGAAATGTTACAGTGTGTGGTGAAGGGGTTTCAGGGTGTGGGGAATGGCTTTCAGTGTGTGGGGAATGGTTTCAATGTGTACTGAAGGGGTTTCAGTGTGTGGGGAAGGGGTTTCACTGTGTGGGCAAGGGGTTTCAGTGTGCGGGGAAGGGGTTTCAGTGTGCGGGGATGGGTATCAGTTTGTGGGGAAGGGTTTCAGTGTGTGGGGAATGGGTTTCAGTGTGTGTGGCAGTGGTCTCAGTGTGTGCAGAATGTGGTTCAGTGTGTGAGGAAGGGGTTTCACTGTGCAGGGAAGTGGTTTCAGTGTGTGGGGAATGGTTTCAGTGTGTGGGGAAGGGGTTTCAGTGTGTGGGGAAGGGTTTCAGTGTGTGGGGAAGGGGTTTCAGTTTGTGGGGACGGGGTTTCAGTGTGTGGGGACGGGCTTTTCAGTGTGTGGGGAAGGGGATTCTCTGTGTGGGGAAGGGGTTTCAGTGTGTGGGCAAGGGCTTTTCAGTGTGTGGGGAAGGGGTTTCAGTGTGTGGGGAATGGTTTCAGTGTGTGGGGAAGGGGTTTCAGTGTGTGGGGAAGGGGTTTCAGTGTGTGGGGAATGGGTTTCAGTGTGTGGGGAATGGTTTCACTGTGTGTGGAAGGGGTTTCAGTGTGTGGGGAAAGGTTTCAGTGTGTGGGGAAGGGGTTTCAGTGTGTGTGGAAGGGGTTTCAGTGTGTGGGGAATGTGGTTCCGTGTGTGGGGAAGGGGTTTCAGTGTGCGGGGAATGGTTTCAGTGTGTGGGGAAGGGGTTTCACTATGTAGGGAAGTGGTTTCAGTGTGTGGTGAATCGTTTCAGTGTGTGGGGAAGGGGTTTCAGTGTGTGGGGAAGGGTTTCAGTGTGTGGGGAAGGGGTTTCAGTGTGTGGGGAATGGTTTCAGTGTGTTGTGAAGGGGTTTCAATGTGCGGGGAAGGGTTTCAGTTTGTGGGGAATGGTTTCAGTGTGTGGGGAATGGTTTCAGTGTGTGGGGAATGGGTTTCACTGTGTGGGCAAGGGGTTTCAGTGTGTGGGGAAGGGGTTTCACAGTGTGGGGAAGGGGTTTCTCTGTGTGGGGAAGGGGTTTGAGTGTGTGGGGAAGGTGATTCAGTGTGTGGGCAAGGGGTTTCAGTGTGTGGGGAAGGTGTTTCAGTGTGAGTGGAAGGGGTTTCAGTGTGTGGGGAATGTGGTTCAGTGTGTGGGGAAGGGGTTTCACTGTGTGGGGAAGTGGTTTCAGTGTGTGGGGAATGGTTTCAGTGTGTGGGGAAGGGGTTTCAGTGTGTGGGGAAGGGTTTCAGTGTGTGGGGAAGGTGTTTCAATTTGTGGGGATGTGGTTTCAGTGTGTGGGGCAGGGGATTCAGTGTGTGGGAAATGGTTTCAGTGTGTGGGGACGGGTTTCAGTGTGTGGGGAAGGGTTTCAGTGTGTGGGGAAGGTATTCAGTGTGTGGGGAAGGGGTTTCACTGTGAGGGGAAGGGATTTCAGTGTGTGGGGAAGGGGTTTCACTGTGAGGGGAAGGGATTTCAGTTTGTGGGGAATGGTTTCACTGTGTGGGGAATGGTTTCAGTGTGTGGGGAAGTGGTTTCACTGTGTGTGGAAGGTGTTTCAGTGTGGGGTGAAGGGGTTTCATGTGTGTGGGGAAGTGTTTCAGTGTGTGGGGAGGGGTTTCACAGTGTGTGGATTGTGTTTCAATGTGTGGGGAAGGGGTTTCTGTGTGTGGGGAAGTGTTTCCGTGTGTGGGGATGGGTTTCAGTGTGTGGGGAAGGGGTTTCAGTGTGTGGGGAATGGTGTCAGTGTGTGGGGAAGAGGTTTCCGTGTGTGCGGAAGGGCTTTCAGTGTGTGGGGAAATGTTACAGTGTGTGGTGAAGGGGTTTCAGGGTGTGGGGAATGGCTTTCAGTGTGTGGGGAATGGTTTCAGTGTGTACTGAAGGGGTTTCAGTGTGTGGGGAAGGGGTTTCACTGTGTGGGCAAGGGGTTTCAGTGTGCGGGGAAGGGGTTTCAGTGTGCGGGGATGGGTTTCAGTTTGTGGGGAAGGGTTTCAGTGTGTGGGGAATGGTTTAAGTGTGTGGGGAATGGGTTTCACTGTGTGCGCAAGTGGTTTCAGTGTGTGGGGAAGGGGTTTCACTGTGTGGGGAATGTGTTTCAGTGTGTGGGGAATTGTTTCAGTGTGTGGGGAAAGGATTTCAGTGTGTGGGGAAGGGGTTTCAGTGTGTGGGAAAGGGGATTCAGTGTGTGGGAAAGAGTTTCAGTGTGTGGTGAAGGGGTTTCAGTGTGTGGGGAATGGTTTCAGTGTGTAGGGAAGGGGTTTCAGTGTGTGGGGAAGGGGTTTCACTGTGTGGGGAAGGGGTGTCAGTGTGCGGGGAAGGGGTTTCAGTGTGTGGGGAATTGTTTAAGTGTGTGGGGAAAGGGTTTCAGTGTGTGGGCAAGGGGTTTCAGTGTGTGGGGAAGGGGTTTCAGTGTGTGGGGAATGGTTTCAGTGTGTGGGGAAGGGGTTTCAGTGTGTGGGGAAGAGGTTTCAGTGAGTTTGGAAGGGGTTTCAGTGTGTGGGTAATGGCTTCAGTGTGTGGGGAAGGGGTTTCACTGTGCGGGGAAGTGGTTTCAGTGTGTGGGGAAGGGGTTTCAGTGTGTGTGGCAGTGGTCTCAGTGTGTGCAGAATGTGGTTCAGTGTGTGGGTAAGGGGTTTCACTGTGCAGGGAAGTGGTTTCAGTGTGTGGGGAATGGTTTCAGTGTGTGGGGAAGGGGTTTCAGTGTGTGGGGAAGGGTTTCAGTGTGTGGGGAAGGGGTTTCAGTGTGTGGGGACGGGGTTTCAGTGTGTGGGGACGGGCTTTTCAGTGTGTGGGGAAGGGGATTCTCTGTGTGGGGAAGGGGTTTCAGTGTGTGGGCAAGGGCTTTTCAGTGTGTGGGGAAGGGGTTTCAGTGTGTGGGGAATGGCTTCAGTGTGTGGGGAAGGGGTTTCAGTGTGTGGGGAAGGGGTTTCAGTGTGTGGGGAAGGGGTTTCAATGTGTGGGGAAGGGGTTTCACTGTGTGTGGAAGGGGTTTCAGTGTGTGGGGAATGGTTTCAGTGTGTGGGGAAGGGGTTTCAGTGTGTGGGGAATGGTTTCAGTGTGTGGGGAAGGGGTTTCACTATGTAGGGAAGTGGTTTCAGTGTGTGGTGAATCGTTTCAGTGTGTGGGGAAGGGGTTTCAGTGTGTGGGGAAGGGTTTCAGTGTGTGGGGAAGGGGTTTCAGTGTGTGGGGAATGGTTTCAGTGTGTTGTGAAGGGGTTTCAGTGTGCGGGGAAGGGTTTCAGTTTGTGGGGAATGGTTTCAGTGTGTGGGGAATGGTTTCAGTGTGTGGGGAATGGGTTTCACTGTGTGGGCAAGGGGTTTCAGTGTGTGGGGAAGGGGTTTCACAGTGTGGGGAAGGGGTTTCTCTGTGTGGGGAAGGGGTTTCAGTGTGTGGGGAAGGTGATTCAGTGTGTGGGCAAGGGGTTTCAGTGTGTGGGGAAGGTGTTTCAGTGTGAGTGGAAGGGGTTTCAGTGTGTGGGGAATGTGGTTCAGTGTGTGGGGAAGGGGTTTCACTGTGTGGGGAAGTGGTTTCAGTGTGTGGGGAATGGTTTCAGTGTGTGGGGAAGGGGTTTCAGTGTGTGGGGAAGGGTTTCAGTGTGTGGGGAAGGGGTTTCAATTTGTGGGGATGTGGTTTCAGTGTGTGGGGCAGGGGATTCAGTGTGTGGGAAATGGTTTCAGTGTGTGGGGACGGGTTTCAGTGTGTGGGGAAGGGTTTCAGTGTGTGGGGAAGGTATTCAGTGTGTGGGGAAGGGGTTTCACTGTGAGGGGAAGGGATTTCAGTGTGTGGGGAAGGGGTTTCACTGTGAGGGGAAGGGATTTCAGTGTGTGGGGAATGGTTTCACTGTGTGGGGATTGGTTTCAGTGTGTGGGGAAGTGGTTTCACTGTGTGTGGAAGGTGTTTCAGTGTGGGGTGAAGGGGTTTCATGTGTGTGGGGAAGTGTTTCAGTGTGTGGGGAGGGGTTTCACAATGTGTGGATTGTGTTTCAATGTGTGGGGAAGGGGTTTCTGTGTGTGGGGAAGTGTTTCCGTGTGTGGGGATGGGTTTCAGTGTGTGGGGAAGGGGTTTCAGTGTGTGGGGAAGGGTTTCAGTGTGTGGGGAAGGGTTTCAGTGTGTGGGGTAGGGTTTCACTGTGCGGGGAAGGTGTTTCACTGTGTGGGGAAGGTGATTCAGTATGTGGGGAAGGTTTTCAGTGTGTGGGGAAGGATTTCAGTGTGTGGGGAAGGGGTTTCACTATGTGGGGAAGGGTTTCAGTGTGTGGGGAATGGTTTCAGTGTGTGGGGAATGGTTTCAGCGAGTGGGGAAGGGGTTTCAGTGTGTGGGGAAGGATTTCAGTTTGTGGGGAAGGGTTTCAGTGTGTGGGGATGGGTTTCAGTGTGTGGGTATGGGTTTCAGTGTGTGGGGAAGGGATTCAGTGTGTGGGGAAGGAGTTGCAGTGTGTGGGGAAGGTGTTTCACTGTGTGGGGGAGGTGTTTCAGTGTGCGCGGAAGGGGTTCCAGTGTGTGGGAATGAGTTTCAGTGTGTGAGGAAGGGGTTTCAGTGTGTGGGGATGTGTTTCAGTGTGTGGGGAATGTGTTTCAGTGTGTGGGGCAAGGTTTCACTGCGTGCCGAAGGTGTTTCACTGTGTGGGGAAGGTGTTTCAGTGTGCAGGGAAGGTTTTTCATTATGTGCGGAAGGGGTTTCATTATGTGGGGAAGGGGTTTCAGTGTGTGGGGAAGGTGTTTCAGTGTGTGCGGAAGGGGTTTCAGTGTGTGCGGAAGGCGTTTCAGTGTGTGGGGAAAGGGTTTCAGTGTGTGGGGAAAGGGTTTCTGTGTGTGGGGAATGTGTTTCAGTGTGGTTGGTAGGGTTTCAGTGTGTGGGGAATTTGTTTCAGTGTTTGGGGAAGGGTTTCAGTATGTGGGGAAGGGGTTTCAGTGTGTGGGGAAGGTGTTTCATTGTGTGGGGATGTGTTGCAGTGTGTGGGGATGGGGTTTCAGTGTGTGGGTAAGGTGTTTCAGTGTGTGGGGAAGGGGTGTCAATGTGTGGGGTAGGGGTTCCAGTGTGTGGGGAAGGTGTTTCAGTGTGTGGGGAAGTGTTTCAGTGTGTGGGGAAGGTGTTTCAGTGGGTGTGGAAGGGTTTCAGTGTGTGGGGAAGTTGCTTCAGTGTGTGCAGAAGGGGTTTCAGTGTGTGGGGAAGATGTTTCGGTGTGTGGGGAAGGTGTTTCAGTGTGTGGGGTAGGGTTTTCAGTGTGTGGGGAATGTGTTACAGTATGTGGGGAAGGTGTTTCAGTGTGTGGGTAAGGGGTTTCAGTGTGTGGGGAAGGGTTTCAGTGTGTGGGGAGGGTTTTCAGTGTGTGTGGAAGGTGATTCAGTGTGTGCGGAAGGGGTTTCAGTGTGGTGGGTAGCTGTTTCATTGTGTGGGGAAGGGGTTTCAGTGTTTTGGGAAGGTGTTTCAGTTTGTGGGGAAGGGTTCCAGTGTGTGCGGAAAGGGTTTCAGTGTGTGGGAAAGGTGTTTCAGTGTTTCGGGATGGTTTTTCAGTGTGTGGGGAAGGTGTTTCAGTGTGTGGGGAAGGTGTTTTAGTGTGTGGGGAATCGTTTCAGTGTGTGGGGAAGGTCTTTCAGTGTGTGGGGAAGGGGTTTCAGTATGTGGGGATGTGTTTCAGTGTGTGGGGAATGGTTTCAGTGTGTGGGGAAGATGTTTCAGTGTGTGGGGATGGGTTTCAGTGTGTGGGGATGTGTTTCAGTGTATGCGGAAGGAGTTTCAGTGTGTGGGGAATGGTTTCAGTGTGTGGGGAAGATGTTTCAGTGTGTGGGGATGGGTTTCAGTGTGTGGGGATGTGTTTCAGTGTATGCGGAAGGAGTTTCAGTGTGTGGGGAAGGTGCTTCAGAGTGTGGGGATGGGATTCTATTTGTGGGGATGGGTTTCATTGCATGCGGAAGGTGTTTCCGTCTGTGGGGAATGTGTTTCAGTGAGTGGGGAAGGTGTTTCAGTGTGTGGGGAAGGGGTTTCAGAATGTGGGGAAGGGGTTTCAGAATGTGGGGAAGGGGTTCAGTGTGTGGGGATGGGATTTCAGTGTGTGGGGAAGGTGTTTCAGTGTGTGGGGAAGTTGTTTCAGTGTGTGGGGAAGGGTTTTCAGTGTGTGGGGAAGGTGTTTCAGTGCGTGGGTATGTGCTTCAGTGTGTGGGGATGGGTTTCAGTGTGTGGGGAAGGTGTTTCAGTGTGTGGGGATGGGTTTCAGTGTGTGGGGATGGGTTTCAGTGCGTGGGGATGGGTTTCAGTGTTTGCGGATGGGGTTTCAGTGTGTGGGGAATGGTTTCAGTGTGTGGGGAAGTGATTTCAGTGTGTGAAGAAGGTGTTTCAGTGTGTGCGGAAGGGGTTTCAGTGTGTAGGGAAGGGGTTTCAGAGTGTGGGGAAGGGGTTTCAGAGTGTGGGGACGGTGTATCAGTGTGCGTGGAAGGGGTTTCAGTGTGTGGGGACGGGGTTTCAGAGTGTGGGGAAGGGGTTTCCGTGTGTTGGGAAGTTGTTTCAGTGTGTGCTGAAGGGATTTCAGTGAGTGCGGAAGGTGTTTCAGTGTGTGGGGAAGTGGTTTCAGTGTGTGGGGAAGTTGTTTCATTGTGTGGGGAAGGTGTTTCATTGTGTGGGGAAGGTGTTTCATTGTGTGCGGAAGGGGATTCAGTGTGTGGGGAATGGGTTTCAGTGTGTGGGGAAGGGGTTTCAAAGTGTGCGGAAGGGTTTAACTGTGCGCGGAAGGGGTTTCAGTGTGTGGGGAAGGTGTTTCAGTGTGTGGGGAAGGGGTTTCTGTATGTGGGAAAGGGGTTTCAGTGTGTGGGGACGGGTTTCAGTGCGTGGGGAAGGGGTTTCAGTGCGTGGGGAAGGTTTTCAGTGAGTGGGGAAGGGGTTTCAGTGTGTGGTGAAGGGTTTTCAGTTTGTGGGGAAGGGGTTTCAGTGTGTGGGGAAGTGTTTCAGTGTGTGGGGAAGGGTTACAGTCTGTGGGGAAGAGGTTTCAGTGTGTGGGGAAGGTGTTTCAGTGTGTGGGGAAGGTGTTTCAGTGTGTGGGGAACGGGTCTCAGTATGTGGGAAAGGGGTTTCAGTGTGTGGGGAAGGGTTTCAGTGTGTGGGGACGGGTTTCAGTGTGTGGGGAAGGGGTTTCAATGCGTGGGGAAGTGTTTCAGTGTGTGGGGAAGGGTTACAGTGTGTGGGGAAGGGGTTTCAGTGTGTGGGGAAGGTGTTACAGTTTGTGGGGAAGGTGTTTCAGTGCGTGGGGAAGTGTTTCAGTGTGTGGGGAAGGGTTACAGTGTGGGGGAAGGGGTTTCAGTGTGTGGGGAAGGGGCTGCAGTGTGTGGGGAAAGCGTTTCAAGGTGTGGGGAAGGCGTTTCAGTGTGTGCGGAAGGGGTTTCAGTGTGTGCGGAAGGTGTTTCAGTGTGAGGGGAAGGGGTTTCAGTGTGTGGGGAAGATGTTTCAGTGTGTGCGGAAGGGGTTTCAGTGCGTGGGGAAGGGGTTTCTGTGTGTGGGGATGTGTTTCAGTGTGTGGGGAATGGGTTTCAGTGTGTGGGGATGGGTTTCAATGTGTGCGGAAGGGGTTTCAGTCTGTGGGGAAGGGGTTTCAGTGTGTGAGGAAGGTGTTTCAGTGTGTGGGGATGTGTTTCAGTGTGTGGGGAAGGGGTTTTAGTGTGTGGGGATGCGTTTCAGTGTGTGGGGAAGGGGTTTCAGTGTGTGGGGAAGGGTTTCACTGTGCGGAAGGGGTTTCAGTGTGTGGGGAAGTGGTTTCAGTGTGTGGGGAAGGTGTTTCACTGTGTGCGGAACGTGTTACAGGGAGTGGGGAAGGTGTTTCAGAGTGTGAGGAAGGGGTTTCAGTGTGTTGGGAAGGTGTTTCAGTGTGTGCTGAATGTGTTTCAGTGTGTGTGGAAGGGGATTCATTGTGTGGGGAAGCGGTTTCAGTGTGTGGGGAAGGGGTTTCAGTGTGTGGGGAAGTGTTGAACTGTCTGTGGAAGGGGTTTCAGTGTGTGGGGAAGGTGTTTCTTTGTGTGCGGAAGGTGTTTCAGTGTGTGTGGAAGGGGATTCAGTGTGTGGGGAAGGGGTTTCAGTGTGTGGGGAAGGGGTTTCAGTGTGTGGGGAAGGGTTGAACTGTGTGTGGAAGGGGTTTCGGTGTGTGGGGAAGGTGTTTCAGTGTGTGTGGAAGGGGTTTCAGTGTGTTGGGAAGGTGTTTCAGTGTGTGCGGAATGTGTTTCAGTGTGTGCGAAAGGTGTTTCAGTGTGCGGGCAGGTGGTTTCAGTGTTTGGGGAAGGTGTTTCTTTGTGTGCGGAAGGGGTTTCAGTGTGTGTGGAAGGGGATTGAGTGTGTGGGGAAGGGGTTTCAGTGTGTGGGGAAGGGGTTTCAGTGTGTGGGGAAGGGTTGAACTGTGTGTGGAAGGGGTTTCAGTGTGTGGGGAAGGTGTTTCAGTGTGTGGGGAAGGGGTTTCAGTATGTGGGGAAGGGGTTTCAGTGTGTGGGGAAGGGTTTCAGTGTGTGGGGAAGGGGTTTCAGTGTGTGGGGAAGGGGTTTCAGTGTGTGGGGAAGGGTTTCAGTGTGTGGGGAAGGGGTTTCAGTGTGTGGGGAAGTGTTTCAGTGTGTGGGGAGGGGTTTCACTGTGTGTGGATTGTGTTTCAATGTGTGGGGAAGGGGTTTCTGTGTGTGGGGAAGTGCTTCAGTGTGTGGTGAAGGGGTTTCTGTGTGTGGGGAATGGTTTCAGTGTGTAGGGAAGGGGTTTCAGAGTGTGGGGAAGGGGTTTCACTGTGTGGGGAAGGGGTTTCAGTGTGCGGGGAAGGGGTTTCAGTGTGCGGGGAAGTATTTCAGTTTGTGGGGAAGGGTTTCAGTGTGTGGGGAATGGTTTCAGTGTGTGGGGAATGGTTTTCACTGTGTCGTCAAGGGGTTTCAGTGTGTGGGGAAGGGGTTTAACTGTGTGGGAAAGGGCTTTCAGTGTGTGGCGAATGGTTACAGTGTGTGGTGAAGGGGTTTCAGTGTGTGGGGAATGGTTTCAGTGTGTACTGAAGGGGTTTCAGTGTGTGGGGAAGGGGTTTCACTGTGTGGGGAAGGGATTTCAGTGTGCGGGGAAGGGTTTTCAGTGTGCGGGGATGGGTTTCAGTTTGTGGGGAAGGGTTTCAGTGTGTGGGGAAGGGGTTTCAGTGTGTGGGGAAGGGTTTCAGTGTGTGGGGTAGGGTTTCACTGTGCGGGGAAGGTGTTTCAGTGTGTGGGGAAGGTGATTCAGTATGTGGGGAAGGTTTTCAGTGTGTGGGGAAGGATTTCAGTGTGTTGGGAAGGTGTTTCACTATGTGGGGAAGGGTTTCAGTGTGTGGGGAATGGTTTCAGTGTGTGGGGAAGGGGTTTCAGTGTGTGTGGAAGGGGTTTCAGTGTGTGGGGAATGGTTTCAGTGTGTGGGGAATGGTTTCACTGTGTGGAGAAGGGTTTCAGTGTGTGGAAAATGGTTTCAGTGTGTTGGGAATGGTTTCAGTGTGTGGGGAAGAGGTTTCAGTGTGTGGGGAATGGTTTCAGTGTGTGGGTAAGGGGTTTCACTATGTGGGGAATGTTTTCAGTGTGTTGTGAAGGGTTTCAGTGTGTGGGGAAGGGGTTTCAGTGTGTGGGGAACGGTTTCAGTGTGTGGGGAAGGTGTAGCAGTGTGTTGGGAATGGTTTCAGTGTGTGGGGAATGGGATTCACTGTGTGGGGAATGGTTTCAGTGTGCGGGGAAGGGTTTCAGTGTGTGGGGAATGGTTTCAGTGTGTGGGGAATGGTTTCAGTGTGTGGGGAATGGTTTCAGTGTGTGGGGAAGGGGTTTCAGTGTGTGGGGAAGGGGTTTCAGTGTGTGGGGAATGGTGTCAGTGTGTGGGGAAGAGGTTTCCGTGTGTGCGGAAGGGCTTTCAGTGTGTGGGGAAATGTTACAGTGTGTGGTGAAGGGGTTTCAGGGTGTGGGGAATGGCTTTCAGTGTGTGGGGAATGGTTTCAGTGTGTACTGAAGGGGTTTCAGTGTGTGGGGAAGGGGTTTCACTGTGCGGGCAAGGGGTTTCAGTGTGCGGGGAAGGGGTTTCAGTGTGCGGGGATGGGTTTCAGTTTGTGGGGAAGGGTTTCAGTGTATGGGGAATGGTTTAAGTGTGTGGGG
This sequence comes from Heterodontus francisci, assembly GCF_036365525.1. NCBI lineage: Eukaryota > Metazoa > Chordata > Chondrichthyes > Heterodontiformes > Heterodontidae > Heterodontus > Heterodontus francisci. The sequence goes on from NC_090398.1 coordinate 44,357,339, forward strand.
AATGGGTTTCACTGTGTGCGCAAGTGGTTTCAGTGTGTGGGGAAGGGGTTTCACTGTGTGGGGAATGTGTTTCAGTGTGTGGGGAATTGTTTCAGTGTGTGGGGAAAGGATTTCAGTGTGTGGGGAAGGGGTTTCAGTGTGTGGGAAAGGGGATTCAGTGTGTGGGAAAGAGTTTCAGTGTGTGGTGAAGGGGTTTCAGTGTGTGGGGAATGGTTTCAGTGTGTAGGGAAGGGGTTTCAGTGTGTGGGGAAGGGGTTTCACTGTGTGGGGAAGGGGTGTCAGTGTGCGGGGAAGGGGTTTCAGTGTGTGGGGAATTGTTTAAGTGTGTGGGGAAAGGGTTTCAGTGTGTGGGCAAGGGGTTTCAGTGTGTGGGGAAGGGGTTTCAGTGTGTGGGGAATGGTTTCAGTGTGTGGGGAAGGGGTTTCAGTGTGTGGGGAAGAGGTTTCAGTGTGTTTGGAAGGGGTTTCAGTGTGTGGGTAATGGCTTCAGTGTGTGGGGAAGGGGTTTCACTGTGCGGGGAAGTGGTTTCAGTGTGTGGGGAATGGTTTCAGTGTGTGGGGAAGAGTTTCAGTGTGTGGTGAAGGGGTTTCAGTGTGTGGGGAATGGTTTCAGTGTGTAGGGAAGGGGTTTCAGTGTGTGGGGAAGGGGTTTCACTGTGTGGGGAAGGGGTGTCAGTGTGCGGGGAAGGGGTTTCAGTGTGTGGGGAATTGTTTAAGTGTGTGGGGAAAGGGTTTCAGTGTGTGGGCAAGGGGTTTCAGTGTGTGGGGAAGGGGTTTCAGTGTGTGGGGAATGGTTTCAGTGTGTGGGGAAGGGGTTTCAGTGTGTGGGGAAGAGGTTTCAGTGTGTTTGGAAGGGGTTTCAGTGTGTGGGTAATGGCTTCAGTGTGTGGGGAAGGGGTTTCACTGTGCGGGGAAGTGGTTTCCGTGTGTGTGGCAGTGGTCTCAGTGTGTGCAGAATGTGGTTCAGTGTGTGGGGAAGGGGTTTCACTGTGCAGGGAAGTGGTTTCAGTGTGTGGGGAATGGTTTCAGTGTGTGGGGAAGGGGTTTCAGTGTGTGGGGAAGGGTTTCAGTGTGTGGGGAAGGGGTTTCAGTGTGTGGGGACGGGGTTTCAGTGTGTGGGGACGGCTTTTCAGTGTGTGGGGAAGGGGATTCTCTGTGTGGGGAAGGGGTTTCAGTTTGTGGGCAAGGGCTTTTCAGTGTGTGGGGAAGGGCTTTCAGTGTGTGGGGAATGGTTTCAGTGTGTGGGGAAGGGGTTTCAGTGTGTTGGGAAGGGGTTTCAGTGTGTGGGGAAGGGGTTTCAGTGTGTGGGGAAGGGGTTTCACTGTGTGTGGAAGGGGTTTCAGTGTGTGGGGAATGGTTTCAGTGTGTGGGGAAGGGGTTTCAGTGTGTGTGGAAGAGGTTTCAGTGTGTGGGGAAATTGGTTCAGTGTGTGGGGAACTGGTTTCAGTGTGTGGGGAATGGTTTCAGTGTGTGGGGAAGGGGTTTCACTATGTAGGGAAGTGGTTTCAGTGTGTGGTGAATCGTTTCAGTGTGTGGGGAAGGGGTTTCAGTGTGTGGGGAAGGGTTTCAGTGTGTGGGGAAGGGGTTTCAGTGTGTGGGGAATGGTTTCAGTGTGTTGTGAAGGGGTTTCAGTGTGCGGGGAAGGGTTTCAGTTTGTGGGGAATGGTTTCAGTGTGTGGGGAATGGTTTCAGTGTGTGGGGAATGGGTTTCACTGTGTGGGCAAGGGGTTTCAGTGTGTGGGGAAGGGGTTTCACAGTGTGGGGAAGGGGTTTCTCTGTGTGGGGAAGGGGTTTCAGTGTGTGGGGAAGGTGATTCAGTGTGTGGGCAAGGGGTTTCAGTGTGTGGGGAAGGTGTTTCAGTGTGAGTGGAAGGGGTTTCAGTGTGTGGGGAATGTGGTTCAGTGTGTGGGGAAGGGGTTTCACTGTGTGGGGAAGTGGTTTCAGTGTGCGGGGAAGGGTTTTCAGTGTGCGGGGATGGGTTTCAGTTTGTGGGGAAGGGTTTCAGTGTGTGGGGAAGGGGTTTCAGTGTGTGGGGAAGGGTTTCAGTGTGTGGGGTAGGGTTTCACTGTGCGGGGAAGGGGTTTCAGTGTGTGGGGAAGGTGATTCAGTATGTGGGGAAGGTTTTCAGTGTGTGGGGAAGGATTTCAGTGTGTGGGGAAGGTGTTTCACTATGTGGGGAAGGGTTTCAGTGTGTGGGGAATGGTTTCAGTGTGTGGGGAAGGGGTTTCAGTGTGTGTGGAAGGGGTTTCAGTGTGTGGGGAATGGTTTCAGTGTGTGGGGAATGGTTTCACTGTGTGGAGAAGGGTTTCAGTGTGTGGAAAATGGTTTCAGTGTGTGGGGAATGGTTTCAGTGTGTGGGGAAGAGGTTTCAGTGTGTGGGGAATGGTTTCAGTGTGTGGGTAAGGGGTTTCACTATGTGGGGAATGTTTTCAGTGTGTTGTGAAGGGTTTCAGTGTGTGGGGAAGGGGTTTCAGTGTGTGGGGAACGGTTTCAGTGTGTGGGGAAGGTGTAGCAGTGTGTTGGGAATGGTTTCAGTGTGTGGGGAATGGGATTCACTGTGTGGGGAATGGTTTCAGTGTGTGGGGAAGGGTTTCAGTGTGTGGGGAATGGTTTCAGTGTGTGGGGAATGGTTTCAGTGTGTGGGGAATGGTTTCAGTGTGTGGGGAAGGGGTTTCAGTGTGTGGGGAAGGGGTTTCAGTGTGTGGGGAATGGTGTCAGTGTGTGGGGAAGAGGTTTCCGTGTGTGCGGAAGGGCTTTCAGTGTGTGGGGAAATGTTACAGTGTGTGGTGAAGGGGTTTCAGGGTGTGGGGAATGGCTTTCAGTGTGTGGGGAATGGTTTCAGTGTGTACTGAAGGGGTTTCAGTGTGTGGGGAAGGGGTTTCACTGTGTGGGCAAGGGGTTTCAGTGTGCGGGGAAGGGGTTTCAGTGTGCGGGGATGGGTTTCAGTTTGTGGGGAAGGGTTTCAGTGTATGGGGAATGGTTTAAGTGTGTGGGGAATGGGTTTCACTGTGTGCGCAAGTGGTTTCAGTGTGTGGGGAAAGGATTTCAGTGTGTGGGGAAGGGGTTTCAGTGTGTGGGAAAGGGGATTCAGTGTGTGGGAAAGAGTTTCAGTGTGTGGTGAAGGGGTTTCAGTGTGTGGGGAATGGTTTCAGTGTGTAGGGAAGGGGTTTCAGTGTGTGGGGAAGGGGTTTCACTGTGTGGGGAAGGGGTGTCAGTGTGCGGGGAAGGGGTTTCAGTGTGTGGGGAATTGTTTAAGTGTGTGGGGAAAGGGTTTCAGTGTGTGGGCAAGGGGTTTCAGTGTGTGGGGAAGGGGTTTCAGTGTGTGGGGAATGGTTTCAGTGTGTGGGGAAGGGGTTTCAGTGTGTGGGGAAGAGGTTTCAGTGTGTTTGGAAGGGGTTTCAGTGTGTGGGTAATGGCTTCAGTGTGTGGGGAAGGGGTTTCACTGTGCGGGGAAGTGGTTTCAGTGTGTGGGGAATGGTTTCAGTGTGTGGGGAAGAGTTTCAGTGTGTGGTGAAGGGGTTTCAGTGTGTGGGGAATGGTTTCAGTGTGTAGGGAAGGGGTTTCAGTGTGTGGGGAAGGGGTTTCAGTGTGTGGGGAATTGTTTAAGTGTGTGGGGAAAGGGTTTCAGTGAGTGGGCAAGGGGTTTCAGTGTGTGGGGAAGGGGTTTCAGTGTGTGGGGAATGGTTTCAGTGTGTGGGGAAGGGGTTTCAGTGTGTGGGGAAGAGGTTTCAGTGTGTTTGGAAGGGGTTTCAATGTGTGGGTAATGGCTTCAGTGTGTGGGGAAGGGGTTTCACTGTGCAGGGAAGTGGTTTCCGTGTGTGTGGCAGTGGTCTCAGTGTGTGCAGAATGTGGTTCAGTGTGTGGGGAAGGGGTTTCACTGTGCAGGGAAGTGGTTTCAGTGTGTGGGGAATGGTTTCAGTGTGTGGGGAAGGGGTTTCAGTGTGTGGGGAAGGGTTTCAGTGTGTGGGGAAGGGGTTTCAGTATGTGGGGACGGGGTTTCAGTGTGTGGGGACGGCTTTTCAGTGTGTGGGGAAGGGGATTCTCTGTGTGGGGAAGGGGTTTCAGTGTGTGGGCAAGGGCTTTTCAGTGTGTGGGGAAGGGGTTTCAGTGTGTGGGGAATGGTTTCAGTGTGTGGGGAAGGGGTTTCAGTGTGTTGGGAAGGGGTTTCAGTGTGTAGGGAAGGGGTTTCAGTGTGTGGGGAAGGGGTTTCACTGTGTGTGGAAGGGGTTTCAGTGTGTGGGGAATGGTTTCAGTGTGTGGGTAAGGGGTTTCAGTGTGTGTGGAAGGGGTTTCAGTGTGTGGGGAATGTGGTTCAGTGTGTGGGGAACTGGTTTCAGTGTGTGGGGAATGGTTTCAGTGTGTGGGGAAGGGGTTTCACTATGTAGGGAAGTGGTTTCAGTGTGTGGTGAATCGTTTCAGTGTGTGGGGAAGGGGTTTCAGTGTGTGGCGAAGGGTTTCAGTGTGTGGGGAAGGGGTTTCAGTGTGTGGGGAATGGTTTCAGTGTGTTGTGAAGGGGTTTCAGTGTGCGGGGAAGGGTTTCAGTTTGTGGGGAATGGTTACAGTGTGTGGGGAATGGTTTCAGTGTGTGGGGAATGGGTTTCACTGTGTGGGCAAGGGGTTTCAGTGTGTGGGGAAGGGGTTTCACAGTGTGGGGAAGGGGTTTCTCTGTGTGGGGAAGGGGTTTCAGTGTGTGGGGAAGGTGATTCAGTGTGTGGGCAAGGGGTTTCAGTGTGTGGGGAAGGTGTTTCAGTGTGAGTGGAAGGGGTTTCAGTGTGTGGGGAATGTGGTTCAGTGTGTGGGGAAGGGGTTTCACTGTGTGGGGAAGTGGTTTCAGTGTGTGGGGAATGGTTTCAGTGTTTGGGGAAGGGGTTTCAGTGTGTGGGGAAGGGTTTCAGTGTGTGGGGAAGGTGTTTCAATTTGTGGGGATGTGATTTCAGTGTGTGGGGCAGGGGATTCAGTGAGTGGGAAATGGTTTCAGTGTGTGGGGACGGGTTTCAGTGTGTGGGGAAGGGTTTCAGTGTGTGGGGAAGGTATTCAGTGTGTGGGGAAGGGGTTTCACTGTGAGGGGAAGGGATTTCAGTGTGTGGGGAAGGGGTTTCACTGTGAGGGGAAGGGATTTCAGTGTGTGGGGAATGGTTTCACTGTGTGGGGAATGGTTTCAGTGTGTGGGGAAGTGGTTTCATTGTGTGTGGAAGGTGTTTCAGTGTGGGGTGAAGGGGTTTCATGTGTGTGGGGAAGTGTTTCAGTGTGTGGGGAGGGGTGTCACAGTGTGTGGATTGTGTTTCAATGTGTGGGGAAGTGGTTTCTGTGTGTGGGGAAGTGTTTCCGAGTGTGGGGATGGGTTTCAATGTGTGGGGAAGGGGTTTCAGTGTGTGGGGAATGGTGTCACTGTGTGGGGAAGAGGTTTCCGTGTGTGCGGAAGGGCTTTCAGTGTGTGGGGAAATGTTACAGTGTGTGGTGAAGGGGTTTCAGGGTGTGGGGAATGGCTTTCAGTGTGTGGGGAATGGTTTCAGTGTGTACTGAAGGGGTTTCAGTGTGTGGGAAAGGGGTTTCACTGTGTGGGCAAGGGGTTCAAGTGTGCGGGGAAGGGGTTTCAGTGTGCGGGGATGGGTTAGAGTTTGTGGGGAAGGGTTCCAGTGTGTGGGGAATGGTTTAAGTGTGTGGGGAATGGGTTTCACTGTGTGCGCAAGTGGTTTCAGTGTGTGGGGAAGGGGTTTCACTGTGTGGGGAATGTGTTTCAGTGTGTGGGGAATTGTTTCAGTGTGTGGGGAAAGGATTTCAGTGTGTGGGGAAGGGGTTTCAGTGTGTGGGAAAGGGGATTCAGTGTGTGGGAAAGAGTTTCAGTGTGTGGGGAAGGGGTTTCAGTGTGTGGGGAAGGGGTTTCACTGTGTGTGGAAGGGGTTTCAGTGTGTGGGGAATGGTTTCAGTGTGTGGGGAAGGGGTTTCAGTGTGTGTGGAAGAGGTTTCAGTGTGTGGGGAAATTGGTTCAGTGTGTGGGGAACTGGTTTCAGTGTGTGGGGAATGGTTTCAGTGTGTGGGGAAGGGGTTTCACTATGTAGGGAAGTGGTTTCAGTGTGTGGTGAATCGTTTCAGTGTGTGGGGAAGGGGTTTCAGTGTGTGGGGAAGGGTTTCAGTGTGTGGGGAAGGGGTTTCAGTGTGTGGGGAATGGTTTCAGTGTGTTGTGAAGGGGTTTCAGTGTGCGGGGAAGGGTTTCAGTTTGTGGGGAATGGTTTCAGTGTGTGGGGAATGGTTTCAGTGTGTGGGGAATGGGTTTCACTGTGTGGGCAAGGGGTTTCAGTGTGTGGGGAAGGGGTTTCACAGTGTGGGGAAGGGGTTTCTCTGTGTGGGGAAGGGGTTTCAGTGTGTGGGGAAGGTGATTCAGTGTGTGGGCAAGGGGTTTCAGTGTGTGGGGAAGGTGTTTCAGTGTGAGTGGAAGGGGTTTCAGTGTGTGGGGAATGTGGTTCAGTGTGTGGGGAAGGGGTTTCACTGTGTGGGGAAGTGGTTTCAGTGTGCGGGGAAGGGTTTTCAGTGTGCGGGGATGGGTTTCAGTTTGTGGGGAAGGGTTTCAGTGTGTGGGGAAGGGGTTTCAGTGTGTGGGGAAGGGTTTCAGTGTGTGGGGTAGGGTTTCACTGTGCGGGGAAGGGGTTTCAGTGTGTGGGGAAGGTGATTCAGTATGTGGGGAAGGTTTTCAGTGTGTGGGGAAGGATTTCAGTGTGTGGGGAAGGTGTTTCACTATGTGGGGAAGGGTTTCAGTGTGTGGGGAATGGTTTCAGTGTGTGGGGAAGGGGTTTCAGTGTGTGTGGAAGGGGTTTCAGTGTGTGGGGAATGGTTTCAGTGTGTGGGGAATGGTTTCACTGTGTGGAGAAGGGTTTCAGTGTGTGGAAAATGGTTTCAGTGTGTGGGGAATGGTTTCAGTGTGTGGGGAAGAGGTTTCAGTGTGTGGGGAATGGTTTCAGTGTGTGGGTAAGGGGTTTCACTATGTGGGGAATGTTTTCAGTGTGTTGTGAAGGGTTTCAGTGTGTGGGGAAGGGGTTTCAGTGTGTGGGGAACGGTTTCAGTGTGTGGGGAAGGTGTAGCAGTGTGTTGGGAATGGTTTCAGTGTGTGGGGAATGGGATTCACTGTGTGGGGAATGGTTTCAGTGTGTGGGGAAGGGTTTCAGTGTGTGGGGAATGGTTTCAGTGTGTGGGGAATGGTTTCAGTGTGTGGGGAATGGTTTCAGTGTGTGGGGAAGGGGTTTCAGTGTGTGGGGAAGGGGTTTCAGTGTGTGGGGAATGGTGTCAGTGTGTGGGGAAGAGGTTTCCGTGTGTGCGGAAGGGCTTTCAGTGTGTGGGGAAATGTTACAGTGTGTGGTGAAGGGGTTTCAGGGTGTGGGGAATGGCTTTCAGTGTGTGGGGAATGGTTTCAGTGTGTACTGAAGGGGTTTCAGTGTGTGGGGAAGGGGTTTCACTGTGTGGGCAAGGGGTTTCAGTGTGCGGGGAAGGGGTTTCAGTGTGCGGGGATGGGTTTCAGTTTGTGGGGAAGGGTTTCAGTGTATGGGGAATGGTTTAAGTGTGTGGGGAATGGGTTTCACTGTGTGCGCAAGTTGTTTCAGTGTGTGGGGAAAGGATTTCAGTGTGTGGGGAAGGGGTTTCAGTGTGTGGGAAAGGGGATTCAGTGTGTGGGAAAGAGTTTCAGTGTGTGGTGAAGGGGTTTCAGTGTGTGGGGAATGGTTTCAGTGTGTAGGGAAGGGGTTTCAGTGTGTGGGGAAGGGGTTTCACTGTGTGGGGAAGGGGTGTCAGTGTGCGGGGAAGGGGTTTCAGTGTGTGGGGAATTGTTTAAGTGTGTGGGGAAAGGGTTTCAGTGTGTGGGCAAGGGGTTTCAGTGTGTGGGGAAGGGGTTTCAGTGTGTGGGGAATGGTTTCAGTGTGTGGGGAAGGGGTTTCAGTGTGTGGGGAAGAGGTTTCAGTGTGTTTGGAAGGGGTTTCAGTGTGTGGGTAATGGCTTCAGTGTGTGGGGAAGGGGTTTCACTGTGCGGGGAAGTGGTTTCAGTGTGTGGGGAATGGTTTCAGTGTGTGGGGAAGAGTTTCAGTGTGTGGTGAAGGGGTTTCAGTGTGTGGGGAATGGTTTCAGTGTGTAGGGAAGGGGTTTCAGTGTGTGGGGAAGGGGTTTCAGTGTGTGGGGAATTGTTTAAGTGTGTGGGGAAAGGGTTTCAGTGAGTGGGCAAGGGGTTTCAGTGTGTGGGGAAGGGGTTTCAGTGTGTGGGGAATGGTTTCAGTGTGTGGGGAAGGGGTTTCAGTGTGTGGGGAAGAGGTTTCAGTGTGTTTGGAAGGGGTTTCAATGTGTGGGTAATGGCTTCAGTGTGTGGGGAAGGGGTTTCACTGTGCAGGGAAGTGGTTTCCGTGTGTGTGGCAGTGGTCTCAGTGTGTGCAGAATGTGGTTCAGTGTGTGGGGAAGGGGTTTCACTGTGCAGGGAAGTGGTTTCAGTGTGTGGGGAATGGTTTCAGTGTGTGGGGAAGGGGTTTCAGTGTGTGGGGAAGGGTTTCAGTGTGTGGGGAAGGGGTTTCAGTATGTGGGGACGGGGTTTCAGTGTGTGGGGACGGCTTTTCAGTGTGTGGGGAAGGGGATTCTCTGTGTGGGGAAGGGGTTTCAGTGTGTGGGCAAGGGCTTTTCAGTGTGTGGGGAAGGGGTTTCAGTGTGTGGGGAATGGTTTCAGTGTGTGGGGAAGGGGTTTCAGTGTGTTGGGAAGGGGTTTCAGTGTGTAGGGAAGGGGTTTCAGTGTGTGGGGAAGGGGTTTCACTGTGTGTGGAAGGGGTTTCAGTGTGTGGGGAATGGTTTCAGTGTGTGGGTAAGGGGTTTCAGTGTGTGTGGAAGGGGTTTCAGTGTGTGGGGAATGTGGTTCAGTGTGTGGGGAACTGGTTTCAGTGTGTGGGGAATGGTTTCAGTGTGTGGGGAAGGGGTTTCACTATGTAGCAAAGTGGTTTCAGTGTGTGGTGAATCGTTTCAGTGTGTGGGGAAGGGGTTTCAGTGTGTGGCGAAGGGTTTCAGTGTGTGGGGAAGGGGTTTCAGTGTGTGGGGAATGGTTTCAGTGTGTTGTGAAGGGGTTTCAGTGTGCGGGGAAGGGTTTCAGTTTGTGGGGAATGGTTACAGTGTGTGGGGAATGGTTTCAGTGTGTGGGGAATGGGTTTCACTGTGTGGGCAAGGGGTTTCAGTGTGTGGGGAAGGGGTTTCACAGTGTGGGGAAGGGGTTTCTCTGTGTGGGGAAGGGGTTTCAGTGTGTGGGGAAGGTGATTCAGTGTGTGGGCAAGGGGTTTCAGTGTGTGGGGAAGGTGTTTCAGTGTGAGTGGAAGGGGTTTCAGTGTGTGGGGAATGTGGTTCAGTGTGTGGGGAAGGGGTTTCACTGTGTGGGGAAGTGGTTTCAGTGTGTGGGGAATGGTTTCAGTGTTTGGGGAAGGGGTTTCAGTGTGTGGGGAAGGGTTTCAGTGTGTGGGGAAGGTGTTTCAATTTGTGGGGATGTGATTTCAGTGTGTGGGGCAGGGGATTCAGTGAGTGGGAAATGGTTTCAGTGTGTGGGGACGGGTTTCAGTGTGTGGGGAAGGGTTTCAGTGTGTGGGGAAGGTATTCAGTGTGTGGGGAAGGGGTTTCACTGTGAGGGGAAGGGATTTCAGTGTGTGGGGAAGGGGTTTCACTGTGAGGGGAAGGGATTTCAGTGTGTGGGGAATGGTTTCACTGTGTGGGGAATGGTTTCAGTGTGTGGGGAAGTGGTTTCATTGTGTGTGGAAGGTGTTTCAGTGTGGGGTGAAGGGGTTTCATGTGTGTGGGGAAGTGTTTCAGTGTGTGGGGAGGGGTGTCACAGTGTGTGGATTGTGTTTCAATGTGTGGGGAAGTGGTTTCTGTGTGTGGGGAAGTGTTTCCGAGTGTGGGGATGGGTTTCAATGTGTGGGGAAGGGGTTTCAGTGTGTGGGGAATGGTGTCACTGTGTGGGGAAGAGGTTTCCGTGTGTGCGGAAGGGCTTTCAGTGTGTGGGGAAATGTTACAGTGTGTGGTGAAGGGGTTTCAGGGTGTGGGGAATGGCTTTCAGTGTGTGGGGAATGGTTTCAGTGTGTACTGAAGGGGTTTCAGTGTGTGGGAAAGGGGTTTCACTGTGTGGGCAAGGGGTTCAAGTGTGCGGGGAAGGGGTTTCAGTGTGCGGGGATGGGTTAGAGTTTGTGGGGAAGGGTTCCAGTGTGTGGGGAATGGTTTAAGTGTGTGGGGAATGGGTTTCACTGTGTGCGCAAGTGGTTTCAGTGTGTGGGGAAGGGGTTTCACTGTGTGGGGAATGTGTTTCAGTGTGTGGGGAATTGTTTCAGTGTGTGGGGAAAGGATTTCAGTGTGTGGGGAAGGGGTTTCAGTGTGTGGGAAAGGGGATTCAGTGTGTGGGAAAGAGTTTCAGTGTGTGGTGAAGGGGTTTCAGTGTGTGGGGAATGGTTTCAGTGTGTAGGGAAGGGGTTTCAGTGTGTGGGGAAGGGGTTTCACTGTGTGGGGAAGGGGTGTCAGTGTGCGGGGAAGGGGTTTCAGTGTGTGGGGAATTGTTTAAGTGTGTGGGGAAAGGGTTTCAGTGTGTGGGAAAGGGGTTTCAGTGTGTGGGGAAGGGGTTTCAGTGTGTGGGGAATGGTTTCAGTGTGTGGGGAAGGGGTTTCAGTGTGTGGGGAAGAGGTTTCAGTGTGTTTGGAAGGGGTTTCAGTGTGTGGGTAATGGCTTCAGTGTGTGGGGAAGGGGTTTCACTGTGCGGGGAAGTGGTTTCAGTGTGTGGGGAAGGGGTTTCAGTGTGTGTGGCAGTGGTCTCAGTGTGTGCAGAATGTGGTTCAGTGTGTGGGGAAGGGGTTTCACTGTGCAGGGAAGTGGTTTCAGTGTGTGGGGAATGGTTTCAGTGTGTGGGGAAGGGGTTTCAGTGTGTGGGGAAGGGTTTCAGTGTGTGGGGAAGGGGTTTCAGTGTGTGGGGACGGGGTTTCAGTGTGTGGGGACGGGCTTTTCAGTGTGTGGGGAAGGGGATTCTCTGTGTGGGGAAGGGGTTTCAGTGTGTGGGCAAGGGCTTTTCAGTGTGTGGTGAAGGGGTTTCTGTGTGGGGGGAATGGTTTCAGTGTGTGGGGAAGGGGTTTCAGTGTGTGGGGAAGGGGTTTCAGTGTGTGGGGAAGGGGTTTCACTGTGTGTGGAAGGGGTTTCAGTGTGTGGGGAATGGTTTCAGTGTGTGGGGGAGGGGTTTCAGTGTGTGTGGAAGGGGTTTCAGTGTGTGGGGAATGTGGTTCAGTGTGTGGGGAAGGGGTTTCAGTGTGTGTTGAATGGTTTCAGTGTGTGGGGAAGGGGTTTCACTATGTAGGGAAGTGGTTTCAGTGTGTGGTGAATCGTTTCAGTGTGTGGGGAAGGGGTTTCAGTGTGTGGGGAAGGATTTCAGTGTGTGGGGAAGGGGTTTCAGTGTGTGGGGAATGGTTTCAGTGTGTTGTGAAGGGGTTTCAGTGTGCGGGGAAGGGTTTCAGTTTGTGGGGAATGGTTTCAGTGTGTGGGGAATGGTTTCAGTGTGTGGGGAATGGGTTTCACTGTGTGGGCAAGGGGTTTCAGTGTGTGGGGAAGGGGTTTCACAGTGTGGGGAAGGGGTTTCTCTGTGTGGGGAAGGGGTTTCAGTGTGTGGGGAAGGTGATTCAGTGTGTGGGCAAGGGGTTTCAGTGTGTGGGGAAGGTGTTTCAGTGTGAGTGGAAGGGGTTTCAGTGTGTGGGGAATGTGGTTCAGTGTGTGGGGAAGGGGTTTCACTGTGTGGGGAAGTGGTTTCAGTGTGTGGGGAATGGTTTCAGTGTGTGGGGAAGGGGTTTCAGTGTGTGGGGAAGGGTTTCAGTGTGTGGGGAAGGTGTTTCAATTTGTGGGGATGTGGTTTCAGTGTGTGGGGCAGGGGATTCAGTGTGTGGGAAATGGTTTCAGTGTGTGCGGACGGGTTTCAGTGTGTGGGGAAGGGTTTCAGTGTGTGGGGAAGGTATTCAGTGTGTGGGGAAGGTGTTTCACTGTGAGGGGAAGGGATTTCAGTGTGTGGGGAATGGTTTCACTGTGTGGGGAATGGTTTCAGTGTGTGGGGAAGTGGTTTCACTGTGTGTGGAAGGTGTTTCAGTGTGGGGTGAAGGGGTTTCATGTGTGTGGGGAAGTGTTTCAGTGTGTGGGGAGGGGTTTCACAGTGTGTGGATTGTGTTTCAATGTGTGGGGAAGGGGTTTCTGTGTGTGGGGAAGTGTTTCCGTGTGTGGGGATGGGTTTCAGTGTGTGGGGAAGGGGTTTCAGTGTGTGGGGAAGGGTTTCAGTGTGTGGGGAAGGGTTTCAGTGTGTGGGGTAGGGTTTCACTGTGCGGGGAAGGTGTTTCACTGTGTGGGGAAGGTGATTCAGTATGTGGGGAAGGTTTTCAGTGTGTGGGGAAGGATTTCAGTGTGTGGGGAAGGGGTTTCACTATGTGGGGAAGGGTTTCAGTGTGTGGGGAATGGTTTCAGTGTGTGGGAATGGTTTCAGCGAGTGGGGAAGGGGTTTCAGTGTGTGGGGAAGGATTTCAGTTTGTGGGGAAGGGTTTCAGTGTGTGGGGATGGTTTTCAGTGTGTGGGTATGGGTTTCAGTGTGTGGGGAAGGGATTCAGTGTGTGGGGAAGGAGTTGCAGTGTGTGGGGAAGGTGTTTCACTGTGTGGGGGAGGTGTTTCAGTGTGCGCGGAAGGGGTTCCAGTGTGTGGGAATGAGTTTCAGTGTGTGAGGAAGGGGTTTCAGTGTGTGGGGATGTGTTTCAGTGTGTGGGGAATGTGTTTCAGTGTGTGGGGCAAGGTTTCACTGCGTGCCGAAGGTGTTTCACTGTGTGGGGAAGGGGTTTCAGTGTGCAGGGAAGGCTTTTCAGTATGTGCAGAAGGGGTTTCATTATGTGGGGAAGGGGTTTCAGTGTGTGGGGAAGGTGTTTCAGTGTTTGCGGAAGGGGTTTCAGTGTGTGCGGAAGGCGTTTCAGTGTGTGGGGAAAGGGTTTCAGTGTGTGGGGAAAGGGTTTCTGTGTGTGGGGAATGTGTTTCAGTGTGGTTGGTAGGGTTTCAGTGTGTGGGGAATTTGTTTCAGTGTTTGGGGAAGGGTTTCAGTATGTGGGGAAGGGGTTTCAGTGTGTGGGGAAGGTGTTTCATTGTGTGGGGATGTGTTGCAGTGTGTGGGGATGGGGTTTCAGTGTGTGGGTAAGGTGTTTCAGTGTGTGGGGAAGGGGTGTCAATGTGTGGGGTAGGGGTTCCAGTGTGTGGGGAAGGTGTTTCAGTGTGTGGGGAAGTGTTTCAGTGTGTGGGGAAGGTGTTTCAGTGGGTGTGGAAGGGTTTCAGTGTGTGGGGAAGTTGCTTCAGTGTGTGCAGAAGGGGTTTCAGTGTGTGGGGAAGATGTTTCGGTGTGTGGGGAAGGTGTTTCAGTGTGTGGGGTAGGGTTTTCAGTGTGTGGGGAATGTGTTACAGTATGTGGGGAAGGGTTTCAGTGTGTGGGGAGGGGTTTCAGTGTGTGTGGAAGGTGATTCAGTGTGTGCGGAAGGGGTTTCAGTGTGGTGGGTAGCTGTTTCATTGTGTGGGGAAGGGGTTTCAGTGTTTTGGGAAGGTGTTTCAGTTTGTGGGGAAGGGTTCCAGTGTGTGCGGAAAGGGTTTCAGTGTGTGGGAAAGGTGTTTCAGTGTTTCGGGATGGTTTTTCAGTGTGTGGACAAGGTGTTTCAGTGTGTGGGGAAGGTGTTTTAGTGTGTGGGGAATCGTTTCAGTGTGTGGGGAAGGTCTTTCAGTGTGTGGGGAAGGGGTTTCAGTATGTGGGGATGTGTTTCAGTGTGTGGGGAATGGTTTCAGTGTGTGGGGAAGATGTTTCAGTGTGTGGGGATGGGTTTCAGTGTGTGGGGATGTGTTTCAGTGTATGCGGAAGGAGTTTCAGTGTGTGGGGAAGGTGCTTCAGAGTGTGGTGAATTGTTTAAGTGTGTGGGTAAGGGGTTTCAGTGTGTGGGGATGGGTTTCTATTTGTGGGGATGGGTTTCATTGTATGCGGAAGGTGTTTCCGTCTGTGGGGAATGTGTTTCAGTGTGTGGGGAAGGTGTTTCAGTGTGTGGGGAAGGGGTTTCAGAATGTGGGGAAGGGGTTTCAGAATGTGGGGAAGGGGTTCAGTGTGTGGGGATGGGATTTCAGTGTGTGGGGAAGGTGTTTCAGTGTGTGGGGAAGGTGTTTCAGTGTGTGGGGAAGGGTTTTCAGTGTGTGGGGAAGGTGTTTCAGTGCGTGGGTATGTGCTTCAGTGTGTGGGGATGGGTTTCAGTGTGTGGGGAAGGTGTTTCAGTGTGTGGGGATGGGTTTCAGTGTGTGGGGATGGGTTTCAGTGCGTGGGGATGGGTTTCAGTGTTTGCGGATGGGGTTTCAGTGTGTGGGGAATGGTTTCAGTGTGTGGGGAAGTGATTTCAGTGTGTGAGGAAGGTGTTTCAGTGTGTGCGGAAGGGGTTTCAGTGTGTGGGGAAGGGGTTTCAGAGTGTGGGGAAGGGGTTCCAGTCTGTTGGGAAGGTGTTTCAGTGTGTGCGGAAGGGGTTTCAGTGTGTGGGGAAGGGGTTTCAGAGTGTGGGGAAGGGGATTCAGAGTGTGGGGACGGTGTATCAGTGTGTGTGGAAGGGGTTTCAGTGTGTGGGGACGGGGTTTCAGAGTGTGGGGAAGGGGTTTCCGTGTGTTGGGAAGTTGTTTCAGTGTGTGCTGAAGGGATTTCAGTGAGTGCGGAAGGTGTTTCAGTGTGTGGGGAAGTGGTTTCAGTGTGTGGGGAAGTTGTTTCATTGTGTGGGGAAGGTGTTTCATTGTGTGGGGAAGGTGTTTCATTGTGTGCGGAAGGGGATTCAGTGTGTGGGGAATGGGTTTCAGTGTGTGGGGAAGGGGTTTCAAAGTGTGCGGAAGGGTTTAACTGTGCGCGGAAGGGGTTTCAGTGTGTAGGGAAGGTGTTTCAGTGTGTGGGGAAGGGGTTTCAGTATGTGGGAAAGGGGTTTCAGTGTGTGGGGACGGGTTTCAGTGCGTGGGGAAGGGGTTTCAGTGCGTGGGGAAGGTTTTCAGTGAGTGGGGAAGGGGTTTCAGTGTGTGGTGAAGGGTTTTCAGTTTGTGGGGAAGGGGTTTCAGTGTGTGGGGAAGTGTTTCAGTGTGTGGGGAAGGGTTACAGTCTGTGGGGAAGAGGTTTCAGTGTGTGGGGAAGGTGTTTCAGTGTGTGGGGAAGGTGTTTCAGTGTGTGGGGAACGGGTCTCAGTATGTGGGAAAGGGGTTTCAGTGTGTGGGGAAGGGTTTCAGTGTGTGGGGACGGATTTCAGTGTGTGGGGAAGGGGTTTCAATGCGTGGGGAAGTGTTTCAGTGTGTGGGGAAGGGTTACAGTGTGTGGGGAAGGGGTTTCAGTGTGTGGGGAAGGTGTTTCAGTTTGTGGGGAAGGTGTTTCAGTTCGTGGGGAAGTGTTTCAGTGTGTGGGGAAGGGTTACAGTGTGGGGGAAGGGGTTTCAGTGTGTGGGGAAGGGGTTGCAGTGTGTGGGGAAAGGGTTTCAAGGTGTGGGGAAGGCGTTTCAGTGTGTGCGGAAGGGGTTTCAGTGTGTGCGGAAGGTGTTTCAGTGTGAGGGGAAGGGGTTTCAGTGTGTGGGGAAGATGTTTCAGTGTGTGCGGAAGGGGTTTCAGTGCGTGGGGAAGGGGTTTCTGTGTGTGGGGATGTGTTTCAGTGTGTGGGGAATGGGTTTCAGTGTGTGGGGATGGGTTTCAATGTGTGCGGATGGTGTTTCAGTCTG
The DNA here is from genome assembly GCF_036365525.1 of Heterodontus francisci. Taxonomy (NCBI): domain Eukaryota; kingdom Metazoa; phylum Chordata; class Chondrichthyes; order Heterodontiformes; family Heterodontidae; genus Heterodontus; species Heterodontus francisci. The sequence goes on from NC_090398.1 coordinate 44,373,090, forward strand.
TGGGGAAGGGGTTTCAGTGTGTGAGGAAGGTGTTTCAGTGTGTGGGGATGTGTTTCAGTGTGTGGGGAAGGGGTTTTAGTGTGTGGGGATGCGTTTCAGTGTGTGGGGAAGGGGTTTCAGTGTGTGGGGAAGGGTTTCACTGTGCGGAAGGGGTTTCAGTGTGTGGGGAAGTGGTTTCAGTGTGTGGGGAAGGTGTTTCACTGTGTGTGGAACGTGTTACAGGGAGTGGGGAAGGTGTTTCAGAGTGTGAGGAAGGGGTTTCAGTGTGTTGGGAAGGTGTTTCAGTGTGTGCTGAATGTGTTTCAGTGTGTGTGGAAGGGGATTCTTTGTGTGGGGAAGCGGTTTCAGTGTGTGGGGAAGGGGTTTCAGTGTGTGGGGAAGGGTTGAACTGTGTGTGGAAGGGGTTTCAGTGTGTGGGGAAGGTGTTTCTTTGTGTGCGGAAGGTGTTTCAGTGTGTGTGGAAGGGGATTCAGTGTGTGGGGAAGGGGTTTCAGTGTGTGGGGAAGGGGTTTCAGTGTGTGGGGAAGGGTTGAACTGTGTGTGGAAGGGGTTTCAGTGTGTGGGGAAGGTGTTTCAGTGTGTGTGGAAGGGGTTTCAGTGTGTTGGGAAGGTGTTTCAGTGTGTGCGGAATGTGTTTCAGTGTGTGCGAAAGGTGTTTCAGTGTGCGGGCAGGTGGTTTCAGTGTTTGGGGAAGGTGTTTCTTTGTGTGCGGAAGGTGTTTCAGTGTGTGTGGAAGGGGATTCAGTGTGTGGGGAAGGGGTTTCAGTGTGTGGGGAAGGGGTTTCAGTGTGTGGGGAAGGGTTGAACTGTGTGTGGAAGGGGTTTCAGTGTGTGGGGAAGGTGTTTCAGTGTGTGGGGAAGGGGTTTCAGTATGTGGGGAAGGGGTTTCAGTGTGTGGGGAAGGGTTTCAGTGTGTGGGGAAGGGGTTTCAGTGTGTGGGGAAGGGGTTTCAGTGTGTGGGGCCGGGTTTCAGGGTGTGGGGAAGGGGTTTCAGTGTGTGGGGAAGGGGTTTCAGTTTGTGGGGAAGGGGTTTCAGTGTGTGGGGGAGTGTTTCAGTGTGTAGGGAAGGGTTTCAGTGTATGGGGATGGGATTTCAGTGTGTGGGGAAGGGGTTTCAGTGTGTGGGGAAGCTGTTTCAGTGTGTGGGGAAGGGGTTTCAGTGTGTTGGGAAGGTGTTTCAGTGTGTGGGGAAGGTGTTTCAGAGTGTGGGGAAGGGGTTTCAGTGTGTGGGGAAGTTGCTTCAGTGTGTGAGTATCTGTTTCAGTGTGTGGGGTTGTGTTTCAGTGTGTGGGGAAGGGTTTCAGTGTGTGGGGAAGGGTTCCAGTGTGTGCGGAAGGGGTTTCAGTGTGTGGGGAAGGTGTTTCAGTGTGTGGGGATGTGTTTCAGTGTGTGGGAATGGTGTTTCAGTGTGTGGGGAATGTGTTTCAGTGAGTGGGGGTGGGGTCTCCGTGTGTGGGGATGGGTTTCAGTGTGTGCGGAAGGGTTTTCAGTGTGTGGTGAAGGGGTTTCAGTGCGTGGGGAAGGTGTTTCAGTGCGTGGGGAAGGGGTTTCAGTGTGTGGGGAATGTGTTTCAGTGTGAGGGGAAGGGGTTTCACTGTGGGGAAGATGTTTCAGTGTGTGCGGAAGGGGTTTCAGTGCGTGGGGAAGGGGTTTCTGTGTGTGGGGATGTGTTTCAGTGTGTGGGGAATGGGTTTCAGTGTGTGGGGATGGGTTTCAATGTGTGCGGAAGGGGTTTCAGTCTGTGGGGAAGGGGTTTCAGTGTGTGAGGAAGGTGTTTCAGTGTGTGGGGATATGTTTCAGTGTGTGGGGAAGGGGTTTTAGTGTGTGGGGATGCGTTTCAGTGTGTGGGGAAGGGGTTTCAGTGTGTGGGGAAGGGTTCCACTGTGCTGAAGGGGTTTCAGTGTGTGGGGAAGTGGTTTCAGTGTGTGGGGAAGGTGTTTCACTGTGTGCGGAACGTGTTACAGGGAGTGGGGAAGGTGTTTCAGAGTGTGAGGAAGGGGTTTCAGTGTGTTGGGAAGGTGTTTCAGCGTGTGCTGAATGTGTTTCAGTGTGAGTGGAAGGGGATTCATTGTGTGGGGAAGCGGTTTCAGTGTGTGGGGAAGGGGTTTCAGTGTGTGGGGAAGGGTTGAACTGTGTGTGGAAGGGGTTTCAGTGTGTGGGGAAGGTGTTTCTTTGTGTGCGGAAGGTGTTTCAGTGTGTGTGGAAGGGGATTCAGTGTGTGGGGAAGGGGTTTCAGTGTGTGGGGAAGGGTTTCAGTGTGTGGGGAAGGGATGAACTGTGTGTGGAAGGGGTTTCAGTGTGTGGGGAAGGGGTTTCAGTGTGTGTGGAAGGGGTTTCAGTGTGTTGGGAAGGTGTTTCAGTGTGTGCGGAATGTGTTTCAGTGTGTGCGAAAGGTGTTTCAGTGTGCGGGCAGGTGGTTTCAGTGTTTGGGGAAGGTGTTTCTTTGTGTGCGGAAGGTGTTTCAGTGTGTGTGGAAGGGGATTCAGTGTGTGGGGAAGGGGTTTCAGTGTGTGGGGAAGGGGTTTCAGTGTGTGGGGAAGGGGTGTCAATGTGTGGGGTAGGGGTTCCAGTGTGTGGGGAAGGTGTTTCAGTGTGTGGGGAAGTGTTTCAGTGTGTGGGGAAGGTGTTTCAGTGGGTGTGGAAGGGTTTCAGTGTGTGGGGAAGTTGCTTCAGTGTGTGCAGAAGGGGTTTCAGTGTGTGGGGAAGATGTTTCGGTGTGTGGGGAAGGTGTTTCAGTGTGTGGGGTAGGGTTTTCAGTGTGTGGGGAATGTGTTACAGTATGTGGGGAAGGGTTTCAGTGTGTGGGGAGGGGTTTCAGTGTGTGTGGAAGGTGATTCAGTGTGTGCGGAAGGGGTTTCAGTGTGGTGGGTAGCTGTTTCATTGTGTGGGGAAGGGGTTTCAGTGTTTTGGGAAGGTGTTTCAGTTTGTGGGGAAGGGTTCCAGTGTGTGCGGAAAGGGTTTCAGTGTGTGGGAAAGGTGTTTCAGTGTTTCGGGATGGTTTTTCAGTGTGTGGACAAGGTGTTTCAGTGTGTGGGGAAGGTGTTTTAGTGTGTGGGGAATCGTTTCAGTGTGTGGGGAAGGTCTTTCAGTGTGTGGGGAAGGGGTTTCAGTATGTGGGGATGTGTTTCAGTGTGTGGGGAATGGTTTCAGTGTGTGGGGAAGATGTTTCAGTGTGTGGGGATGGGTTTCAGTGTGTGGGGATGTGTTTCAGTGTATGCGGAAGGAGTTTCAGTGTGTGGGGAAGGTGCTTCAGAGTGTGGTGAATTGTTTAAGTGTGTGGGTAAGGGGTTTCAGTGTGTGGGGATGGGTTTCTATTTGTGGGGATGGGTTTCATTGTATGCGGAAGGTGTTTCCGTCTGTGGGGAATGTGTTTCAGTGTGTGGGGAAGGTGTTTCAGTGTGTGGGGAAGGGGTTTCAGAATGTGGGGAAGGGGTTTCAGAATGTGGGGAAGGGGTTCAGTGTGTGGGGATGGGATTTCAGTGTGTGGGGAAGGTGTTTCAGTGTGTGGGGAAGGTGTTTCAGTGTGTGGGGAAGGGTTTTCAGTGTGTGGGGAAGGTGTTTCAGTGCGTGGGTATGTGCTTCAGTGTGTGGGGATGGGTTTCAGTGTGTGGGGAAGGTGTTTCAGTGTGTGGGGATGGGTTTCAGTGTGTGGGGATGGGTTTCAGTGCGTGGGGATGGGTTTCAGTGTTTGCGGATGGGGTTTCAGTGTGTGGGGAATGGTTTCAGTGTGTGGGGAAGTGATTTCAGTGTGTGAGGAAGGTGTTTCAGTGTGTGCGGAAGGGGTTTCAGTGTGTGGGGAAGGGGTTTCAGAGTGTGGGGAAGGGGTTCCAGTCTGTTGGGAAGGTGTTTCAGTGTGTGCGGAAGGGGTTTCAGTGTGTGGGGAAGGGGTTTCAGAGTGTGGGGAAGGGGATTCAGAGTGTGGGGACGGTGTATCAGTGTGTGTGGAAGGGGTTTCAGTGTGTGGGGACGGGGTTTCAGAGTGTGGGGAAGGGGTTTCCGTGTGTTGGGAAGTTGTTTCAGTGTGTGCTGAAGGGATTTCAGTGAGTGCGGAAGGTGTTTCAGTGTGTGGGGAAGTGGTTTCAGTGTGTGGGGAAGTTGTTTCATTGTGTGGGGAAGGTGTTTCATTGTGTGGGGAAGGTGTTTCATTGTGTGCGGAAGGGGATTCAGTGTGTGGGGAATGGGTTTCAGTGTGTGGGGAAGGGGTTTCAAAGTGTGCGGAAGGGTTTAACTGTGCGCGGAAGGGGTTTCAGTGTGTAGGGAAGGTGTTTCAGTGTGTGGGGAAGGGGTTTCAGTATGTGGGAAAGGGGTTTCAGTGTGTGGGGACGGGTTTCAGTGCGTGGGGAAGGGGTTTCAGTGCGTGGGGAAGGTTTTCAGTGAGTGGGGAAGGGGTTTCAGTGTGTGGTGAAGGGTTTTCAGTTTGTGGGGAAGGGGTTTCAGTGTGTGGGGAAGTGTTTCAGTGTGTGGGGAAGGGTTACAGTCTGTGGGGAAGAGGTTTCAGTGTGTGGGGAAGGTGTTTCAGTGTGTGGGGAAGGTGTTTCAGTGTGTGGGGAACGGGTCTCAGTATGTGGGAAAGGGGTTTCAGTGTGTGGGGAAGGGTTTCAGTGTGTGGGGACGGATTTCAGTGTGTGGGGAAGGGGTTTCAATGCGTGGGGAAGTGTTTCAGTGTGTGGGGAAGGGTTACAGTGTGTGGGGAAGGGGTTTCAGTGTGTGGGGAAGGTGTTTCAGTTTGTGGGGAAGGTGTTTCAGTTCGTGGGGAAGTGTTTCAGTGTGTGGGGAAGGGTTACAGTGTGGGGGAAGGGGTTTCAGTGTGTGGGGAAGGGGTTGCAGTGTGTGGGGAAAGGGTTTCAAGGTGTGGGGAAGGCGTTTCAGTGTGTGCGGAAGGGGTTTCAGTGTGTGCGGAAGGTGTTTCAGTGTGAGGGGAAGGGGTTTCAGTGTGTGGGGAAGATGTTTCAGTGTGTGCGGAAGGGGTTTCAGTGCGTGGGGAAGGGGTTTCTGTGTGTGGGGATGTGTTTCAGTGTGTGGGGAATGGGTTTCAGTGTGTGGGGATGGGTTTCAATGTGTGCGGATGGTGTTTCAGTCTGTGGGGAAGGGGTTTCAGTGTGTGAGGAAGGTGTTTCAGTGTGTGGGGATGTGTTTCAGTGTGTGGGGAAGGGGTTTTAGTGTGTGGGGATGCGTTTCAGTGTGTGGGGAAGGGGTTTCAGTGTGTGGGGAAGGGTTTCACTGTGCGGAAGGGGTTTCAGTGTGTGGGGAAGTGGTTTCAGTGTGTGGGGAAGGTGTTTCACTGTGTGTGGAACGTGTTACAGGGAGTGGGGAAGGTGTTTCAGAGTGTGAGGAAGGGGTTTCAGTGTGTTGGGAAGGTGTTTCAGTGTGTGCTGAATGTGTTTCAGTGTGTGTGGAAGGGGATTCTTTGTGTGGGGAAGCGGTTTCAGTGTGTGGGGAAGGGGTTTCAGTGTGTGGGGAAGGGTTGAACTGTGTGTGGAAGGGGTTTCAGTGTGTGGGGAAGGTGTTTCTTTGTGTGCGGAAGGTGTTTCAGTGTGTGTGGAAGGGGATTCAGTGTGTGGGGAAGGGGTTTCAGTGTGTGGGGAAGGGGTTTCAGTGTGTGGGGAAGGGTTGAACTGTGTGTGGAAGGGGTTTCAGTGTGTGGGGAAGGTGTTTCAGTGTGTGTGGAAGGGGTTTCAGTGTGTTGGGAAGGTGTTTCAGTGTGTGCGGAATGTGTTTCAGTGTGTGCGAAAGGTGTTTCAGTGTGCGGGCAGGTGGTTTCAGTGTTTGGGGAAGGTGTTTCTTTGTGTGCGGAAGGTGTTTCAGTGTGTGTGGAAGGGGATTCAGTGTGTGGGGAAGGGGTTTCAGTGTGTGGGGAAGGGGTTTCAGTGTGTGGGGAAGGGTTGAACTGTGTGTGGAAGGGGTTTCAGTGTGTGGGGAAGGTGTTTCAGTGTGTGGGGAAGGGGTTTCAGTATGTGGGGAAGGGGTTTCAGTGTGTGGGGAAGGGTTTCAGTGTGTGGGGAAGGGGTTTCAGTGTGTGGGGAAGGGGTTTCAGTGTGTGGGGCCGGGTTTCAGGGTGTGGGGAAGGGGTTTCAGTGTGTGGGGAAGGGGTTTCAGTTTGTGGGGAAGGGGTTTCAGTGTGTGGGGGAGTGTTTCAGTGTGTAGGGAAGGGTTTCAGTGTATGGGGATGGGATTTCAGTGTGTGGGGAAGGGGTTTCAGTGTGTGGGGAAGCTGTTTCAGTGTGTGGGGAAGGGGTTTCAGTGTGTTGGGAAGGTGTTTCAGTGTGTGGGGAAGGTGTTTCAGAGTGTGGGGAAGGGGTTTCAGTGTGTGGGGAAGTTGCTTCAGTGTGTGAGTATCTGTTTCAGTGTGTGGGGTTGTGTTTCAGTGTGTGGGGAAGGGTTTCAGTGTGTGGGGAAGGGTTCCAGTGTGTGCGGAAGGGGTTTCAGTGTGTGGGGAAGGTGTTTCAGTGTGTGGGGATGTGTTTCAGTGTGTGGGAATGGTGTTTCAGTGTGTGGGGAATGTGTTTCAGTGAGTGGGGGTGGGGTCTCCGTGTGTGGGGATGGGTTTCAGTGTGTGCGGAAGGGTTTTCAGTGTGTGGTGAAGGGGTTTCAGTGCGTGGGGAAGGTGTTTCAGTGCGTGGGGAAGGGGTTTCAGTGTGTGGGGAATGTGTTTCAGTGTGAGGGGAAGGGGTTTCACTGTGGGGAAGATGTTTCAGTGTGTGCGGAAGGGGTTTCAGTGCGTGGGGAAGGGGTTTCTGTGTGTGGGGATGTGTTTCAGTGTGTGGGGAATGGGTTTCAGTGTGTGGGGATGGGTTTCAATGTGTGCGGAAGGGGTTTCAGTCTGTGGGGAAGGGGTTTCAGTGTGTGAGGAAGGTGTTTCAGTGTGTGGGGATATGTTTCAGTGTGTGGGGAAGGGGTTTTAGTGTGTGGGGATGCGTTTCAGTGTGTGGGGAAGGGGTTTCAGTGTGTGGGGAAGGGTTCCACTGTGCTGAAGGGGTTTCAGTGTGTGGGGAAGTGGTTTCAGTGTGTGGGGAAGGTGTTTCACTGTGTGCGGAACGTGTTACAGGGAGTGGGGAAGGTGTTTCAGAGTGTGAGGAAGGGGTTTCAGTGTGTTGGGAAGGTGTTTCAGCGTGTGCTGAATGTGTTTCAGTGTGAGTGGAAGGGGATTCATTGTGTGGGGAAGCGGTTTCAGTGTGTGGGGAAGGGGTTTCAGTGTGTGGGGAAGGGTTGAACTGTGTGTGGAAGGGGTTTCAGTGTGTGGGGAAGGTGTTTCTTTGTGTGCGGAAGGTGTTTCAGTGTGTGTGGAAGGGGATTCAGTGTGTGGGGAAGGGGTTTCAGTGTGTGGGGAAGGGTTTCAGTGTGTGGGGAAGGGATGAACTGTGTGTGGAAGGGGTTTCAGTGTGTGGGGAAGGGGTTTCAGTGTGTGTGGAAGGGGTTTCAGTGTGTTGGGAAGGTGTTTCAGTGTGTGCGGAATGTGTTTCAGTGTGTGCGAAAGGTGTTTCAGTGTGCGGGCAGGTGGTTTCAGTGTTTGGGGAAGGTGTTTCTTTGTGTGCGGAAGGTGTTTCAGTGTGTGTGGAAGGGGATTCAGTGTGTGGGGAAGGGGTTTCAGTGTGTGGGGAAGGGGTTTCAGTGTGTGGGGAAGGGTTGAACTGTGTGTGGAAGGGGTTTCACTGTGTGGGGAAGGTGTTTCAGTGTGTGGGGAAGGGGTTTCAGTATGTGGGGAAGGGGTTTCAGTGTGTGGGGAAGGGTTTCAGTGTGTGGGGAAGGGGTTTCAGTGTGTGGGGAAGGGGTTTCAGTGTGTGGGGCAGGGTTTCAGGGTGTGGGGAAGGGGTTTCAGTGTGTGGGGAAGGGGTTTCAGTTTGTGGGGAAGGGGTTTCAGTGTGTGGGGAAGGGGTTTCAGTGTGTTGGGAAGGTGTTTCAGTGTGTGGGAAAGGTGTTAATTTGTGGGGAAGGGGTTTCAGTGTGTGGGGAAGTTGCTTCAGTGTGTGAGTATCTGTTTCAGTGTGTGGGGTTGTGTTTCAGTGTGTGGGGTTGTGTTTCAGTGTGTGGGGAAGGGTTCCAGTGTGTGCGGAAGGGGTTTCAGTGTGTGGGGAAGGTGTTTCAGTGTGTGGGGATGTGTTTCAGTGTGTGGGGATGGTGTTTCAGTGTGTGGGGAATGTGTTTCAGTGTGTGGGGGTGGGGTTTCCGTGTGTGGGGATGGGTTTCAGTGTGTGGGGAAGGTGTTTCAGTGTGTGGGGAAGGGGTTTCAGTGTGTGGGGAAGGTGTTTCAGTGTGTGGGGAAGGTGTTTCAGTGTGTGGGGATGTATTTCAGTGTGTGGCGAAGGGCTTCAGTGTTTGGGGAAGGTGTTTCAGTGTGTGGGGATGGGTTTCACTGTGTGGGGATGGGTTTCAGTGTGTGGGGGTGGGTTTCACTGTGTGTGGAAGGGGTTTCAGTGTGTGGTTAAGTTGTTTCAGTGTTTGGGGATGTGTTTGATTGTGTGGGGAAGGTGTTTCATTGTGTGTGGAAGGGTTTAACTGTGTGCGGAGGGGGTTTCAGTGTGTGGGGAAGGTGTTTCAGTGTGTGGGGAAGAGGTTTCAGTATGTGTGGAAGGGTTTTCAGTGTGTGGGGAAGGGCGTCTGTGTGTGGGGAAGGGTTTCAGTGTGTGTGGAAGGGGTTTATGTGTGTGGGGAAGGGGTTTCAGTGTGTGGGGAAGGGGTTTCCGTTTGTGGGGAAGGGGTTTCAGTGTGTGGGGAAATGTTTCAGTGTGTGGGGAAGGGTTTCAGTGTGTGCGGAAGGGGTTTCAGTGTTTGGGGAAGGTGTTTCAGTGTGTGGGGAACGTATTTCAGTGTGTGGGGAAGTTGTTTCAGAGTGAGGGGAAGGGGTTTCAGTGTGTGGGGTAGTTGTTTCAGTGTGTGGGGATGTGTTTCTGTGTGTGGGGATGTGTTTCAGTGCGTGGGGAAGGGTTTCAGTGTGTGCGGAAGGGGTTTCAGTGTGTGGGGAAAGGGTTTCAGTGTGTGGGAAAGGGTTTCAGTGTGTGGGGAAGGGTTTCAGTGTGTGGGGAAGGGGTTTCAGTGTGTGGGGAAGGGGTTTCAGTGTGTGGGGAAGGGGTTTCAGTGTGTGCGGAAGGGTTTCAGTGTGTGCGGAAGGGTTTCAGTGTGTGGGGAAGGGGTTTCAGTGTGTGGGGAAGGTGTTTCAGTGTGTGGGGAAGGTGTTTCTGTGTGTGGGGAAGGGGTTTCAGTGTGTGGGGAAGGTGTTTCAGTGTGTGGGGATGGGTTTCAGTGTGTGGGGATGGGTTTCAGTGTGTGGGGAAGGGTTTCAGTGTGGTGCGGAAGGGGTTTCAGTGTTTGGGGAAGGTGTTTCAGTGTGTGTGGAATGGGATTCAGTGTGTGGGGAAGGGGTTTCAGTGTGTGGGGAAGGGTTTAACTTTGTGCGGAAGGGGTTTCAGTGTGTGGGGAAGGTGTTTCAGTGTGTGGGGAAGGTGTTTCATTGTGTGTGGAATGGGATTCAGTGTGTGGGGAAGGGGTTTCAGTATGTGGGGAAGGGTGTAACTTTGTGCGGAAGGGGTTTCAGTGTGTGGGGAAGGTGTTTCAGTGTGTGGGGAAGAGGTTTCAGTATGTGTGGAAGGGTTTTCAGTGTGTGGGGAAGGGCGTCTGTGTGTGGGGAAGGGTTTCAGTGTGTGGGGAAGGGGTTTAAGTGTGTGGGGAAGGGGTTTCAGTGTGTGGGGAAGGGGTTTCCGTTTGTGGGGAAGGGGTTTCAGTGTGTGGGGAAATGTTTCAGTGTGTGGGGAAGGGTTTCAGTGTGTGCGGAAGGGGTTTCAGTGTTTGGGGAAGGTGTTTCAGTGTGTGGGGAACGTATTTCAGTGTGTGGGGAAGTTGTTTCAGAGTGAGGGGAAGGGGTTTCAGTGTGTGGGGTAGTTGTTTCAGTGTGTGGGGATGTGTTTCTGTGTGTGGGGATGTGTTTCAGTGCGTGGGGAAGGGTTTCAGTGTGTGCGGAAGGGGTTTCAGTGTGTGGGGAAAGGGTTTCAGTGTGTGGGAAAGGGTTTCAGTGTGTGGGGAAGGGTTTCAGTGTGTGGGGAAGGGGTTTCAGTGTGTGGGGAAGGGGTTTCAGTGTGTGGGAAGGGGTTTCAGTGTGTGCGGAAGGGTTTCAGTGTGTGCGGAAGGGTTTCAGTGTGTGGGGAAGGGGTTTCAGTGTGTGGGGAAGGTGTTTCAGTGTGTGGGGAAGGTGTTTCTGTGTGTGGGGAAGGGGTTTCAGTGTGTGGGGAAGGTGTTTCAGTGTGTGGGGATGGGTTTCAGTGTGTGGGGATGGGTTTCAGTGTGTGGGGAAGGGTTTCAGTGTGTGCGGAAGGGGTTTCAGTGTTTGGGGAAGGTGTTTCAGTGTGTGTGGAATGGGATTCAGTGTGTGGGGAAGGGGTTTCAGTGTGTGGGGAAGGGTTTAACTTTGTGCGGAAGGGGTTTCAGTGTGTGGGGAAGGTGTTTCAGTGTGTGGGGAAGGTGTTTCATTGTGTGTGGTTGGGATTCAGTGTGTGGGGAAGGGGTTTCAGTATGTGGGGAAGGGTGTAACTTTGTGCGGAAGGGGATTCAGTGTGTGGGGAAGGTGTTTCAGTGTGTGGGGAAGAGGTTTCAGTATGTGGGGAAGGGTTTTCAGTGTGTGGGGAAGGGCCTCAGTGTGTGGGGAAGGGTTTCAGTCTGTGGGGAAGGGGTTGCATTGTGTGGGGAAGGGGTTTCAGTGTGTGGGGAGGTGTTTCAGTTGGTGGGGAAGGTGTTTCAGTGTGTGGGGAAGTGTTTCAGTGTGTGGGGAAGGGTTTCAGTGTGTGCGGAAGGGGTTTCAGTGTTTGGGGAAGGTGTTTCAGTGTGTGGGGAAGGTGTTTCAGAGTGAAGGGAAGGGGTTTCAGTGTGTGGGGAAGTTGTTTCAGTGTGTGGGGATGTGTTTCAGTGTGTGGGGATGTGTTTCAGTGTGTGGGGAAGGGTTTCAGTGTGTGGGGAAGGTGGTTCACTGTGTGGGGATGTGTTTCAGTGTGTGGGGAAGGTGTTTCAGTGCGTGGTTAAGGGGTTTCAGTGTGTGGGGGTGGGGTTTCAGTGAGTGGGGATGGGTTTCAGTGTGTGCGGAAGGGGTTTCTGTGTGTGGGGAAGGTGTTTCAGTGTGTGGGGAGGGGGTTTCAGTGTGTTGGGAAGGTGTTTCAGTGTGTGGGGAAGGGGTTTCAGTGTGTGGGGAAGGGGTTTCAGTGTGTGGGGAAGTGGTTTCAGTGTGTGGGGAAGGGACTTCAGTGTGTGGGGAAGATGTTCAGTGTGAGGGGAAGGTGTCTCAGTGTGTGGGGAAGGGGTTTACGTGTGTGGGGAAGGTGTTTCAGTGTTTGGGGATGTGTTTCAATCTGTGCTGATGTGTTGCAGTGTGTAGGAAGGGTTTCAGTGTGTGGGGAAGGTGTTCCAGTGTGTGGGGATGGTTTCCAGTGTGTGGGGATGGGTTTCAGTGTGTTGGGATGCGTTTCACTGTGTGCGGATGGGGTTTCAGTGTGTGGGGATGGGTTTCAGTGTGTGCCGAAGGGGTTTCAGTGTGTGGGGAAGGTGTTTCAGTGTGTGGGATGTGTTTCAGTGTGTGGGGATGTGTTTCAGTGTGTGGGGATGGGTTTCAGTGTGTGCGGAAGGGGTTTCAGTTTGTGGGGAAGATGTTTCAGTGTGTGGGGAAGGGATTTCAGTGTGTGGGCAAGGGGTTTCAGTGTGTGGGGAAGGGATTTCAGAGTGTGGGGAAGGGTTTCAGTTGGGGTGCAGGGGTTTCAGAGTGTGGGGAAGGAGATTCATTGTGTGGGGAAGGCGTTTCAGTGTGGGGGATGTGTTTCAGTGTGTGGGGAATGGGTTTCAGTGTGTTGGGAAGGTGTTTCAGAGTGTGGGAAGGGTTTCAGTGTGTGGGGAAGGGATTTCAGTGTGTGGGGGAAGGGGTTTCAGAGTGTGGGAAGGGTTTCAGTGTGGGGTGCAGGGGTTTCAGAGTGTGGGGAAGGGGATTCATTGTGTGGGGAAGGCGTTTCAGTGTGGGGATGTGTTTCAGTGTGTGGGGAATGGGTTTCAGTGTGTGGGGAAGGGGTTTCAGTGTGTGGGGAAGGGTTTCACTGTGTGCGGAAGGGGTTTCTGTGTGTGGGGAAGGGGTTTTAGTGTGTGGGGAAGGTGCTTCAGTGTGTGCGGAAGGGATTTCAGTGTGCGGGGAAGGGGTATCAGTGTTTGGGGAAGGGGTTTCAGTGTGTGGGGAAGGTGTTTCAGTGTGTGCGGAATGGGTTTCAGTGTGTGAGGAAGGGGTTTCAGCGTCTGCGGAAGGTGTTTCAGTGTGTGTGGAAGGGGTTTCAGAGTGTGGGGAAGGGGTTTCAGTGTGTGGGGATGTGGTTCAGTGTGCGTGGAAGGGTTTCAGTGTGTGCGGAAGGTGTTTCAGTGTTTGGGGAAGGTGTTTCAGTGTGTGGGGAAGGTATTTCAGAGTGTGGGGAAGGTGTTTCAGAGTGAGGGAAAGGGGTTTCAGTGTGTGGGGATGTGTTTCAGCGTGTGGCTATGTGTTTCAGTGTGTGGGGAAGGGTTTCAGTGTGTGCGGAAGGTGTTTCAGTGTGTGGGGACGGTGTTTCAGAGTGTGGGGATGTGTTTCAGTGTGTGGGGAAGGTGTTTCAGTGTGTTGTTAAGGGGTTTCAGTGAGTGGTAGTGGGGTTTCAGTGAGTGGGGATGGGTTTCAGTGTGTGCGGAAGGGGTTTCAGTGTGTGGGGAAGGTGTTTCAGTATATGGGGTGTGGTTTCAGTGTGTTGGGAAGGTGTTTCAGTGCGTGGGGAAGGGGTTTCAGTGTGTGGGGAAGGGGTGTCAGTGTGTGGGGAAGGAACTTCAGTGTGTGGGGAAGGAACTTCAGTGTGTGGGGAAGGTGTTTCAGTGTGTGGGGAAGGTGTTTCAGGGTGTGGGGAAGGGGTTTCAGTGTGTGGGGAAGGTGTTTCAGTGTGTGGGGATGTGTTTCAATCTGTGCTGATGTGTTTCAGTGTGTGGGGAAGGGTTTCAGTGTGCGGAGAAGGTGTTTCAGTGTGTGGGGATGTGTTTCAGTGTGTGGGGAAGTTGTTTCAGTGTGTGGTTAAGGGGTTTCAGTGTGTGGGGGTGGGGTTTCAGTGAGTGGGGATGGGTTTCAGTGTGTGCGGAAGGGGTTTCAGTGTGTGGGGAAGGTGTTTCAGTGTGTGGGGAGGGGGTTTCAGTGTGTTGGGAAGGTGTTTCAGAGTGTGGGAAGGGGTTTCAGTGTGTGGGGAAGGGGTTTCAGTGTGTGGGGGAAGGGACTTCAGTGTGTGGGGAAGATGTTTCAGTGTGAGGGAAGGTGTCTCAGTGTGTGGGGAAGGGGTTTCAGTGTGTGGGGAAGGTGTTTCAGTGTTTGGGGATGTGTTTCAATCTGTGCTGATGTGTTGCAGTGTGTAGGGAAGGGTTTCAGTGTGTGGGGAAGGTGTTTCAGTGTGTGGGGATGGTTTTCAGTGTGTGGGGGATGGGTTTCAGTGTGTTGGGATGCGTTTCACTGTGTGCGGATGGGGTTTCAGTGTGTGGGGAAGGTGTTTCAGTGTGTGGCGATGTGTTTCAGTGTGTGGGGAAGGAGTTTCAGTGTGTGGGGATGGGTTTCAGTGTGTGCCGAAGGGTTTTCAGTGTGTGGGGAAGGTGTTTCAGTGTGTGGGATGTGTTACAGTGTGTGGGGATGTGTTTCATTGTGTGGGGTTGTGTTTCAGTGTGTGGGGATGGGGTTCAGTGTGTGTGGAAGGGGTTTCAGTGTGTGGAGAAGATGTTTCAGTGTGTGGGGAAGGGATTTCAGTGTGTGGGCAAGGGGTTTCAGTGTGTGGGGCAGGGGTTTCAGAGTGTGGGGAAGGGTTTCAGTGTGGGGTGCAGGGGTTTCAGAGTGTGGGGAAGGGGATTCATTGTGTGGGGAAGGCGTTTCAGTGTGGGGATGTGTTTCAGTGTGTGGGGAATGGGTTTCAGTGTGTTGGGAAGGTGTTTCAGAGTGTGGGGAAGGGTTTCAGTGTGTGGGGAAGGGATTTCAGTGTGTGGGGAAGGGGTATCAGAGTGTGGGAAGGGTTTCAGTGTGGGGTGCAGGGGTTTCAGAGTGTGGGGAAGGGGATTCATTGTGTGGGGAAGGCGTTTCTGTGTGGGGATGTGTTTCAGTGTGTGGGGAATGGGTTTCAGTGTGTGGGGAAGGGGTTTCAGTGTGTGGGGAAGGGTTTCACTGTGTGCGGAAGGTGTTTCAGAGTGAGGGAAAGGGGTTTCAGTGTGTGGGGAAGTTGTTTCAGTGTGTGGGGATGTGTTTAAGTGTGTGGGGATGTGTTTCAGTGTGTGGGGAAGGGTTTCAGTGTGTGCGGAAGGTGTTTCAGTGTGTGGGGAAGGTGTTTCAGTGTGTGGGGATGTGTTTCAGTGTGTGGGGGAAGGTGTTTCAGTGTGTGGTTAAGGGGTCTCAGTGTGTGGGGGTGGGGTTTCAGTGAGTGGGGATGGGTTTCAGTGTGTGCGGAAGGGGTTTCAGTGTGTGGGGAAGGTGTTTCAGTATGTGGGGTGGGGTTTCAGTGTGTTGGGAAGGTGTTTCAGTGTGTGGGGAAGGGGTTTCAGTGTGTGGGGAAGGGGTTTCAGTGTGTGGGGAAGGAACTTCAGTGTGTGGGGAAGGTGTTTCAGTGTGTGGGGAAGGTGTTTCAGTGTGTGGGGAAGGGGTTTCAGTGTGTGGGGAAGGGGTTTCAGCGTGTGGGGATGTGTTTCAATCTGTGCTGATGTGTTTCAGTGTGTGGGGAAGGGTTTCAGTGTGTGGGGAAGGTGTTTCAGTGTGTGGGGATGTGTTTCAGTGTGTGGGTAAGGTGTTTCAGTGTGTGGTTAAGGGGTTTCAGTGTGTGGGGATGGGGTTTCAGTGAGTGGGGATGGGTTTCAGTGTGTGCGGAAGGGGTTTCAGTGTGTGGGGAAGGTGTTTCAGTGTGTGGGGAGGGGGTTTCAGTGTGTTGGGAAGGTGTCTCAGTGTGTGGGTATGGGGTTTCAGTGTGTGGGGAAGGTGTTTCAGTGTTTGGGGAAGGGGATTCATTGTGTGGGGAAGGCTTTTCAGTGTGGGGATGTGTTTCAGTGTGTGGGGAATGGGTTTCAGTGTGTGGGGAAGGGGTTTCAGTGTGTGGGGAAGGATTTCACTGTGTGCGGAAGGGGTTTCAGTGTGTGGGGAAGGGGTTTTAGTGTGTGCGGAAGGTGTTTCAGTGCTTGGGGAAGGTGTTTCTGTGTGTGGGGAAGGTGTTTCAGTGTTTGGGGAAGGTGTTTCAGTGTGTGAGGAAGGTGTTTCAGTGTGTGGGGAAGGTGTTTCAGTGTGTGGGGAATGGGTTTCAGTGTGTGGGGAAGGGGTTTCAGTGTGTGGGGAAGGGTTTCACTGTGTGCGGAAGGTGTTTCAGAGTGAGGGAAAGGGGTTTCAGTGTGTGGGGAAGTTGTTTCAGTGTGTGGGGATGTGTTTAAGTGTGTGGGGATGTGTTTCAGTGTGTGGGGAAGGGTTTCAGTGTGTGCGGAAGGTGTTTCAGTGTGTGGGGAAGGTGTTTCAGTGTGTGGGGATGTGTTTCAGTGTGTGGGGAAGGTGTTTCAGTGTGTGGTTAAGGGGTCTCAGTGTGTGGGGGTGGGGTTTCAGTGAGTGGGGATGGGTTTCAGTGTGTGCGGAAGGGGTTTCAGTGTGTGGGGAAGGTGTTTCAGTATGTGGGGTGGGGTTTCAGTGTGTTGGGAAGGTGTTTCAGTGTGTGGGGAAGGGGTTTCAGTGTGTGGGGAAGGGGTTTCAGTGTGTGGGGAAGGAACTTCAGTGTGTGGGGAAGGTGTTTCAGTGTGTGGGGAAGGTGTTTCAGTGTGTGGGGAAGGGGTTTCAGTGTGTGGGGAAGGGGTTTCAGCGTTTGGGGATGTGTTTCAATCTGTGCTGATGTGTTTCAGTGTGTGGGGAAGGGTTTCAGTGTGTGGGGAAGGGGTTTCAGTGTGTGGGGAAGGGGTTTCAGTGTGTGGGGAAGGATTTCACTGTGTGCGGAAGGGGTTTCAGTGTGTGGGGAAGGGGTTTTAGTGTGTGCGGAAGGTGTTTCAGTGCTTGGGGAAGGTGTTTCTGTGTGTGGGGAAGGTGTTTCAGTGTTTGGGGAAGGTGTTTCAGTGTGTGAGGAAGGTGTTTCAGTGTGTGGGGAAGGTGTTTCAGTGTGTGGGGAATGGGTTTCAGTGTGTGGGGAAGGGGTTTCAGTGTGTGGGGAAGGGTTTCACTGTGTGCGGAAGGTGTTTCAGAGTGAGGGAAAGGGGTTTCAGTGTGTGGGGAAGTTGTTTCAGTGTGTGGGGATGTGTTTAAGTGTGTGGGGATGTGTTTCAGTGTGTGGGGAAGGGTTTCAGTGTGTGCGGAAGGTGTTTCAGTGTGTGGGGAAGGTGTTTCAGTGTGTGGGGATGTGTTTCAGTGTGTGGGGAAGGTGTTTCAGCGTGTGGTTAAGGGGTCTCAGTGTGTGGGGGTGGGGTTTCAGTGAGTGGGGATGGGTTTCAGTGTGTGCGGAAGGGGTTTCAGTGTGTGGGGAAGGTGTTTCAGTATGTGGGGTGGGGTTTCAGTGTGTTGGGAAGGTGTTTCAGTGTGTGGGGAAGGGGTTTCAGTGTGTGGGGAAGGGGTTTCAGTGTGTGGGGAAGGAACTTCAGTGTGTGGGGAAGGTGTTTCAGTGTGTGGGGAAGGTGTTTCAGTGTGTGGGGAAGGGGTTTCAGTGTGTGGGGAAGGGGTTTCAGCGTTTGGGGATGTGTTTCAATCTGTGCTGATGTGTTTCAGTGTGTGGGGAAGGGTTTCAGTGTGTGGGGAAGGTGTTTCAGTGTGTGGGGATGTGTTTCAGTGTGTGGGTAAGGTGTTTCAGTGTGTGGTTAAGGGGTTTCAGTGTGTGGGGATGGGGTTTCAGTGAGTGGGGATGGGTTTCAGTGTGTGCGGAAGGGGTTTCAGTGTGTGGGGAAGGTGTTTCAGTGTGTGGGGAGGGGGTTTCAGTGTGTTGGGAAGGTGTCTCAGTGTGTGGGTATGGGGTTTCAGTGTGTGAGGAAGGTGTTTCAGTGTTTGGGGAAGGGGATTCATTGTGTGGGGAAGGCGTTTCAGTGTGGGGATGTGTTTCAGTGTGTGGGGAATGGGTTTCAGTGTGTGGGGAAGGGGTTTCAGTGTGTGGGGAAGGATTTCACTGTGCGCGGAAGGGGTTTCAGTGTGTGGGGAAGGGGTTTTAGTGTGTGCGGAAGGTGTTTCAGTGCTTGGGGAAGGTGTTTCTGTGTGTGGGGAAGGTGTTTCAGTGTTTGGGGAAGGTGTTTCAGTGTGTGGGGAAGGTGTTTCAGTGTGTGGGGAAGGTGTTTCAGTGTGTGGGAAAGGTGTTTCAGAGTGAGGGAAAGGGGTTTCAGTGTGTGGGGAAGTTGTTTCAGTGTGTGGGTAAGTGTTTCAGTGTGTGGGGATGTGTTTCAGTGTGTGGGGAAGGGTTTCAGTGTGTGGGGAAGGGGTTTCAGTGTGTGGGGAAGGTGTTTCAGTGTGTGGGGATGTGTTTCTGTGTGTGGGGAAGGTGTTTCAGTGTGTGGTTAAGGGGTTTCAGTGTGTGGGGGTGGGGTTTCAGTGAGTGGGGATGGGTTTCAGTGTGTTGGGATGGTGTTTCAGTGTGTGGGGAAGGGGTTTCAGTGTGTGGGGAAGGGGTTTCAGTGTGTGGGGAAGGTGTTTCAGTGTGTCCGGAATGGGTTTCAGTGTGTGGGGAAGGGGTTTCAGCGTCTGAGGAAGGTGTTTCAGTGTGTGTGGAAGGGGTTTCAGAGTGTGGGGAAGGGGTTTCAGTGTGTGGGGATGTGGTTCAGTGTGCGGGGAAGGGTTTCAGTGTGTGCAGAAGGTGTTTCAGTGTTTGGGGAAGGTGTTTCAGTGTGTGGGGTAGGTATTTCAGTGTGTGGGGAAGGTGTTTCAGAGTGAGGGAAAGGGGTTTCAGTGCGTGGGGAAGTTGTTTCAGTGTGTGGGGATGTGTTTCAGTGTGTGGGTATGTGTTTCAGTGTGTGGGGAAGGGTTTCAGTGTGTGCGGAAGGTGTTTCAGTGTGTGGGGAAGGTGTTTCAGTGTGTGGGGATGTGTTTCAGTGTGTGGGGAAGGTGTTTCAGTGTGTTGTTAAAGGGTTTCAGTGTGTGGGGGTGGGGTTTCAGTGAGTGGGGATGGGTTTCAGTGTGTGCGGAAGGGGTTTCAGTGTGTTGGGAAGGTGTTTCAGTGTGTGGGGAAGGGGTTTCAGTGTGTGGGGAAGGGGTTTCAGTGTGTGGGGAAGGAACTTCAGTGTGTGGGGAAGGAACTTCAGTGTGTGGGGAAGGTGTTTCAGTGTGTGGGGAAGGTGTTTCAGGGTGTGGGGAAGGGGTTTCAGTGTGTGGGGAAGGTGTTTCAGTGTGTGGGGATGTGTTTCAATCTGTGCTGATGTGTTTCAGTGTGTGGGGAAGGATTTCAGTGTGTGGGGAAGGTGTTTCAGTGTGTGGGGATGTGTTTCAGTGTGTGGGGAAGGTGTTTCAGTGTGTGGTTAAGGGGTTTCAGTGTGTGGGGGTGGGGTTTCAGTGAGTGGGGATGGGTTTCAGTGTGTGCGGAAGGGGTTTCAGTGTGTGGGGAAGGTGTTTCAGTGTGTGGGGAGGGGGTTTCAGTGTGTTGGGAAGGTGTTTCAGTGTGTGAGGAAGGGGTTTCAGTTTGTGGGAAAGGGGTTTCAGTGTGTGGGGAAGGGACTTCAGTGTGTGGGGAAGATGTTTCAGTGTGAGGGGAAGGTGTCTCAGTATGTGGGGAAGGGGTTTCAGTGTGTGGGGAAGGTGTTTCAGTGTTTGGGGATGTGTTTCAATCTTTGCTGATGTGTTGCAGTGTGTAGGGAAGGGTTTCAGTGTGTGGGGAAGGTGTTTCAGTGTGTGGGGATGGTTTTCAGTGTGTGGGGATGGGTTTCAGTGTGTTGGGATGCGTTTCACTGTGTGCGGATGGGGTTTCAGTGTGTGGGGAAGGTGTTTCAGTGTGTGGCGATGTGTTTCAGTGTGTGGGGAAGGAGTTTCAGTGTGTGGGGATGGGTTTCAGTGTGTGCCGAAGGGGTTTCAGTGTGTGGGGAAGGTGTTTCAGTGTGTGGGATGTGTTTCAGTGTGTGGGGATGTGTTTCATTGTGTGGGGTTGTGTTTCAGTGTGTGGGGATGGGGTTCAGTGTGTGCGGAAGGGGCTTCAGTGTGTGGAGAAGATGTTTCAGTGTGTGGGGAAGGGATTTCAGTGTGTGGGCAAGGGGTTTCAGTGTGTGGGGAAGGGGTTTCAGAGTGTGGGGAAGGGTTTCAGTGTGGGGTGCAGGGGTTTCAGAGTGTGGGGAAGGGGATTCATTGTGTGGGGAAGGCATTTCAGTCAGGGGATGTGTTTCAGTGTGTGGGGAATGGGTTTCAGTGTGTTGGGAAGGTGTTTCAGAGTGTGGGGAAGGGTTTCAGTGTGTGGGGAAGGGATTTCAGTGTGTGGGGAAGGGGTTTCAGAGTGTGGGGAAGGGTTTCAGTTTGGGGTGCAGGGGTTTCAGAGTGTGGGGAAGGGGATTCATTGTGTGGGGAAGGCGTTTCAGTGTGGGGATGTGTTTCAGTGTGTGGGGAATGGGTTTCAGTGTGTGGGGAAGGAGTTTCAGTGTGTGGGGAAGGGTTTCACTGTGTGCGGAAGGTGTTTCGGAGTGAGGGAAAGGGGTTTCAGTGTGTGGGGAAGTTGTTTCAGTGTGTGGGGATGTGTTTCAGTGTGTGGGGATGTGTTTCCGTGTGTGGGGAATGGTTTCAGTGTGTGCGGAAGGTGTTTCAGTGTGTGGGGAAGGTGTTTCAGTGTGTGGGGATGTGTTTCAGTGTGTGGGGAATGTGTTTCAGTGTGTGGTTAAGGTGTTTCAGTATGTGGGGTGGGGTTTCAGTGTGTTGGGAAGGTGTTTCAGTGTGTGGGGAATGGGTTTCAGTGTGTGGGGAAGGGGTTTCAGTGTGTGGGGAAGGGGTTTCAGTGTGTGGGGAAGGAACTTCAGTGTGTGGGGAAGGTGTTTCAGTGTGTGGGGAAGGTGTTTCAGTGTGTGGGGAAGGGGTTTCAGTGTGTGGGGAAGGGGTTTCAGTGTGTGGGGATGTGTTTCAATCTGTGCTGATGTGTTGCAGTGTGTAGGGAAGGGTTTCAGTGTGTGGGGAAGGTGTTTCAGTGTGTGGGGATGTGTTTCAGTGTGTGGGGAAGGTGTTTCAGTGTGTGGTTAAGGGGTTTCAGTGTGTGGGGGTGGGGTTTCAGTGAGTGGGGATGGGTCTCAGTGTGTGCGGAAGGGGTTTCAGTGTGTGGGGAAGGTGTTTCAGTGTGTGGGGAGGGGGTTTCAGTGTGTTGGGAAGGTGTCTCAGTGTGTGGGGAAGGGGTTTCAGCGTGTGGGGAAGGTGTTTCAGTGTTTGGGGAAGGGGATTCATTGTGTGGGGAAGGCGTTTCAGTGTGGGGATGTGTTTCAGTGTGTGGGGAATGGGTTTCAGTGTGTGGGGAAGGGGTTTCAGTGTGTGGGGAAGGTTTTCACTGTGTGCGGAAGGGGTTTCAGTGTGTGGGGAAGGCGTTTTAGTGTGTGCGGAAGGTGTTTCAGTGCTTGGGGAAGGTGTTTCTGTGTGTGGGGAAGGTGTTTCAGTGTTTGGGGAAGGTGTTTCAGTGTGTGGGGAAGGTGTTTCAGTTTGTGGGGAAGGTGTTTCAGTGTGTGGGGAAGGTGTTTCAGAGTGAGGGAAAGGGGTTTCAGTGTGTGGGGAAGTTGTTTCAGTGTGTGGGGAAGTGTTTCAGTGTGTGGGGATGTGTTTCAGTGTGTGGGGAAGGGTTTCAGTGTGTGCGGAAGGTGTTTCAGTGTGTGGGGAAGGTGTTTCAGTGTGTGGGGATGTGTTTCTGTGTGTGGGGAAGGTGTTTCAGTGTGTGGTTAAGGGGTTTCAGTGTGTGGGGGTGGGGTTTCAGAGAGTGGGGATGGGTTTCAATGTGTGCGGAAGGGGTTTCAGTGTGTGGGGAAGGTGTTTCAGTATGTGGGGTGGGGTTTCAGTGTGTTGGGAAGGTGTTTCAGTGTGTGGGGAAGGGGTTTCAGTGTGTGGGGAAGGGGTTTCAGTGTGTGGGGAAGGAACCTCACTGTGTGGGGAAGATGTTTCAGTGTGTGGGGAAGGGGTTTCAGTGTGTGGGGAAGGTGTTTCAGTGTGTGGGGATGTGTTTCAATCTGTGCTGATGTGTTTCAGTGTGTGGGGAAGGGTTTCAGTGGTGGGGAAGGTGTTTCAGTGTGTGGGGATGTGTTTCAGTGTGTGGGGAAGGTGTTTCAGTGTGTGGTTAAGGGGTTTCAGTGTGTGCGGAAGGGGTTTCAGTGTGTGGGGATGGTGTTTCAGTGTGTGGGGAAGGGGTTTCAGTGTGTGGGGAAGGGGTTTCAGTGTGTGGGGAAGGGACTTCAGTGTGTGGGGAAGATGTTTCAGTGTGAGGGGAAGGTGTCTCAGTGTGTGGGGAAGGGGTTTCAGTGTGTGGGGAAGGTGTTTCAGTGTTTGGGGATGTGTTTCAATCTGTGCTGATGTGTTGCAGTGTGTAGGGAAGGGTTTCAGTGTGTGGGGAAGGTGTTTCAGTTTGTGAGGATGGTTTTCAGTGTGTGGGGATGTGTTTCAGTGTGTTGGGATGCGTTTCACTGTGTGCGGATGAGGTTTCAGTGTGTGGGGAAGGTGTTTCAGTGTGTGGCGATGTGTTTCAGTGTGTAGGGAAGGTGTTTCAGTGTGTGGGGATGGGTTTCAGTGTATGCCGAAGGGTTTTCAGTGTGTGGGGAAGGTGTTTCAGTGTGTGGGATGCGTTTCAGTGTGTGGGGATGTGTTTCAGTGTGTGGGGATGGGTTTCAGTGTGTGCGGAAGGGGTTTCAGTGTGTGGGGAAGATGTTTCAGTGTGTGGGGAAGGGATTTCAGTGTGTGGGCAAGGGATTTCAGTTTGTGGGAAGGGGTTTCAGAGTGTGGGGAAGGGGATTCATTGTGTGGGGAAGGCGTTTCAGTGTGGGGATGTGTTTCAGTGTGTGGGGAATGGGTTTCAGTGTGTGGGGAAGGGGTTTCAGTATGTGGGGAATGGGTTTCACTGTGTGCGGAAGGGGTTTCAGTGTGTGGGGAAGGGGTTTTAGTGTGTGGGGAAGGTGCTTCAGTGTGTGCGGAAGGGGTTTCAGTGTGCGGGGAAGGGGTATCAGTGTTTGGGGAAGGGGTTTCAGTGTGTGGGGAAGGTGTTTCAGTGTGTGCGGAATGGGTTTCAGTGTGTGGGGAAGGGGTTTCAGCGTCTGCGGATGGTGTTTCAATGTGTGTGGAAGGGGTCTCAGAGTGTGGGAAAGGGGTTTCAGTGTGTGGGGATGTGGTTCAGTGTGTGCGGAAGGGGTTTCAGTGTGCGGGGAAGGTTTTCAGTGTGTGCGGAAGGTGTTTCAGTGTTTGGGGAAGGTGTTTCAGTGTGTGGGGAAGGTATTTCAGTGTGTGGGGAAGGTGTTTCAGAGTGAGGGAAAGGGGTTTCAGTGTGTGGGGAAGTTGTTTCAGTGTGTGGGGATGTGTTTCAGTGTGTGGGGATGTGTTTCAGTGTGTGGGGAAGGGTTTCAGTGTGTGCGGAAGGTGTTTCTGTGTGTGGGAAAGGTGTTTCAGTGTGTGGGGATGTGTTTCAGTGTGTGGGGAAGGTGTTTCAGTGTGTGGTTAAGGGGTTTCAGTGTGTGGGGGTGGGGTTTCAGTGAGTGGGGAAGGGGTTTCAGTGTGTGCGGAAGGGGTTTCAGTGTGTGGGGAAGGTGTTTCAGTATGTGGGGTGGGGTTTCAGTGTTTTGGGAAGGTGTTTCAGTGTGTGGGGAAGGGGTTTCAGTGTGTGTGGAAGGGGTTTCAGTGTGTGGGGAAGGAACTGCAGTGTGTGGGGAAGGTGTTTCAGTGTGTGGGGAAGGTGTTTCAGTGTGTGGGGAAGGGGTTTCAGTGTGTGGGGAATGTGTTTCAGTGTGTGGGGATGTGTTTCAATCTGTGCTGATGTGTTGCTGTGTGTGGGGAAGGGTTTCAATGTGTGGGGATGTGTTTCAGTGTGTGCGGATGGTTTTCAGTGTGTGGGGATGGGTTTCAGTATGTGGGGATGGGTTTCATTGTGTGCGGATGGGGTTTCAGTGTGTGGGGAAGGTGTTTCTGTGTGTGGCGATGTGTTTCAGTGTGTGCGGAAGGGGTTTCAGTGTGTGGGGAAGGTGTTTCAGTGTGTGGGGAAGGTGTTACAGTCTGTGGGGATGGGTTTCAGTGTGTGGGGATGGGTTTCAGTGTGTGCGGAAGGGGTTTCAGTGTGTGGGAAAGATGTTTCAGTGTGTGGGGATGGGGTTTCAGTGAGTGGGGAAGGGGTTTCAGTGTGTGGGGAATGTGTTTCTGTGTTTTGGGAAGGTGTTTCAGTGTGTGGGGAAGGGTTTCAGTGTGTGGGGAAGGCGTTTCAGTGTGTGGGGATGTGTTTCAGTGTGTGAGGAAGGGGTTTCAGTGTGTGGGGAAGGGGTTTCAGAGTGTGGGGAAGGGGTTTCAGTGTGTGGGGAAGGGTTTCACTGTGTGGGGAAGGTGTTTCAGTGTGTGGGGATGGGTTTCAGTGTGTGGGGATGGGTTTCAGTGTGTGCGGAAGGGGTTTCAGTGTGTGGGAAAGATGTTTCAGTGTGTGGGGAAGGGATTTCAGTGAGTGGGGATGGGTTTCAGTGTGTGCGGAAGGGGTTTCAGTGTGTGGGGAAGGTGTTTCAGTCTGTGGGGATGGGTTTCAGTGTGTGGGGATGGGTTTCAGTGTGAGCGGAAGGGGTTTCAGTGTGTGGGAAAGATGTTTCAGTGTGTGGGGAAGGGGTTTCAGTGAGTGGGGAAGGGGTTTCAGTGTGTGGGGAATGTGTTTCTGTGTTTTGGGAAGGTGTTTCAGTGTGTGGGGAAGGGTTTCAGTGTGTGGGGAAGGCGTTTCAGTGTGTGGGGATGTGTTTCAGTGTGTGGGGAAGGGGTTTCAGTGTGTGGGGAAGGGGTTTCAGAGTGTGGGGAAGGGGTTTCAGTGTGTGGGGAAGGGTTTCACTGTGTGGGGAAGGTGTTTCAGTGTGTGGGGATGGGTTTCAGTGTGTGGGGATGGGTTTCAGTGTGTGCGTAAGGGGTTTCAGTGTGTGGGAAAGATGTTTCAGTGTGTGGGGAAGGGTTTCAGTGTGGGGTGCAGGGGTTTCAGAGTGTGGGGAAGGGGATTCATTGTGTGGGGAAGGCGTTTCTGTGTGGGGATGTGTTTCAGTGTGTGGGGAATGGGTTTCAGTGTGTGGGGAAGGGGTTTCAGTGTTTGGGGAAGGGTTTCACTGTGTGCGGAAGGGGTTTCACTGTGTGGGGAAGGGGTTTTAGTGTGTGGGGAAGGTGCTTCAGTGTGTGCGGAAGGTGTTTCAGTGTGCGGGGAAGGGGTATCAGTGTTTGGGGAAGGGGTTTCAGTGTGTGGGGAAGGTGTTTCAGTGTGTGCGGAATGGGTTTCAGTGTGTGGGGAAGGGGTTTCAGCGTCTGCGGAAGGTGTTTCAATGTGTGTGGAAGGGGTCTCAGAGTGTGGGAAAGGGGTTTCAGTGTGTGGGGATGTGGTTCAGTGTGTGCGGAAGGGGTTTCAGTGTGCGGGGCAGGTTTTCAGTGTGTGCGGAAGGTGTTTCAGTGTTTGGGGAAGGTGTTTCAGTGTGTGGGGAAGGTATTTCAGTGTGTGGGGAAGGTGTTTCAGAGTGAGGGAAAGGGGTTTCAGTGTGTGGGGAAGTTGTTTCAGTGTGTGGGGATGTGTTTCAGTGTGTGGGGATGTGTTTCAGTGTGTGGGGAAGGGTTTCAGTGTGTGCGGAAGGTGTTTCAGTGCGTGGGGAAGGTGTTTCAGTGTGTGGGGATGTGTTTCAGTGTGTGGGGAAGGTGTTTCAGTGTGTAGTAAAGGGGTTTCAGTGTGTGGGGGTGGGGTTTCAGTGAGTGGGGATGGGTTTCAGTGTGTGCGGAAGGGGTTTCAGTGTGTGGGTAAGGTGTTTCAGTATGTGGGGTGGGGTTTCAGTGTTTTGGGAAGGTGTTTCAGTGTGTGGGGAAGGGGTTTCAGTGTGTGTGGAAGGGGTTTCAGTGTGTGGGGAAGGAACTGCAGTGTGTGGGGAAGGTGTTTCAGTGTGTGGGGAAGGTGTTTCAGTGTGTGGGGAAGGGGTTTCAGTGTGTGGGGAATGTGTTTCAGTGTGTGGGGATGTGTTTCAATCTGTGCTGATGTGTTGCTGTGTGTGGGGAAGGGTTTCAATGTGTGGGGATGTGTTTCAGTGTGTGCGGATGGTTTTCAGTGTGTGGGGATGGGTTTCAGTATGTGGGGATGGGTTTCATTGTGTGCGGATGGGGTTTCAGTGTGTGGGGAAGGTGTTTCTGTGTGTGGCGATGTGTTTCAGTGTGTGCGGAAGGGGTTTCAGTGTGTGGGGAAGGTGTTTCAGTGTGTGGGGAAGGTGTTACAGTCTGTGGG
Organism: Heterodontus francisci; assembly: GCF_036365525.1. Classification (NCBI taxonomy): domain Eukaryota; kingdom Metazoa; phylum Chordata; class Chondrichthyes; order Heterodontiformes; family Heterodontidae; genus Heterodontus; species Heterodontus francisci. The sequence goes on from NC_090398.1 coordinate 44,398,430, forward strand.
GATGGGTTTCAGTGTGTGGGGATGGGTTTCAGTGTGTGCGGAAGGGGTTTCAGTGTGTGGGAAAGATGTTTCAGTGTGTGGGGATGGGGTTTCAGTGAGTGGGGAAGGGGTTTCAGTGTGTGGGGAATGTGTTTCTGTGTTTTGGGAAGGTGTTTCAGTGTGTGGGGAAGGGTTTCAGTGTGTGGGGAAGGTATTTCAGTGTGTGGGGAAGGTGTTTCAGAGTGAGGGAAAGGGGTTTCAGTGTGTGGGGAAGTTGTTTCAGTGTGTGGGGATGTGTTTCAGTGTGTGGGGATGTGTTTCAGTGTGTGGGGAAGGGTTTCAGTGTGTGCGGAAGGTGTTTCAGTGCGTGGGGAAGGTGTTTCAGTGTGTGGGGATGTGTTTCAGTGTGTGGGGAAGGTGTTTCAGTGTGTAGTAAAGGGGTTTCAGTGTGTGGGGGTGGGGTTTCAGTGAGTGGGGAAGGGGTTTCAGTGTGTGCGGAAGGGGTTTCAGTGTGTGGGGAAGGTGTTTCAGTATGTGGGGTGGGGTTTCAGTGTTTTGGGAAGGTGTTTCAGTGTGTGGGGAAGGGGTTTCAGTGTGTGTGGAAGGGGTTTCAGTGTGTGGGGAAGGAACTGCAGTGTGTGGGGAAGGTGTTTCAGTGTGTGGGGAAGGTGTTTCAGTGTGTGGGGAAGGGGTTTCAGTGTGTGGGGAATGTGTTTCAGTGTGTGGGGATGTGTTTCAATCTGTGCTGATGTGTTGCTGTGTGTGGGGAAGGGTTTCAATGTGTGGGGATGTGTTTCAGTGTGTGCGGATGGTTTTCAGTGTGTGGGGATGGGTTTCAGTATGTGGGGATGGGTTTCATTGTGTGCGGATGGGGTTTCAGTGTGTGGGGAAGGTGTTTCTGTGTGTGGCGATGTGTTTCAGTGTGTGCGGAAGGGGTTTCAGTGTGTGGGGAAGGTGTTTCAGTGTGTGGGGAAGGTGTTACAGTCTGTGGGGATGGGTTTCAGTGTGTGGGGATGGGTTTCAGTGTGTGCGGAAGGGGTTTCAGTGTGTGGGAAAGATGTTTCAGTGTGTGGGGATGGGGTTTCAGTGAGTGGGGAAGGGGTTTCAGTGTGTGGGGAATGTGTTTCTGTGTTTTGGGAAGGTGTTTCAGTGTGTGGGGAAGGGTTTCAGTGTGTGGGGAAGGCGTTTCAGTGTGTGGGGATGTGTTTCAGTGTGTGAGGAAGGGGTTTCAGTGTGTGGGGAAGGGGTTTCAGAGTGTGGGGAAGGGGTTTCAGTGTGTGGGGAAGGGTTTCACTGTGTGGGGAAGGTGTTTCAGTGTGTGGGGATGGGTTACAGTGTGTGGGGATGGGTTTCAGTGTGTGCGGAAGGGGTTTCAGTGTGTGGGAAAGATGTTTCAGTGTGTGGGGAAGGGATTTCAGTGAGTGGGGATGGGTTTCAGTGTGTGCGGAAGGGGTTTCAGTGTGTGGGGAAGGTGTTTCAGTCTGTGGGGATGGGTTTCAGTGTGTGGGGATGGGTTTCAGTGTGAGCGGAAGGGGTTTCAGTGTGTGGGAAAGATGTTTCAGTGTGTGGGGAAGGGGTTTCAGTGAGTGGGGAAGGGGTTTCAGTGTGTGGGGAATGTGTTTCTGTGTTTTGGGAAGGTGTTTCAGTGTGTGGGGAAGGGTTTCAGTGTGTGGGGAAGGCGTTTCAGTGTGTGGGGATGTGTTTCAGTGTGTGGGGAAGGGGTTTCAGTGTGTGGGGAAGGGGTTTCAGAGTGTGGGGAAGGGGTTTCAGTGTGTGGGGAAGGGTTTCACTGTGTGGGGAAGGTGTTTCAGTGTGTGGGGATGGGTTTCAGTGTGTGGGGATGGGTTTCAGTGTGTGCGTAAGGGGTTTCAGTGTGTGGGAAAGATGTTTCAGTGTGTGGGGAAGGGTTTCAGTGTGGGGTGCAGGGGTTTCAGAGTGTGGGGAAGGGGATTCATTGTGTGGGGAAGGCGTTTCTGTGTGGGGATGTGTTTCAGTGTGTGGGGAATGGGTTTCAGTGTGTGGGGAAGGGGTTTCAGTGTTTGGGGAAGGGTTTCACTGTGTGCGGAAGGGGTTTCACTGTGTGGGGAAGGGGTTTTAGTGTGTGGGGAAGGTGCTTCAGTGTGTGCGGAAGGTGTTTCAGTGTGCGGGGAAGGGGTATCAGTGTTTGGGGAAGGGGTTTCAGTGTGTGGGGAAGGTGTTTCAGTGTGTGCGGAATGGGTTTCAGTGTGTGGGGAAGGGGTTTCAGCGTCTGCGGAAGGTGTTTCAATGTGTGTGGAAGGGGTCTCAGAGTGTGGGAAAGGGGTTTCAGTGTGTGGGGATGTGGTTCAGTGTGTGCGGAAGGGGTTTCAGTGTGCGGGGCAGGTTTTCAGTGTGTGCGGAAGGTGTTTCAGTGTTTGGGGAAGGTGTTTCAGTGTGTGGGGAAGGTATTTCAGTGTGTGGGGAAGGTGTTTCAGAGTGAGGGAAAGGGGTTTCAGTGTGTGGGGAAGTTGTTTCAGTGTGTGGGGATGTGTTTCAGTGTGTGGGGATGTGTTTCAGTGTGTGGGGAAGGGTTTCAGTGTGTGCGGAAGGTGTTTCAGTGCGTGGGGAAGGTGTTTCAGTGTGTGGGGATGTGTTTCAGTGTGTGGGGAAGGTGTTTCAGTGTGTAGTAAAGGGGTTTCAGTGTGTGGGGGTGGGGTTTCAGTGAGTGGGGATGGGTTTCAGTGTGTGCGGAAGGGGTTTCAGTGTGTGGGTAAGGTGTTTCAGTATGTGGGGTGGGGTTTCAGTGTTTTGGGAAGGTGTTTCAGTGTGTGGGGAAGGGGTTTCAGTGTGTGTGGAAGGGGTTTCAGTGTGTGGAGAAGGAACTGCAGTGTGTGGGGAAGGTGTTTCAGTGTGTGGGGAATGTGTTGCTGTGTGTGGGGAAGGGTTTCAGTGTGTGGGGATGTGTTTCAGTGTGTGCGGATGGTTTTCAGTGTGTGGGGATGGGTTTCAGTATGTGGGGATGGGTTTCATTGTGTGCGGATGGGGTTTCAGTGTGTGGGGAAGGTGTTTCTGTGTGTGGCGATGTGTTTCAGTGTGTGCGGAAGGGGTTTCAGTGTGTGGGGAAGGTGTTTCAGTGTGTGGGGAAGGTGTTTCAGTCTGTGGGGATGGGTTTCAGTGTGTGGGGATGGGTTTCAGTGTGTGCGGAAGGGGTTTCAGTGTGTGGGAAAGATGTTTCAGTGTGTGGGGAAGGGGTTTCAGTGAGTGGGGAAGGGGTTTCAGTGTGTGGGGAATGTGTTTCTGTGTTTTGGGAAGGTGTTTCAGTGTGTGGGGAAGGGTTTCAGTGTGTGGGGAAGGCGTTTCAGTGTGTGGGGAATGGGTTTCAGTGTGTGGGGAAGGGGTTTCAGTGTGTGGGGAAGGGGTTGCAGAGTGTGGGGAAGGGGTTTCAGTGTGTGGGGAAGGGTTTCACTGTGTGGGGAAGGTGTTTCAGTGTGTGGGGATGGGTTTCAGTGTGTGGGGATGGGTTTCAGTGTGTGCGGTAGGGGTTTCAGTGTGTGGGAAAGATGTTTCAGTGTGTGGGGAAGGGATTTCAGTGAGTGGGGAAGGTGTTTCAGTGTGTGGGGAATGTGTTTCTGTGTGTGGGGAAGGCGTTTCAGTGTGTGGGGATGTGTTTCAGTTTGTGGGGAATGGGTTTCAGTGTGTGGGGAATGGGTTTCAGTGTGTGGGGAAGGGGTTTCAGTGTGTGGGGAAGGTGTTTCAGTGAGTGCGGAAGGGGTTTCAGTGTGCGGGGAAGGGGTCTCAGTGTTTGTGGAAGGGGTTTCAGTGTGTGGGGAAGGGGTTTCAGTTTGGGGGGAAGGGGTTTCAGTGTGTGGGGAAGTGTTTCAGTGTGTGGGGAAGGGTTTCAGTGTGTGGGGACAGTGTGTCAGTGTTTGGGGAAGGGGTTTCAGTGTGTGCGGAAGTTGTTTCAGTGTGTGGGGAAGGGTTTCAGTGTGTGGGGAAGGTGTGTCAGTGTGTGGGGATGGGTTTCAGTGTGTGGGGATGGGTTTCAGTGTGTGGCGATGTGTTTCAGTGTGTGGGGAAGGTGTTTCAGTGTGTGGGGGAGGGGTTTCAGTGTGTGGGGATCGGTTTCAGTGTTTGCGGAAGGGGTTTCAGTGTGTGGGAAAGGTGTTTCTGTGTGTCGGGAAGGGCTTTCAGTGTGTGGGGAAGTGTTTTCAGAGTGTGGGGAAGGGGTTTCAGTGTGTTGGGAAGGTGTTTCATTGTGTGTGGAAGGTGTTTCATTGTTTGCGGAAGAGGATTCAGGGTGTGGGGAAGGGGTTTCAGTGTGTGGGGACCGGGTTTCAGTATGTGGGGAAGGGTTTAACTGTGTGCGGAAGGAGTTTCAGTGTGTCGGGAAGGGTTTCAGTGTGTGGGGAAGTGGTTTCAGTGTGTGGGGAAGGGTTTCAGTGTGTGCGGAAGGTGTTTCAGTGTGTGGGGAAGGAGTTTCAGTGTGTGGGGATGTGTTTCAGTGTGTGGGGAAGGTGTTTCAGTGTGTGGTTAAGAGGTTTCAGTGTGTGGGGGTGGGGTTTCAGTGAGTGGGGATGGGTTTCAGTGTGTGGGGAAGGTGTTTCAGTATGTGGCGTGGGGTTTCAGTGTGTTGGGAAGGTGTTTCAGTGTGTGGGGAAGGGGTTTCAGTGTGTGGGGAAGGGGTTTCAGTCTGTGGGGATGGGTTTCAGTGTGTGGGGATGGGTTTCAGTGTGTGCGGAAGGGGTTTCAGTGTGTGGGAAAGATGTTTCAGTGTGTGGGGAAGGGGTTTCAGTGTGTGGGGAAGGGGTTTCAGTGTGTGGGGAATGTGTTTCTGTGTTTTGGGAAGGTGTTTCAGTGTGTGGGGAAGGGTTTCAGTGTGTGGGGAAGGCGTTTCAGTGTGTGGGGAAGGCGTTTCAGTGTGTGGGGATGTGTTTCAGTGTGTGGGGAATGGGTTTCAGTGTGTGGGGAAGGGGTTTCAGTGTGTGGGGAAGTGTTTCAGTGTGTGGGGAAGGGTTTCAGTGTGTGGGGACAGTGTGTCAGTGTTTGGGGAAGGGGTTTCAGTGTGTGCGGAAGTTGTTTCAGTGTGTGGGGATGTGTTTCAGTGTGTGGGGATGTGTTTCAGTGTGTGGGGAAGGGTTTCAGTGTGTGGGGAAGGTGTTTCAGTGTGTGGGGATGGGTTTCAGTGTGTGGGGATGGGTTTCAGTGTGTGGGGAAGGGGTTTAAGTGTGTGGGGAAGGTGTTTCAGTGTGTGGGGGAGGGGTTTCAGTGTGTGGGGATCGGTTTCAGTGTTTGCAGAAGGGGTTTCAGTGTGTGGGAAAGGTGTTTCTGTGTGTCGGGAAGGGCTTTCAGAGTGTGGGGAAGTGGTTTCAGAGTGTGGGGAAGGGGTTTCAGTGTGTTGGGAAGGTGTTTCATTGTGTGGCGAAGGTGTTTCCTTGTTTGCGGAAGAGGATTCAGTGTGTGGGGAAGGGATTTCAGTGTGTGGGGACCGGGTTTCAGTGTGTGGGGAAGGGTTTAACTGTGTGCGGAAGGAGTTTCAGTGTGTCGGGAAGGGTTTCAGTGTGTGGGGAAGTGGTTTCAGTGTGTGGGGAAGTGGTTTCAGTGTGTGGGGAAGGGTTTCAGTGTGTGCGGAAGGTGTTTCAGTGTGTGGGGAAGGTGTTTCAGTGTGTGGGGATGTGTTTCAGTGTGTGGGGAAGGTGTTTCAGTGTGTGGTTAAGGGGCTTCAGTGTGTGGGGGTGGGGTTTCAGTGAGTGGGGATGGGTTTCAGTGTGTGCGGAAGGGGTTTCAGTGTGTGGGGAAGGTGTTTCAGTATGTGGGGTGGGGTTTCAGTGTGTTGGGAAGGTGTTTCAGTGTGTGGGGAAGGGGTTTCAGTGTGTGGGGAAGGTGTTTCAGTGTGTGGGGAAGGAACTTCAGTGTGTGGGGAAGGTGTTTCAGTGTGTGGGGAAGGTGTTTCAGTGTGTGGGGAAGGGGTTTCAGTGTGTGGGGAAGGGGTTTCAGTGTGTGGGGAAGGTGTTTCAGTGTGTGGGGAAGGAACTTCAGTGTGTGGGGAAGGTGTTTCAGTGTGTGGGGAAGGTGTTTCAGTATGTGGGGTGGGGTTTCAGTGTGTTGGGAAGGTGTTTCAGTGTGTGGGGAAGGGGTTTCAGTGTGTGGGGAAGGTGTTTCAGTGTGTGGGGAAGGAACTTCAGTGTGTGGGGAAGGTGTTTCAGTGTGTGGGGAAGGGTCTCACTGTGTGGGGAAGGTGTTTCAGTGTGTGGGGATGGGTTTCAGTGTGTGGGGATGGGGTTCAGTGTGTGCGGAAGGGGTTTCAGTGTGTGGGAAAGATGTTTCAGTGTGTGGGGAATGGATTTCAGTGAGTGGGGAAGGTGTTTCAGTGTGTGGGGAATGTGTTTCTGTGTGTGGGGAAGGCGTTTCAGTGTGTGGTGATGTGTTTCAGTTTGTGGGGAATGGGTTTCAGTGTGTGGGGAATGGGTTTCAGTGTGTGGGGAATGGGTTTCAGTGTGTGGGGAAGGGGTTTCAGTGTGTGGGGAAGGTGTTTCAGTGTGTGCGGAAGGGGTTTCAGTGTGCGGGGAAGGGGTCTCAGTGTTTGTGGAAGGGGTTTCAGTGTGTGGGGAAGGGGTTTCAGATTGGGGGGAAGGGGTTTCAGTGTGTGGGGAAGTGTTTCAGTGTGTGGGGAAGGGTTTCAGTGTGTGGGGACAGTGTGTCAGTGTTTGGGGAAGGGGTTTCAGTGTGTGCGGAAGTTGTTTCAGTGTGTGGGGATGTGTTTGAGTGTGTGGGGATGTGTTTCAGTATGTGGGGAAGGGTTTCAGTGTGTGGGGAAGGTGTTTCAGTGTGTGGGGATGGGTTTCAGTGTGTGGGGATGGGTTTCAGTGTGTGGCGATGTGTTTCAGTGTGTGGGGAAGGGGTTTAAGTGTGTGGGGAAGGTGTTTCAGTGTGTGGGGGAGGGGTTTCAGTGTGTGGGGATCGGTTTCAGTGTTTGCGGAAGGGGTTTCAGTGTGAGGGAAAGGTGTTTCTGTGTGTCGGGAAGGGCTTTCAGTGTGTGGGGAAGTGGTTTCAGAGTGTGGGGAAGGGGTTTTAGTGTGTTGGGAAGGTGTTTCATTGTGTGGGGAAGGTGTTTCCTTGTTTGCGGAAGAGGATTCAGGGTGTGGGGAAGGGGTTTCAGTGTGTGGGGACCGGGTTTCAGTGTGTGGGGAAGGGTTTAACTGTGTGCAGAAGGAGTTTCAGTGTGTCGGGAAGGGTTTCAGTGTGTGGGGAAGTGGTTTCAGTGTGTGGGGAAGTGGTTTCAGTGTGTGGG